>NW_026692571.1:0-525814 GCF_021218885.2 Marmota monax | reverse complement strand
AACCTTAAACCTAGACCTAAACCTAGACTTATTTGAGTTGGAAGCCAAACCTTAAAACTAACCCTGAACCTGACACTGACGCTAACACCTCTAGCTCTAACAATGACACTGACCCTAACACCTCACCCTAACAATAAACCTAACCCTTACACTAAACCTAGCACTAAAACCCTAAAACTAGCCCTAATTTTAAACCTAGTACTTACATTAGCTGTAACCCTAAACCTAGCCCTAACATAACCCAACACCTAGCCCTAATCAGAGCCCTAACCCTAGCTTTAAACCGAGCTTTAAATCTAACATTAACCCTAACCATAACTCAAACCATAGATCTAAATCGAACCCTTACCCTAAGGGAAACCCTAGACTTATCTCTACTCTTTAGACAAACCAAAATCCTAACCCTATAAATAGTCCTAACCCTAGCCTTTGTTTTAGCTCTAACACTAACCAAACCCTAACCTTAACCCTGATCCTTATTCTGACCCTAACACTAAACCTAGGTCTAACCCTTATCCCAACCCTAACCTAAAATTTATCATAATCCTATCCCTAGACCTAACTCTGAACCTAACTCTCAGCCTAGCCCTAACCATAGCTCAGAACCTAACCCTTTTGCTAAACATAACCCTAAACCTAATCCTAGTTCTAACCCTCACCTTAACCCTAACACAAGACCTAATTTTAACCATAACCCTAGCCCTAAACTTAACTCTAACTGTATCCATTACCTTAAACCTAACCCTTACCATAATGCTAACCCTAGGTTTAACCCTAACCTTATCACTTTCCTCAAACCTATCAATTACCCTAACCTACCCTGAACCCTAAACCTAATCCAATTATTATACTAACCCTAACCCAAATGCTAATTTGAGCCCTATCACTAATCTTAAAACTAAACCAAACCATAATACTAACTGTGACCCCAATAATTCCCATATATATATACATATATATATATATATATATATATATATATATATATATATATATATATATATATATATATATATATATCTGACTCTTACCCTACCTAACCCTTACACGAGACCTAGCCATAAACCTAAACCTAAAACTCTTCCTAACCTTAACCCTAGACGTGATATTAACCTTACCCATAATCCTAGCCCTAACCCTAACACAAACCCTAGCCCTTATCCTAGACCTAAACATAGCCTTAATTTTATCCCTAACGCAAACCCTAGGCCTAACTCTAACACTAATCCTAGCCCTAATCTTAGCTCTAATTTAGGCCTATCCCTATCCCTAACCCTAACCCCAGCCCAAAGACTATCTCTAACTCTCACCCTAACCCTAAACCTAGTTCCAATCCTATCCCTTACTAGAACCCTAATCCTAGCCCTAACCCTTGGTCTAACCCTAGCCCTAATCATGGCCCAGGCCATAACCCTAGATCTAACCCTAACTCTTAATTTAACCCTAAACCTAAGCCTAAACCTAAACCTAACACTAGACCTAACACTAATGCTAATCCTACAACTTGCCCTAACACTAGACCTAGCCCCAAAAAAAAAAAAAAAAAAAAAACGGAGCCATAGCCGTAACCATAACCTTATCCTAAGCAAAACCCTAACCCTACACCTAGCCCTAACCATAACCTAATTCTATTCCTAACCCTAACACAAAAACTAACCCTAACCCTGACTCTTACCCTAACAAAAACCCTGGCTCTAAACATCATCATCACCATAGAGTAAACCTCAACCTGACAATACACGTAGACCTAACCCTAACACTATAACTAGTGGTAATCATAACCCTAATTCATATATTAGCTATAGCCTTAACCCTAGCCCTAACCTAACCCTAACCGATTAGTAAATCTAGCTTTAACCCTAAACTTAAACCTAATGTTAACCCAAAAATAGCCCTAACCTTGGCCTAACCCTAACCATATCCATTACATTAAACCAAACCTAAATCCTAAAACAAACCCTGTCATTACCCTAAACCTAAACCCTAACCTAACTCAAACCCTAACCCTGACCCTGAAGCTAAAAATAACTCTAGATACAAACCTGAATCTTACCCTAAACCTAATCCTTACACTGTACCAAGGCATAAACCTAACACTAAATCTAGCCCTAACTATAACCCTAGACTTGACATTAGCCCTAGCCCTAATACTATCCCTAAACCTAAAACAAACCCTAAACCTCATCCTGGCCATAAGCCTATACTTAATCATAACCCTAACCCTAACTCTAGCCCTAACATTAATACTAACCCTTGCCGTAGCCCTAAACCTAACCAAAACCACATCCCTTAAACTAAATATAACCCTAACTCTTACCTTAACCTTTTCATCACAATTGACTATCCTTAGCCCTAGCTTTAAAACTAGATTGAAACCTAACTTTAAATCTAACACTAACTTGATGCATAAGCCTAAAACTAACCCTAACCCTGATGCCAATTCTAAAACTAGCTCTAACTCTAGCCCTAACACTAATCCTAGCCATAATTTAGCTCTATCCCTAACCCTAAACCTAACCCTAGCCCTAAGAATGACTCTAACTCTCACACTGGCCCTATCACTCATTCTAATCATATCCCTTCCCATAAACCTAAACCTATCCCAAATCCTAGTTCTAACCCTTCGCCTATCCTTAGCCCTAGCACTAACCTTAGATAAAAACCTAACTCTAAATTTAACCCTAAACCGAAGTGTAATTCTAATTCTAACACTAGCCCTAACCCTAATACTATCCTAAAAATTTCACTAACCCTAACCCAACCCCTAAAACCAAATAGAGCCAAAGCTCTAACCATAACTGTTAACCGAAACCAAGCCATAACTCTACACCTAGCCCTAATCCCAGCCCTAATTCGAGTTTTAAGCCAAACCCTAAAAATATCCCTGACCTTTACTCTGACTATAACACTAACCCGAGTTCTAAACATCACCCTAAACCTAAACCTAAACCTAACAGTAAACCTAGCCATAAAACAATAAAATTAGCCGGAATCATAAACCTAGTACTTACATTAGCCATAAACCTAAACCTAGCAATAACTTAACCCAAACCCCAGCCCTAATCATAACCATAAACTTAGCCCTAAACTTATTTCTAACTCTATCGATTAACCATAATTCTCAACCTAATGCTAATTCAAGCCCTAAATTTAAACCTTAACCTATTCCAAACCCTAACCCAGAACTTGACCCTAATAATACTCCTTGCTCTAAACCTGACGCTAACCCTAAACCTAACCCTTACACTAGAATTACCCATAATCCTAATCCTAAAACTATCTTTAACCATAATTCTGGACCTGAAATTAGCTCTAGCACTAATCCTAGCCCTAACCCTAAAAACAACCCTAACTCTCATCCTAGTCCTAAACCTAGGCTTAATCGTACCCTAACCATAACCATAGCCCTACCCTAATTATAACCTTCATCCCACCTCTAAACCTAGCTACAAAGCCATCTATTACCACAAACTTTGCCCTAATGCTAAAGCAAAACTCTAAACGCTAACTCTAAACTCTAACCCTAACCCTATCCCTAGCCCTAAGAATAACTCTTGCCCTAGCCCTATCCCTAGTTCTAACCCTATCCCTTACCATAACCCTAAACCTAGCCATAACCCTTGCAGTATCCTTAGTTCTAGCCCTAACCCTAGGTCTAACCCTAATTCCAAATTTAACCCTAACACAAAGCCTATGCCTAACACTAACACTAGCCCTAAATCTAACCATAGGACTAAAACAAAACTGAGTGTTAGCCCTAACACTAAACCTTAACTTAAACCAAACCCTAACACTACTACTAGACAAAACCCTAGCCTTAGTTCGAGTCCTAACCCTAACGTTAAAACCAACCCTGAGCCTGACTCATATCCTAATATTCACCCTAGCTGTAAACACCGCCCTCACATTAAACTGAACCCTAACAGTAACCCTAGCCCTAATTCAAGTTCTAACTCTAACCCTAAAACTAAACCTGACCCTGACTCCTATTCTAACATGAACCCTAGCTAAAAATATCACCCTAAACTTCAACTTAACCCTAACACTAAACAAAACCCATATCCTAACAATAAAACTAACCCTAAAGGTAACCCTAGTTTTTATATTAGCCATTGCTCTAACTCTAGCCCTAACCCTAACACAAAACCTAGGCCTAATCAGAGCCCTTAACCTATCTTTAACCCTACTTCTAACCATCACCATAGCTGTATCCCTAGCTCAAAACCAATCCCTTACTTAAGCAAAAACCTTAAATCTAAGGGTAACCCCAGACCTATCCCTAATCCTTAGGCTAACCAAAACATTAAGCTTATTAATATCCCTTACTCTTGCCCTCATTTAGATCTAACCCTTTCCAAAACCCTAACACTCACCCTGACCCTTTTACTACCCTTACCATTAATCCTAGGTCTAATCCTAATTATAACCCTAACCCAAAACCTACCATAATCCTATCCCTAGACCTAATCCTAAACCTAACACTGAGCCTAGCCTAACCATAGCTCAGAACCTAACCCTTACACTAAACACAAAATTAACATAACCCTAGCTCTAACCCTGACCCTTACCCTAAATCAAGAACTAATTCTAACCATAAACCTAGCCCTAAACTTAAGTCTAACTGTATCATTAACCTAAACATAATCCTTACCCTAATGCTAACCCTAGGCCTAACCCTAAATGTATCACTATCCCCAAAATTATCAATTACCCTAAACCTACCCTGAAACCTAGACCTAATTCAATCATTACCCTAACTGTAACTCTAATGATAATTCGAGCCCTAAACCTAAACTCAATTCTAAACCAAACCCTAACACTGACACTGACCCTAATAATTCCCCTAGCTCGAAACCTCACTCTTACCCTATACCTAACCCTTACAATAGACCTAGTCATAAAACTAACACCAAAACAATCCCTAAGCATAAAACTAGACCTGATATTAGCCCTAGCCATGATACTAGCCCTAACCCTAACACAAACCCTAACCCTTATCCTAGCCCTAAACATAGCCTTAATTATAACCCTATCCATAACCCTAAGCCTAACCCTATAACTAACCCTAGCCTTAATCTTAGGTTTAATTTAGCCCTATCCCTAACCTTAACCTTAACCCAAGCTCAAAGACTAACTCTAACTATCACCTTAGTCCTAACTCTAGTTCTAACCCTATACTTTATTGGAAAGCTAATCCTAGCCCAAACCACAGGTCTAACACTAGCCCTATTCATAGCCCTAGCATCAACCCTAGATCTAATTGTAACTCTAAATCTAACCCTAAACCTTAGCCTAAACCTAAACCTAACACTAGCCCTAACCCTAAGGCTAATCCTAAAACTAGCACTAACCCTAGCCCTAAAACAAAACCAAGCCATATACCTAACCCTAACACTTAATAAAAACTAAGCCCTAAGCCTGCACTTAGCCATAAATCTAGCCATAATTCGAGATTTAAGTCAAACCTTAAAACTAAACCTGACACTGACTCTGACCTTAACACTAACCCTAGCTCTAAACATCACCCTAACCCAATACCTAAACCTAACAATAGACATAGCCCTAACCCTAACCCTAAAATTAGCCCTCATCGCAACCATGGTACATACATTAGCCATTCTCCAAAACCTAGCCTTAACTTACCCGAAAATCTAGCCTTATTTTGAGCACTTTCCCTAGCTGTAACCCTATATTTAACCCTAACCCTAAGCCTAAGCCTAACCCTATCAATAATTGTAACCCTAGACATACCCCTATCTCTAACCCTATCCATTACCCTAACCATAACCGTAACCCTAATTCTAAACCTGGCCTAAACCTAACCGTATCCCTAATCTTAACTCTATCCGTTACCCTAAACCTAACACTATCTTCACCCTAATCCTAACTCTAATGCTAATTTGAGCCCTAACATTAAACTTTAACCTATCCAAAACACTAATCACGACCCTGACCCTAAGCATACACTTAGCTCTAAACCTGACCCTAACTCTAAACCTAACCCTTACACTAGACGTAGCCATAAACCTAAACCTAAAACTATTTTAACCATAACACTATACCTGAAATTAGCCCTAGCCATAATCCTAGCCCTAAACCTAGGCTTAATCCTAGCCTGAACCATAACCTGAGCCCTAACCCTAATTCTATTCCTCACCCTAGCCCTAAACTTACCTATAACCTCATCCTATACCCCAAAACTCACCATAACCCTAAACCTAACCCTAACCCTCACCCTAAACCTAGACCTAACACAAAGTCAAGTACTATTTTTAGCCTTTATTTAATCCTATCCTAACCCTGAACCTATCCATAAGACTAACTCTAACTCTTGCCCTAGCCCTATCCCTAGTTCTATCCTTAGCCTTAATCCTAATCCTAGGCCTAAGCCTAAGTCTAAATCTAAACCTAACTCTAAATTTAACTCTAACAATAAGCCGAAACCAAACCCTAATACTACCACTAACCATAACACTACTCCTAAAAAGTGCCCTAGCCCTAGCCCTAGCCATAAACCAAATCCAAGCCATAGCCCTAATCTTAACCCTTAACTTAAATCAAACCCTAACCCTACTACCCCTAAAACTAACTCTAAAACTAATCCTGACCCTCACACTGACCCTAACACTAATCCTATTTCTAAACATCACGCTAAACTAAAATTAACCCTAACACTATATCTAGCCTTAACCTAAACCTAAAACTAGCCTTAATCATGACCCTAGTTCGTACTTTAGTCATTGTCCTAACCGTAGCCCTAAACCTAACACAAATTCTACATGTAATCTGAGACCTAATTCTAGCTTTAACCATAATACTAGCCCTAACCCTAACCCTAACAATAGCCCTAACCCTAACTCTAAACCTATTCCTTACACTAAGCCAAACCCTAAACCAAATGCTAACCCTAGTACTAATCTTAATCCTTAGCCTAACTTAAACACTAACCATATTACTAGTCTTAAGCCTAGCCATCATTCTACCTCTAAACCTAACCTTGACCCTCATCTGACCCTAAAATTAACCCTAGGTCTAAACATGACCCTAACCCTAAACCAAAAACTAACACTAGCCCTACTGGTAACCCTATACCTATACCTAAGCCTAACACTAGACCTAGTCCCCAAGCTATTCCTAAAACTAGCTATAACTCTAGCCCTAGACCTAAACAAAAACCGAGCACTAGCACTAAAAATAACCCTTAACCTAAAATGAACACTTACCCTACCCCTGGATGTAAACCTAGTCCTAAATCTGGCTCTAACCCTATGCCAAAAATTGACCTTTATTCTAACACTGAACCCAGCTTTAAACATGACATTAACTCAAAACCTAGACCTAACACTAGACCTAGCCGTAACCCTAACCCTAAAACTAGCCCTAAACATAACCCTAGTTCTTGAATTAACCATAGTCCTAACCCTAGTCCTAAACCTAACATAAAATCTAGCCCTAACCCTAGGCCTAAAATTAACTCTAAGCATAACCCTTACCCTAATTCTAGCCCTAAACCTAGCCCTAACCTAAGACTCACCTTAGACCTAATCCTCTCTCAAAGCCTAACTTTTACACTTAACATAACTCTAGCTCTATCCTAAACCCTATCCCTACCCCTAGCCTTAATCCTAACGTTAAACCTAGCATAAACTTAGCTCTAACCATATCCATTACCCTGACCCTAACCCTAATCCTAATTAAAACCCCATCCCTAACACTAAACGTAACTCTAACCATAAATGTAAACCTAGACCTAAACCTAAACCTAACCCTCGCCCTAGCCCTAACCTTAGCTATAACACTAACCCTTACCCTAACCTAACTATATCCCTAGCACTAAATTTAACACTTACCTAAAGCTTACCCTAAATCACACCCTAACCCTATCCCTAAACCTAGCCCTAATCCTAGAGTTAACCCAAACAATAACCTAGCTCTAACCCTAGATCTATACCTATCCATTACACTAAACATAATCCAAACTCTAATGGTAACCCTAAGCTGATTGCTAAACCTAACTCATCAATTACCCTAAACCTTAACTGAAACCTAAACTAAACCCTATCCATTACCCTAATCCTAAAACTAACCCTAATGCTAATTTGAGCCTTAACCCTAAACCTTTAGTTAAACCAAATGCTAACTCTGACCCTGACCCTAATAATAACCCTTACCCTAAAGCTGACCTTTAACCTAAACCTAACTCTTACACTAGACCTAGCCATAACCTAACCCTAAAACTATTTTTAACTTTAACCCTAAAGCTGATATTAGCCCTAGACCTGGTCCTAGCAATAACCCTAACAGAAACCCTAGCCCTTAACCTAGCCATAAACCTAGCCTTAATCTTCAACTGAACCATAACCCTAGGCCTAACCTTAATTCTAAAACTCACCCTATCCCTAAAGCTAGCTATAACCACACCCATTCCCCTAAACTTTACCTTAACAACAATGTTAACCGTAACTCTAACCCAACCCCTTAGTCTCACCCTAACACTAACCCTAGCCTTTATTCTAGCCCTAATGTAGCCCTAACCCCAACACTAACCCTAGCCTAAATCCTAGCCCTAATTTAGCTCTAACCCTAACCCTAACTCTAGTCTTAATCCTAGCCCTCATTTAGCTCTAACTCTAACACTAACCCTAGTCCTAATCATAGCTCCAATTTAGCCCTAAACCTAGCCGTAACACTAGCCGTAATCCTAGCCCTAAACCTAACCCTAACCCTAAGACTACTACTGTGACTAACTCTAATTCTCTTCGTAGTTGTATCATTAGTTTTAACCACTTGGCCTAGCTGTAATTCTACCCCTAAAATTAACAAAAAACAAACCCATAACCCTAACCCTAACCCTAGCCCTAATTCTATCCATAAACCTAGCCCTTAATTGAGCACTAACCCTATCAATTACCATAAACATAACCCTAAGTATAATGCTAACCCTAGGCCTAAATCTAACCCTATCCATAATCATAATCCTATCCATTATGCTAAATGTAACCTGAACCCTAAACCAAACCCTATCATTACCCTAACCCCAAACCTAAGGCTAATTCGAGCCCTAACCCTAAACCCTAACCTAAACAAAACCCTAAACCTGACCCTGACTATAACAATACCCCTAGTTCTAAATTTGACCACTACCCGAAACCTAACACTTACACTAAACACAGTCATAAACCTAACCCTAAAACTATCCCTCACCATAAGCATAGACCTGACATTCGCCCTAGCACTAATACTAGCCCTAACTTAACACAAACCATAGCCCTCATCCTAGCCCTAAACCTAGCCTTAATCATAACTCAAATGAAAACCTAGTCCTAACCCTAATTCTAAATTCCACACTAGCCCTAGCCCTAGCTCTAACCCCATCATTTACACGAAACCTAACCCTAAGCCTAAACTAACCCTAGGCCTAAATATAAGCATAAACTTTGCGCTATTCCTAGTCCTAAATAAGCCCTATACCTTACTAAACAATAAGCTTAGCTGTAAGACTAACTCTCACTCTCACACTATCTCTTACCATAACCCTAATCCTAGCCACGTCCTAATGGTAGCCCTATCCTTAGCCCTAGACCTAACCCTAGATTTAATTCTAAATCAAAATCTAACTTTAAACCTAAGCCTAAACCTAAACTTAACACTAGCCCTAAACCTACTGCTTAGCATAAAATTATCCCTAACCATGGACATAGCCCTAAAACAAAACCGAGCCATAGCCCTAACTTTAAAACTTAACCTAAACAAAAACTAACCCTACTCCTAGCCCTAACCTTGGCCCTAATTCAAGTCCAAGCCCTAACTCTAAAACTACTCTGACCTTGAATTTGACCCTAATACTAACACTAGCTCTAAATGTTATACCTAACACTAACACTAGACCTAACACTAACCCTAATCTTATAACTAGCCCAAATCCTAACCCTAGACCATACATTGGTGATAAATCTAAAACTAGCTCTAACTCTTACCAAAACCTAGCCTTAACACAAGACCTAACCCTAGCTTTAACCCTAAGCCTAAACCAAACACTAGCCATAACCCTAACCCTAAACATAGCCCTAATCCTAGCTCTAATCCTATCCCTTACCCTAAGCTAACCCTAACCCTAATGCTTACCCCAGGCCTAACCCTAATCCTTAGCCAAACCCCAAACCCTCACCCTATTACTAGTCCTAACCCTAGCCATCATTCTAGCTCTAACCATAACCCAAACCATAAACCTAACCTTGACACTTATTCTGACCCTAACAGTAACCTTATATCTAAACCTGACCCTAACCATAAACCAAACCCTAACATTACCACTAGTAATAAACCTATACCTAAAACTAACCTTAACAATAGCCGTAGACCTAAACCTAATCCTAACTCTAGCCATATCTCCAACCCTAGACCTAAACAAAAACGTAGCCCTAGCCATAATGATAAACCTTAACCTAACACAAACAAAAACCCTACCCCTAGACCTAACTCTAGTGACAATTCTGGGTTTAACCCTAGCCCTAATTATAACCCGAACACAGACCCTGACACTAACACTAACCCTAGCTCCAAACATCACGCTAACAGTAACCCTATCCCTAACAATTGATCTAGCCGTAACACTTACCCAAAAGTAGCTCTACACATAACCCTGGTTTATACATTAGTTGTAGGCCTTACACTACCCGCAACCTAACCCAAAACCTGGCCCTAAGCCGAGCACTAACTCTAGTTTTAATGCTAACCCTAAAACTAGCCCTAATCCATACCCTAACCCTAAATCTAACAATAACTTTTACCCTATCTATTTCCTTAAGATAAACCCTAAACCTAATGGTAACCCTAGTTCTAACCCTAATGCTTAGCCTAACCCAAACCCTAACCCTATTACTAGTTCTAACCCTAACCTTCATTCTAGCTCTAACCCTAACCCAAACCCAAACTCTAACCCTGACACTTATTCTGACCCTAACACTAACCGCAGGTATAAACCTGACCCTAACTCGAAACTGAAACATAATCCTATACTTAAACGTAAACTGGTAAAACTATACTTAAACCTCAACCTAACACTAGCCCTATACCTAAATCTAATCCTAAATATAGCCATATCTTTAGCCCTAGACCTGAACAACAACCTAGTCCTAGCCCTAACAATAACCCTTAACCTAACCCAAATACTAACCCTACCCCTGGACCTAACCCTAGTCCTAATTCTGTCACTAACCCCAACACTAATTCTATCCTAACACTGGCCGTGACCCTAACATAATCCTAGCTTCAAAGCTCACACTAACGTCCAAACCTAATCCTAACACTAGTCCTAGCCAAAACCCTAACCCTAAAACTAGCCCTAATCTTAACCCTAGCTCTTACATTACCCATGGCCCTAACCCTAGGCCTAAACTAACACAAAACTTTGCCCTAATCCTAGGCCTGAACATAGCCCTGAGTGTATCCCTAAACACACCCCTAGCTCTTACCCTGATTCTAAGCCTCACTTTAGATGTAACCCTTGCTGAAAGCCTAAACTTTACCCTCAACATAAGCCTAGACCTATCCCAAACCCTAACCTAACACAAGCCCTAATCCTAACATTAACCATAGCTGTAACCACAGCTCTAATTATATCCACTACCCTAATCCTAGCCCTAATCCTAACCATAACCCTAGCCCTAACACCAGCTCGAATTCAATCCATTACCCTAACCATAATCATAACCCTAATGCTAACCCTATGCTAACCCCAACCCTATTGCAATCCCTAAACCTATACACTACCCTAAAACTAACCTGAACCTTAATCTAAGTCTATTCATTACCCTAACCCTAAATCTAACCCTAATGCTAATTCGAGCCCTAAATCTAAACCTTAACTTAAACCAAAACTTAAGACATACACTGACCCTAATAATACACATAGCTGTAAACTGACCCTTACCGTAAATCTAACCCTTACACTAGACCTAACCATAAATATAAACTGAAACATATCCCTAAATGTAACCCTAGACCTGACATTACTCCTAGCCCAAACCCTAGCCCTAAAACTAAAATGAACACTAGCTCTTATCCTAGCCCAAAACCTAGCCTTAATCATAACCTAACCCTAATTCTAACCCTTTCCCTAGAAATAAACCTAGGTATATCCCCACCACTTACCCTAAACCTAAGAAAAAACCTAACCCTAAAACTAACCCTATGCCTAACCTTAACCCTAGGACAAACCCTAACACTAACCCTAGCCCTAATCCTAAACCTAACCCTAATCCTAGCTTTAAGACTAACTATAACTCTCGCCCTAGCCCTAATTCTAACCCTATCACTTAACATAATCTTATTCTTAGCAATAGCCTAGAATAACCGTAGCCCTAACCTTACACCTTGCCCTAACCCTAGATCTAAACCTAAATCTAAATGTAACCCTAATTCTATACATAAACCTAACCCTAAAACTAGCCCTATCCCCAATGCTAAACCTAAAATTAGCCCTAACCATAGGCTTCGACCTAAAATGAAACTGAGCCATTACACTAACCTTAAACTTTTAAATAAACCAAAAATAACCTTATATCTAGCCCTAAGCCTATCCCTAATTTGAGTCCTAATCTCAACCTTAAAACTCACCTTAAACCTGTCTCTGACATTAAAACTAACCCTACCTGTAAACATCACCCTAAACCTGAACCTTAACCTAACCTAGACCTGGTCCTAACCCTAATTCTAAAACTAGTTCTAATCATAACCCTATATCATACATTAGCCGTAACCTTAAACCTAATGCTAACACAAACCTAGCCCAAATCTGATACCTAACCCTAGTTTTCACCCTAACCCTAACCCTAAAACTAGCCCTAACCTGAACACGAAACCTAGCTCTAATTCTAGCTCTAACCTTACCTTCTACCTTAGACCAACCCCAACCCTAATGCTAACCGTAGTCCTAAAACTAATCTTTACTCTAACCCAAACCCTAACCCTATTACTACTTTTAACCCTAGCCCGCATTCTTGTTATAATAGTAACCTAAATTCTGACCCTAACCCTGACACTTATTCTGACCCTGAACCTAAACCAAACCCTAACACTAGCCCTACCCAAAACCGTATATCTAAACCCAACTCTTACACTAGCCCTAGATTAAACCTCATCCTAAATCTAGCCATATCTTTAACCAAGACCTAAACAAAAAACTTGCCCTAGCTCTAATGATAAGCCTTAATCTAAGCCAAACACTAACCTTATGTCTAGACCTAATGAATCCTAATTCTGGCTCTAGCCCTAACCCTAACCCTAATCCAAACACAGACCCTGACACTAACACTAATTCTAGCTATAAAACTGACACTAACCAAAACTTAAACCTAACACTAGAACTAGCCATAACCGTAAATATAACCCTTACATTACCACAGCAGTAAAACTAGCTCTAAACTTAACATAAAACCTAGCTCTAAACCTAGGCCTAAATCTAGACCAACGTGTAACCCTAACACTAACCTAAGCTTATCCCTTACCCTAAGCCTAATCCTCACACTAAGCCTAACCCTCGCCTTAGACCTAACCCTAGATAAAACCCAAAACTGAACCCTAAACATAACCCTAGCCCTATCCCTAAACCTAATCCTAATCCTAGACCTAATCATAATGTTAAAACTAGCCTTAATACTATCTCTAAAATTATCCATACCCTAAACCTAACCTTAACCCTAATGATAACACTAGCTCTAATCCTAATTGTAAACCTAATCCTAGACCTAACCCTAAACCTAACACTCACCATAGACTTAACCCTAGATAAAACCCTAACCCTTAATCTAACACTAACCCTAGCCCAAACCTTAACACTAAAACTACCCCTAATCCTAACGTGACATCTAACCGTATCCATTACCCTAACTCAAATGATAATCTTAGCCCTAACATTAACACTAACCTTAAACCTAAATCCCTAACCTATACTCTAACACTAACCCTATCCCAAAACCTAACACTAACCCTAAAGGTAAAACTACCCCTAACCCTAACCCAACATCTAACCCAATCCATTAACCTAACTCTAAAGATAACCTTAGTCCTAACCCCAACACTAATGCTAACCTTAACTGTAAATCTAACCCTAGACATAATCCTAAACCTAACCCTCACCCTAGTACTAACCCGAGCTCAAAACCTAACTTGTATCCTAAAACTAAACCAAACCCTAACCCTAGCCCTATCCCTAACCCTAACTCTAGTCCCAATCCTATTCAAAACCCTAGCCCTAACCATAGCTCCAATGCTATTCATTACCCTAACAATAAAACTAACACAAATGCTAAACCTAGGCCTAACCTCAACTCTATCACTAACCCTAACCCTACAAATTACCCTAAACTTAACCTCAATTCTAAACCTAAACCTATCCATAAACCTATCCCTAATTCTAACCCTAATGCTAATTTGAACCCTAAACCTAATAATTAATATAACACATTCCTGAAACCTGACCCTGACCCTAAAAATACACCTTACTCTGAACCTGGCCCTTACCCTAAACCTAACATTAGACCTAGCAATGAACCTAACCCTATAACTATCCCTAGCCATAACCCAAAACCTGAAATTATCCCTATCCCAAAAATCTTCTATCACTAACACAAACTCTAGCCCTCATTCTAACCCCACATCTAGCCTTAATTCTAACACAAACCTAACCCTAGACCTAAACCTAATTCTAATCATCGCCCTAGCCCTAAACCTAGCTATAACCCCATCCCTTCCTCTAAGCCTAACCCTAAATCTAATCTTATACATAGCCCTAACCCTAGACCTGACCATAACACCAATCCTAGACATATTCCTAGCCCTAATTTAGCCCTAAACTTAACTCTAACCCTAGCCTTAAGACTAACTCTATCACCCTAGCTCTATTCCTAGTTCTAACCCTATCCCTTACCGTAACACAAATACTAGACCTAACCTTAGCCCTCAACCTAGCCATAGCCCTAACCCTAGAATTAACCATAACTTTAAACGTACCCGTAAGCCTAAACTCACCCTATCACTAGCAATAACACTAACATTAATTGGAAAACTACACTTAACATTATCCTTAGCCAAAAAACATAACGAGCCATAGCAATAACTCTATCCCTTAACCTAAACCAAATCCTAACCCTACATCTAGCCCTAAACCTACCCATAATTCGAGTCCTATACCCAACCCTAAACCTAACCCTGACCCTGACTCTAAACCTAACACTAACCCTAGATCAAAATATCACCCTAAACTTAAACCTATCATAAAACTAGACTTATCCCTAACCCTAACCCTAAAATAGCCCAAACCATAACCCTAATTCTTACATTAGTGGTATCTGTAACATTAGACCTAATGTTACCAAAAATGTACCCTATGCGAGCCCCAACCCTAGTTTAACCCTAAATCTAAACCTAAACCAAGTCCTAACTCTTACCCTAAACCCAACCCTAACTTTAATCCTTGCACTAACCCTAAACCTAACACTAACTCTAACACTAACACTAACCATAACCCTAGCCCTAACCCTAGCTCTAACCCTATCCATTACCCTAACCCTAACCCTAACCTTAATCCTAACCCTAATGCTAACCCTAGGCCTAACACTAACACATTCGCTAACCCTACCTATCCATTACCCTAAACATAACCCTAACCCTAAACCTAACCAAACACAAAACATAGATGTAACACTAACCCTAAAACTAGCCCTAATTGTAACCCTAGTTCTTACATTAGCCGTGGCCCTGAAGTTAACACAAAACCTAGCCTAACCTTAATCTAAGCTCTAACCCTAGTTTTAACCCTAACCCTAAATCTAACCCTAACCCTAATCCTAACCCTAAAGCTAGCCATAACACTAGCGCTAACCCTATCCTTTACCCTAAGCCACACTCCAACCCTAAAGGTAACCTAGTCCGAAATTATTCTTAGCCTAACCCTAAAAAAACTCTATTATTAGTCCAAACCCTAATCCTCAATCTAGCTCTATCACTATTCCAAACCCTAACCCTAACCCTGACTCTTATTCTGACCTTAACACTAACCATAGGTCTAAACCTGACCCTAACCCTAACCGACCCCTAACATTTGCACTACCTGTAAACCTATAACTAAACCTTACCCTAACAGTAGACCTAGACCTACACTTAATCCTTTAATTAGTGATAACTCTAGGCCTAGCCCTAAATGAAAACTTAGTGGTAGCCCTAATAATAACCCTGAACCTAACCCAAACACTAACCCTACCCCTAGACCAAACCCTAGTCCTAATGCTGGCCCTAACAATAAACCTAACCCTAAACCAAACACTGACCCTTACCCTAACACAAACCCTAGCTCTAAACCTTATCCTAACAAAAACACATATCCCTATCACTAGACCTAGCCATATCACTAATCCTGAAACTAGCCATCACCATATGCCAAAACCTACCTCTAACTCTATCCATTACCCTAACCTTAACCCTAGCCCTAACAAACACACTGACTCTAACCCTAATCCTCATCCTAGTCCAAACACTAGATCAATCCCTAACCCTTATACTTAACCTCACCCTAACACTAACCCATGGCCTATACCTAAACCTAACCTAAACCCTAACCCTAACCCTAATCCTAACCTTAACCTTATTTCTAACCCTAGCTCTAAGCCTATATATTACACTAACTCTAACCCTAACCTTAAAGATAACCCTAGCCCTAACCCTAGCTCTAACCCTACCCATTACTCTAACCCTAACCCTAAACCTGATGATAACCCTAGCCCTTACCCTAAATCTACTCTAACCCTAACCCTAGACATAACCATAAACCTAACCCTTGCCATAGAGCTAACCCTTGCTCAAACCCTAGTCATTACGCTAAACCTAACACTAAACCTATCCCTAACACTAAACTTAAGCTTAAACCTAACTCTAACCCTAACCCTAATATGACATCAAACCCTATCCAATACCCTAAACCTAATGATAACCCTAGCCCTAACATTAACACTAATCTTGACCCTAACTCTAACTATAACCTCGACCTAACCTTAAACCTAAACCTTGCCCTAGTGCTAACCATAGCTCAAACCCTAAAACCATAACCTAAACCTAAACCTAACCCTAGGCCTAACCCCAACTCTAGCCCTAATAATAACCATAACACTAGCCCTAACCCTATCCCTTACCCTAAGCGCAACCATAAACCTAAGGCTAACCCAGGCCTAACCCTAACCCTTTTGCAAATTCTAACCCTATCAATTACCCTACACCTAACATGAACACTAAACCCAAACCTGTTATTACTCTAACCAAACCCTAATGCAAATTCACGTCTAAACCTAAACCCTAACCTAAGCTAAACCTGAAACCTAATTCTAACGCTAATAATACCTCTAGCCCTAAAACTGACCCTTATCTAACTGAATCCTTACACTAGACCTAGCCATAAATCTAACCCTCAATCTATCCCTAATGTAAGCCTATACCTGAAACTAGCCCTAGCCCTAATTCTTGCCATAACCCTAAAACAAACCCTAGCAATCATCCTAGCCCTCAACCTAGCCTTATTACTAATCAAACCATAACCCTTGCCCTAACTGAAATTCTAACCTTTGACCTAGTCCTAAAACTAGCTCTAACCCCATCCCTTCCCCTAAACCTAACCCTATCCCTAAACCTAAATCTAAGCCTAAACTAGACCTAACCCTAATACAAATACTAGACCTAATCTTAGCCCTAATTTAGCCCTAAACCAAACCTAATCCTAGCCCTAACATTAACTCTAATTCTCGTCCTAGCCCTTTTTCTAGTTCTAACCCTATCCCTTATCATAATCCTATCACTTGCCTTTACATCAGCCCAAACCCTAGCTCTAGCCATAATCCTATATCAAACCATAACTCTAAACCTAACCCTAACCCTAAGATAATCCTCTCACTAACACAAGCTATAACACTAATGCTAGTACTAAAACTAGCCCTACCCTAGGCCTAGCCCTATAAAACAACCAGGCCGTAGCCCTAACCCTAATATTTAACATAAACCAAATCCTAAGCCTACACTTAGCCCTAAACCTAGCTATAATTTGAGACCTATCCCTAACCCTAAAACAAACCCTGACCCTGACTCTGACCCTAACACTAACCCTAGCTCTAAACATCACCCTAAACCTAAACCTAACCCTAGACCAAGCCCTAAACCTAACCCTAAAACTAGTTCTAATCATAACCCTAGTTCTTACATTGGCTGTAGCCCTAAACCTAGCCCAAAACTAATCCCAAACCTACCTCTAATTGGAGACGTAACACTACCTTTAACCCTAACCATAACCCTTATTCTAGCCCTAAACTTTACCCTAAACCTAACCCTAACCCTAATCACTGACATAACCCAAAACCTAACCCTAACCCTAGCCTTAATCCTAACCATAAACATAGCCCTAGCCCGAGCTGTAACCCTATACATTACCCTAATCCGAATCCTAACCCTAATGCTAACACCAGGATAACCCTAAACCTATTCCTAACCCTAAACTTACACATTACCCTAAACCTAACCTGAACCCTAAACCTAAACATATCCATAAACCTAATTCTAACCATAATAATCTTAACCCTAAAACTACCTCTAACCATAATGCTAGACCTGATATTAGCCATAGCCCTAATGAAGCCCTAACCCTAAAACAAACTCTGGCCCTAATCCTAGCCCTAATCTTAGCCTTAATCCTAAACATAAACCTAACCATATACCTCAACCTAATTTAAACCCTGGCCCTAATTCTAAAGCTAGCTATAACATCATATCTAACCATAATCATAACTATAACCCTAGCCATAAACCTAGGCTCAGCCTTAATACTAACCCTATCTCTAATTCTAGCTCTAATTAAGCCCTAATTCTAACCTTAAATCTAATCCTAACACTAACCATATCAATTATGATAACTCAAACACTATCCCTAATCCTAGCCCTACCCTTCGCTGTAGCCCAAAACCTAGATCTAAACCTAACTCTAAATCTAACACTAACCCTAAGCCTAAACCACACCCTAACACTAGCTGTAACCCTAATGCTAATTTGAAAACTAGCCCCAACCCAAGCCCTAGCTCTCAAGGAAAACCGAAACATTTCCCTGAATCTAACCCTTACCCTAAACCAAACCTTAACCCTACAGCTAGCCCTAACAGTAGCCCTAATTCGAGTCCTAACCCTAACCCTAGAACTAATACTAACCCTGACTCTGACCTTAACACTAACTCTAGCTCTACACATCACACTATTTCTAAACCTAATCCTAACACTAGACCTCAACCTAAAACTAATCCTAAAACTAGCCCCAATTGTAATGCCAGTTCTTAAATTAGCCATAGCCCTAAACCTAACAAAAATCTAGCCCTAATCCAAGGCCTAACCCTACCTTTAACCCTAATCCTAACCTTGAGCCTAACCCTAACCCTATCCCTAGTCCTAATCCTAGCTCTAACTCTATTTCTTACACTTAGTCAAACCCTCACCCTATTGCTACCCTAGTCCTATACCTAATTCTATTCGTACTCCAAACCCTAACTCTATTACTAGTCCTAATTCTATCCCTCATTCTAGCTCTAAACTTAACCCAAACCCTAACTCTAACCCTGACACTTATTCTGACCCTAACACTAAACCTAGGTTTAAATCTGAGCCTAACCCTTATCCAAAAACTAACACTAGCCATACCATTAACCCTAAACCTAAACCTAACAATAACACTATCCCTAAATCTAAACCTAATCCTGAATATAGCCATAACCCTAGCCTTATCCCTAACAATAACCCTTAACTAAGATTAACCTTAAATTAATCTTAGCCATAGTAATAATCTTAGCTCAAACCCTAAACACTACCCTAAACCTAATCCTAAGTGTAACCCTCGCCCTAACCCTGACACTAACCCTAACTCTAGCCATAATCCTACCCACTATCCTAGCCCTAACCCTATGTCTAACCCTATAAATTACCCTAATGATAACCATAACCCTAATGCTAACTCTCGGCCTAACCCTAAACCTATCACAAACCCTAACCATATCCATTGCCTTAAACCTAATCTAACACCAAACCTAACACTATCAATTACCCTAACCCTAATTCTAACCTTAATGCTAATTTGAGCCTTAAAACTAAACCTTAACCTAACCCAAACCAGAAGGCTGACCCTGACACTAATAATACCCCTTTCCCTAAACATAACACTTTAATTTGACCTAGCCTTAAACCTAACCCTAAAAAGTCACTAAATATAATCCTAGACCTGACATTAGTCCTAGCCCTAATTCTTGGCCTAAACCTAACACAAAACCTAGCCCAAATCCTAGCTGTAAATCTAGCGTTAATCCTAAACCTAACCATTACCCTAACCTAATGCTAAACCTAATCATAATACTAGGCCTAACCCTAACCATAGCACTAAAGAAAAACTGAGCAACAAGCCTAACACTAACCTTAACTTAAACCAAACCATAGCACTTCACCTAGATCTAACCCTAGCTCTAATTTGAGTCCTATTCTTAACCTTAAAAATAACCCTGAACATGACTTATATTCTAACACTCATCCTAGTTCAAAACACCACCCTAACCATAAACCTACTGTAATCCTATCCCTAGACCTAACCCTAAACCTAGCCTTAAACCTAGCTCAAAACCTAACCTTTATGCTAAACATAAAACTAAACCTAACCCTAAACGTAGTTCTAACACTAACTCTATCCCTAACTCAAGGCATATTCCTAACCATAACTCTAGTTCTAACCCTATCAATTACCCTAACCATAACCCATACCCTAATGCGAACTTTAAGCCTAACCCTAGCCCTATCACTAAAGCTAACTGTATCAATTACCCTAAACCAAACCTGAACCTTAAAACAAACCCTTACTAATCTAACCCTAACCCTAATGCTATTTGAGCCATAAACCTAAATCCTTACCTAAGCCAAATCCTAATCCTAATAATTCCCTGAGCTCTAAACCTGATCCTTACCCTTTCACAAGCCTAACCCTAAAACTATCCTTAACCATAACCCTAGACCTGATTTTAGCCCTAGCACTAATCCTAGCTCTGAATCTAAAACGAACACTATCCCTCATCCTAGCCCTAAATCATAACCTTAACTCCAACCCTAGCCCTAACACTATCTCTAACCCTCACCCTACGTCTAAACCTAGCTATAACACCATTCTTTATCCTAAACATAAACCTAACCCTATCCCTATTCCTAGGTCTAAGCTAAACACTAACGCCTGTCTCTAATTCTAGCCCTAATTTAACCCTATTCCAGACCCTAAATCTAATTTTAGCCCTATCACTAACTCTAACTCTCACACTTGCCCTAACCCTAATGCTAAACCTAAAACTTGCCCTAACCATAGTTCTAGCCCTAAAACAAAGCAGAACCATAGCCCTAACCCTAACCCTTAACCTAAACCAAACCCTAACCCTAACCCTAGCCCTAATTTTGGTTTTAATCCAAACCCTAAAACTAACCCTGACCCTGAATGTGACCATAACACTAACCCTAGCTGTAAACATAACCCTAACCCTAAACCTAAACTTAACACTAGACACAACCCTAATCCTAACACTAAATTTAGCCCTAAACATAACCATAGTACTTGCATTAGCCATAACACTAACTCTAGCACTAACTTAACACAAAACCTATACCTAATCTGAGCCATAACCCAAGTTTTAACCGGAATCCTAACCCTAACCCTGGCCGTAATCATAAACATAACTCTATATCTAAACCTAATTCTAACCCTATCCATTGCCATAAACATAAACCTAACTCTAATGCTGAACCTATTCCTAAACCTAACCCTATCCCTAATCCTAACCCTATCCTTTACCCTAATCCAAACCAAGACTCTGAAACTCACCCTATCTTAAACATAACACTAACCCTAATGCTAATTTAAGCCCTAACTTTAAAACTTAACCTATCGCAAACCCTAATGCAGACCCTGACTGTAAAAATGGTCCACGTTCTAAACCTGACCCTAACTTTAAAACTAACCACTTCACTACATATAGCCATAAACCTAACACTAAAACTATCTTTAACTATAACCCAAGACCTGATATTTGCCATAGCCCTAATCCTAGCAAAAATTAAAATAAACCCAGCCCTCATCCTAGTCCTAAACCTAGCCCTAATTATAACCATAACCTTAACCATAGCCCTAACCTAATTCTAACCCTCACCCTCCCACTAAACATAGTTATAACACCATCCCTTACCCTAAATTTAATCCTAACCCTAACCCTAACACTAGACCTAAACTGAACAGTAATCCTAGCCCTAATTTAAACTTATCCATAATTCTAATGCTAACCATACCCCTAAGAATAACTCTCTCACACTAGCCCTGTCCATACTTCTAACCCTATCCCTTAACTTAACCCTAACCCTAGCCCTAAACATAGCCATAAACCTAGCCATAACACTTGCCTAATCCTTATTTGTAGCCCTAACCCTAGATCTAACTCTAACTCTAACTCTAACACTAACCCTAAGCCTAAGCCTAACATTAACTAGCACTAACCCTAACACTAATCATGAAGCCAGCCCTAACCCTAACCCTAGCAGTAAAACAAAACCGAGTAATAGCACTAACACTAAACCTTAACTTAAACCAAATTCTAATACTACACCTAGACCAAACCCTACCCCTAATTTGAGTCCTAACCTTAACCTTACTACTAACCTTGACTCTGACTCATATCCTAAAACTCACCCTAGCTCTAAACACCACCCTAAACCTTAAACCAAAACCTTACAGCAACCCTAGCCTTATTTTGATTCCTAACACTAACTCTAAAATTAACTCTGAACCTGACTATTAACCTAACACTAACACTTGCTATCAATATCACCCTAACCTTAAAACTAATCCTAACACTAGAGGTTTAATTCCTAAACATAACCCCAAAATTCACCCTAATTGTAAACCTAGTTCTTGCATTAGCCGTTGCCTAGCCCTAAATCTAACAAAAAAACTAGCCCTAATCGGAATCCTAAACCTAGCTTCAACCCTATACCTTGAGTAATCCAAGCCCTAAACCAAGTTCTAACCCTATCTCTTACCCTAAGCCAAACCCTCACCCTAATACTTAACCTAACACAAACCCTAAAACTTTTAATAGTCCTAACCCTAGCACTCATTCTAGCTCTAATCATAACCCAAACCCTAACCGTAACCCTGACCCTTATTCTGACCCTAACACTAATTGTAGGTCTAAACCTGAACCTAACCCTAAACTGAACTCTAACAGTAGCCCTTTTGGTAACCTTATACCTAAACCTAACCCTAACACTAGCCCTAAACCTAAACCTAATCCTAAATCTAGCAATAACTTAAACCCTATACCTAATGAAAAACCTAGACATAGACCTAACAATAAACCTTAGCCTAAGCCAAACACTAATTCTTCCCCTAGACCTAATTCTAGCTTTAATTCTAACCATAACACTAACCTGAACACTGACCCTGACACTAACAGTAACCCTACCTATAAACACCATCCCATCCCTAAACCTCACCCTAAAACTATACCTACCCCTAATATTAACCCTAAAACTAGCCTGAATCATAACAAGTTGTTACATTAGCTGTAGCCCTAACCTATTGCAAAACCTAGCCGTAATGATAGGCCTACCCTAGCTTTAACCCTAAAGCTAATCCTAATCCTAACTATAGCCCTAACCCTAAGCCTAAGCGTAAGCCTAAACATAATCCTTAGCATAATCCTAGCCCTAACCCCAGCTGTAACCTATCGAATACTCTAATGATAACCCTAAACCTTATGCTAACCCTAGGCAAAATCCTAAACCTATCCCTAACCCTAATCTTATCCATTACCCTACACTTAACCTGAACCATAAACCTAAAACTATCATTATCCTATCCTTAACAATAATGCTATTTAGAGCTCTGAACCTAAACCTTAATCTAACAAAACCCCTAAACCTGACCCTAACCCTAATAATAAACCTTGCTCTAAACTTGACCCTAATCATAAACCTAACTCTTAAAATAGACCTAGCTATAAACCTAACCTTAAACTATCCCTAACTATAACCCTAGACTTCACTTTTTCCCTAGCTCTAATCCTAGTCCTAACCATAACACAAAACTTAGCCCACAAACTAGCCATAAACTTCACCTTAATCGTAAGCCTAAAATTAACCCTAATTATAACCCTCAATCTAGCCATAAACTAGCTATAATCCCAACCCATACCCTAAACCTAACCCTAACCCTAAACCTAACATTAACCCCAGCCCTAACCCTAGGCCTAACCCTAACACTAACCCTTGCCCTATGACTAATTCTAACTCTCAAACTAGCCCTATACCGAGTTCTAACCCAATCCCTTACCATCACCCTAAACCTAGCCTAAACTTAGCCCTAATCCTAGCTCTATTTTTCACCCTAGCTCAAAACCTAGATCTAAACCTAACTCTAAATATAACCCTAAACCTACGACTAAACCTCACACTAACTCTAGCCCTAACCCTAATACTAATGCTAAAACTATCCCTAACCCTACCCCTAGCCCTAAAACAAAACGGAGTCATAGCCCTAATCCTAACCCTGAACCTAAAACAAACCCTAACCTTACACCTAGCTCTACACCTATTTATAATTCCAGTTCTAAATCTAACCTGAAAAGTAAAACGGACACTGACTCTGAACCTAACACTAACTCTAGCTCTAAATATTGTCATAACCATAAACCTAAACCTAACACTAGACCTAGCCCTAACCCTAACCCTAACCCTATAACTAGTGGTAATCATAACCCTACTTCATACACTACCAGTATCCTTAACCCTAGCCCTAACCTAATCCAAAACCTAGCCTTAATCCGAGTCCTAAACGTAGCTTTTTTAAAATTTTTTTTATTGGTTGTTCAAAACATTATAAAGCTCTTGACATATCATATTTCATACATTAGATTCAAGTTGGTTATGAACTCCCAATTTTACCCCAAATACAGTTTGCAGATTCACATCGGTTACACATCCACATTTTTACATAATGCCCTATTAGTAACTGTTGTATTCTGCTACCTTTCCTATCCTCTACCATCCCCCCTCCCTCCCCTCCCATCTTCTCTCTCTACCCCATCCACTGTAATTCATATCTCTCCTTGTTTATTTTCCCATTCCCCTCACAACCTCTTATATGTAATTTTGTATAACAATGAGGGTCTCCCTCCATTACCATGCAATTTCCCTTTTCTCTCCCTTTCCATCCCACCTCATGTATCTGTTTAATGTTAATCTTTTCTTCCTGCTCTTCCTCCCTGCTCTGTTCTTAGTTGCTCTCATTATATCAAAGAAGACATTTGGTATTTGTTTTTTAGGGATTGGCTAGCTTCACTAAGCATAATCTGCTATAGTGCCATCCATTTCCCTGCAAATTCTATGATTTTGTCATTTTTTAGTGCTGCGTAATACTCCATGGTGTATAAATGCCACATTTTTTTTATCCATTCATCTATTGAAGGGCATCTGGGTTGGTTCCACAGTCTAGCAAATGTGAATTGTGCTGCTATGAACATCGATGTAGCAGTATCCCTGTAGTATGCTCTTTTAAGGTCTTCAGGGAAAAGCCCAAGAAGGGCAATAGATGGGTCAAATGGTGGTTCCATTCCCAGCTTTCCCAGGAATCTCCATACTGCTTTCCAGATTGGCCGCACCAGTTTGCAGTCCCACCAGCAATGTACAAGACTACCCTTTTCCCCACATCCTCTCCAGCACTTGTTGTTGTTTGACTTCATAATGGCTGCCAATCTTACTGGAGTGAGATGGTATCTTAGGGTGGTTTTGATTTGCATTTCTCTGACTGCTAGAGATGGTGAGCATTTTTTCATGTACTTGTTGATTGATTGTATGTCCTCCTCTGAGAAGTGTCTGTTCAGGTCTTTGGCCCATTTGTTGATTGGGTTATTTGTTTTCTTATTGTTTAATTTTTTGAGTTCTTTGTATACTCTGGATATTAGGGCTCTATCTGATGTGTGAATAGTAAAAATTTGTTCCCATGATGTAGGATCCCTATTTACCTCTTTTATTGTTTCTCTTGCTGAGAGAAAACTTTTCAGTTTAAGTAAGTCCCATTTGTTGATTTTTGTTATCAACTTTTGTGCTATGGGTGTCCTATTAAGGAATTTGGAGCCTGACCATACAATATGTAGATCGGAGCCAACTTTTTCTTCTATCAGACGCAGAGTCTCTGATTTGATATCTAGGTCCTTGATCCACTTTGAGTTAACTTTTGTGCATGGCGAGAGGAGGGGATTCAGTTTCATTTTGTTGCATATGGATTTCCAGTTTTCCCAGCACTGTTTGTTGAAGATGCTATCCTCCCTCCATTGCATGCTTTTAGCTCCTTTATCAAATATAAGATAGTTTTAGCTTTGTGGATTAGTCTCTGTGTCCTCTATTCTGTACCATTGGTCCACCTTCCTGTTTTGGTACCAGTACCATGCTGTTTTAGTTACTATTGCTCTGTAATATAGTTTTAAGTCTGGTATCGCTATACCGCCTGATTCGCACTTGCTGCTTAGTATTGCTTTTGCTATTCTGGGTCTTTTATTTTTCCATATGAATTTCATGATTTCTTTATCCATTTCTACAAGAAATGCCGTTGGGATTTTGATTGGCATTGCATTAAACCTATAGAGAACTTTTGGTAATATCGCCATTTTGATGATGTTAGTTCTGCCTATCCATGAACAGGGTATATTTTTCCATCTTCTAAGATCTTCTTCTACTTCTCTTTTTAGGGTTTTGTAGTTTTCATTTTATAAATCTTTCACCTCTTCTGTTAGTTTGATTCCCAAGTATTTTTTTTTTGAGGATATTGTGAATGGAGTGTTTTTCCTCATTTCCGTTTCAGAAGTTTTGTCGCTGATATACAGAAATGCCTTTGATTTATGCGTGTTGATTTTATATCCTGCCACTTTACTGAATTCATTTATTAGTTCTAGTAGTTTTTTTGTAGACCCTTTTGGGTCTTCTAGGTATAGAATCATGTCATCTGCAAATAGTGATAATTTAAGTTCTTCCTTTCCTATATTTATGCCTTTAATTTCTTTCGTCTGTCTAATTGCTCTGGCCAGTGTTTCGAGAACTATATTGAATAGAAGTGGTGATAGAGGGCATCCCTGTCTTGTTCCAGATTTTAGGGGGAATGCCTTCAATTTTTCTCCATTGAGAATGAAGCTAGCCTGAGGCTTAGCATAGATAGCTTTTACAATATCGAGGTAAGTTCCTGTTATCCCTAGTTTTTCTAATGTTTTGAACATAAAAGGATGCTGTACTTTGTCGAATGCTTTTTCTGTGTCTATTGAGATGATCATATGGTACTTATTTTTAAGTCTATTGATGTGGTGGATAACATTTATTGATTTCCGTATATTGAACCATCCTTGCATCCCAGGGATGAATCCTACTTGATCATGGTGCACAATTTTTTTGATGTGCCTTTGTATCCGATTCACCAGAATTTTATTGAGGATTTTTGCATCTAGGTTCATCAGAGATATTGGTCTGTAGTTTTCCTTCTTTGAGGTGTCATTGTCTGGTTTCGGAATCAGGGTCATGTTGGCCTCATAGAATGAATTTAGCAGAGCTCCTTCTTTTTCTATTTCCTGAAATAACTTGAAAAGTATTGGTATTAATTCTTCCTTAAAGGTTTTGTAAAACTCCGCTGTATACCCATCCGGTCCTGGGCTTTTCTTGGTTGGAAGTCTTTTGATTGCTTCTTCTATTTCATCTATTGTTATTGGTCTGTTTAAGTTGTGAGTATCCTCCTGACTCAGTCTGGGCAAATCATAAAGAACTCAATATCACAATCAACAACCTAGACTTAACTGACATATATAGAATATATCAACCATCATCAAGTGGATATACTAAAGGTAGCTTTAACCCTAAACACAAACCTTACCTAACCCAAGCAAAAGCCCTAATCCTATACATATCCCAAGCCCTAATCTTAGGTCTAACCCTATCCATTAATCTAATTATAACCCTAAGCCATATGCTAAACTCTAGGACTAACCTTAACCCTATTTATTACACTAAACCACATCAAAACCCTAAACCTAACACTGTCATTAACCTTAAACCTAAACCTAATGCTAATTCGAGCCCCAAACCTTACTTCTAATCTAAACCAAATCCTAAATTTGAACGTGACCCTAATAATAACCCTAGCTCTAAACTTAACCCTTACTCTAAACCTAATCCTTACACTGGACCAAGCCATAAACCTAACACTAAATCTATCCCTAACTCTAACCCTAGACCTGGCATTAGCCCTAGCCCTAATACAAGCCCTAACCCTAACACAAACACTAGCCTTCATTCTAGCCCTAAACCTAGCCTTGATCCTAACCCTAACCCTAACCATAGACCTGACTCTAATACTCTCGCCCTAGCCCTCAACTTAGCTATAACCCACTCCCTTACCCTACATGTAACCCTAACACTAACCCTATCCTAAGATCTAAACCTAACACTAACCCTAGCCCTAATTTAGCCCTATCCCTAAATATAATCCTAGCTCTAGCCCTACGCCTAACTCTAACTCTCACACTAGCCTATCACTTGTTCTAACCCTATCCTTTACCATGACCCTAACCCTAGCCCTAACTCTAGTCCTAACCCTTGCCCTATCCTTAGACCTAGCCCTAACCATAGATCAAATCCAAACTCTAAATGTAACCCTAACCTGAAGCCTATGCCTAACCATTATAAATACATTTATATTTAGATTCTGTGTCTACAGATGTTGACTTCAATTATTATTTAGAATATAGTCATTAGTTTCATAAAAGGCATACCATTTCTGGTGGTATATAGAGAACTGATGGTCAGGGGTAGGATGCTGTGTTCAAGGGCAAAGGAGTGAGGGTATGAGATTAATCTATATTAGCAAGTTGGAGGAGAACTGTAATGAATAGACAGGGGTAATTTATGGAAGAATGTATAAATTCAAATTCCTCATCTCTATTCATAAAATTACCCTATGTATAAATAGTAAAATTTGGAGGTTGAAACTGGGATAGAGGGAGGAAGGAAATAGAAGAAAAAACAAGGAAAGAAAGAAAGAGAGGAAGAATGAAAATAAGAAAAAATAAAGGGTTGGTGAGGTGGGCCTATGCAATTCCTCTATATTAAACTATTCTGGTGATTCAGTTCTTAAAGTCCAATTTTATGCAAAGTTCTTGGTTTCATGTATGTTGAGATTGTGAGGGTCAGAAGGGGAAGGGTAGAAGAGAATAGATGAGAAGAGCAAGGATGGAAAAATTTCTCAGAACTCTGTTTTCTTCCAATAGGTGGAGTTGGCTATTCTTAGCTTGAGTCTCTGTGCTAAGGTTGGTGGAGATAGCCAGGTTGAGAGGGCTTGAGCTTCTACCTGGAGCCTCCCTACTCTTAGTCTCTGAGTTGGAAACCAGGTACCAGTACAGTTGCTGTTCTACATTTATAGCTACACCCTGCCCCCCAAACCTTGTGAGAAAAATCTTGAGTTATCATAGCTGGAGGTAGGGGAGTTGGAAACTAGGTACCTGAGCAGCTGCAGAACTGAGCTGGTAGCCATGGCCACTGATAGATGGTGAGTAAGCTTTTCCAAGATGGATTCCATCTGTTACCTGTGTAGTGTGTTTGGTGAGGTGGGTGGTTCTGGGATGACCTTTTGCCATGTCCAGATCTTGGTCTGCTGACCCACAAGCAAAGCCTCTGTGTTCTGTGCTTCCTATCCTCTTTGCAGAGAATGCCTGCCTGGCCGAGTCTTCCGTTTGAGCCAAGTGCGAACCACGGCCAAGACTTCCGTCTGTGCTAAGAGCTCACATGCAGCTGAGACTTCTGTTTGAGCTGAGAGAACATACAGAGCCGAGACTTCTGACTTCTGAACTGAGCCGAGAGCAACCACACAGCTGAACCTTCCATCTGCACAGAGAGCTCCAGCGTGGCCCTAGTTTTCTTCAAATTTCTATGATATTGGGCAAAATTCATCTTTTACTTAGCCTTACTATGCTCCAGAGGTTTGGGCCTTCTCGGTTCAATGGTTTGCTGTCAGGAACAGTTTGTATTTTAAGATTTTCCTTCATTATGGCTTATTAATGTGAGTAAAAATTGAGCTGGAAATCAAACAGGTTGGTAGGAGGTGCTTGAAACTTCACAAATCAGTTCTCAGTGGGCACTTCTGGTTTCTTTCTATTCATAGTAGGCCAAAGCTGAAGCATGGAAAAGCAACTGTATCTGAGAACCCTTAAAGAGAAAACACAGAAATATGTATGTATTGAAATAAGTCTCCCATCTAGGATCAATGATTTTCTAGACAGGTTACGGTTAGGTTTAGGAATAGGGTTAGGGATGGTTTTAGAGATAGTGTTAGTGTTAGAGTTTGTTTGATTCAAATTTCTTTGATACTGGGAAGGATTTATCTTTTACCTAGTGTTATTATGTGCCCCAGTTTTGGGCCTTCTTTGTTCAATGGTTCACTGTTGGGAATAGTTTGTTTTTAATGTCTCACTTCATTTTGATTTATATGGGTAAATGCAAATGGTGCTAGAAATCAGAGGTTTGGTGCTAGCTGGTTGAAACTTCACATACTCAATCAGTTGTCTATGGGCACTCTCTGGTTTCTTCCTTGTGAAAGTAGCTGTAAGATGAAACATGCAAAACTAATTTATCCAAGATCACTTGAGGAGAATACAGGGCAATATGCATGTAGTGAAATACCACCCCCAATTATTTGGTCAGATTTTTTTGATACTGTGCAGAATTCATCTGTATTTTTGCCCCACTAGTCTCCCAAAGTTTGAAACTTTTATGATCAAAGATTCTCTTAAGAGGTTAGGGTTACAGTTATGGTTAGAGTTAGGGAAAGGGTTAGAGCTAGTGTTAGGGTTAGAGTTAGTTGTTTTCAACTTTTCTGATACTGGGCAGGATTCATCTTTTTTCTATTCTTAGTATACTCCCCATATTTGGGCCTCCTAGGAAAGAGGAGTTGCTCTCAGGAGCAGTTTTAATTTTCATGTTTCATTTCATTTTGCCCTATAGAGGTGAATGGAAATGGAGTGGAACTCAGACAGGGTTTCTTCTAGCTGCTTGAAACTTCACACACTCAATCAGTTCTCAGTGTGCATTCTCATTTGTTTCTTGTGGAAGTAGCCCAAAGCTGAAGTAGAAAGAAACAGCTTTATCTGTAATCACTTTAAGAGCAAGCTTCAACTATTTTTCTTGATTGCTTTCATACTGTACAAGTTTCATCCTTTTCCCAGCCTTAGTAGGATCCCCAAGTTTAGGCCTTCAAGGTTTGCTGGTTCACTGTCAGGAACAGTTTGAATATTTAGCTTTCACTTTATTATGGCCTATAGATGTGAATGAAAATGAAGCGCTAAATCAAACAGGGTTAGTACTAGCTGCTTGAAACTTCACACACTCAATCAGCTCTCTGTGGGCACTCTCTGGTTTGTTCCTTGTGAAAGTACCAAAAACTGCAGCATGAAAAATTAATTTAAACAAGAGCATAATAGGAGAAAAAAGGGAAATATAAATGTACTGAAATACCTCTCCCAATTACTTGGTCAGATTTCTTTGATACTGCACAGGATTTATCTGTTATCTTGCCCCACTAGGCTCCTTTATTTGTGGACTACTATGATCAATGGTTCTCTAAACAGGTTAGGTTAGGTTTAGTATTAAGTTAGGGCTAGGTTGACAGCTAGTGTTTTGTTAGATTTAGTTTTGTTCAAATTTCTTTGATACTGGGCAGGATTCAGCTTTTACATAGCCTCACTATATTCCCTAGGTTTGGTACTCTTGGGTCAAGGGTTAGCTGTCTGGAACAGTTTGTATTTTAAGTTTTCACTTGATTTTGACCTATGTGGGTAAATGAAAATGGAACTGGACATCAAACAAGGTTGGTGCTTGCTACTTCAAACCTCACACACTCAATCAGTTCTCTATGGACATTCTCTGGTTTATTCTTTGTGAAATTAGCCCTAAGCAGAAGCATGCAAAGCAACTTTATGTGAGAGCACTTTAGGAGAAAATGGAAATATGCATGAGCTGAGTTACCTCCCAAAATTATCTGGTCAGATTTCTTTGATACTGTGAAAGATTCATCTGTTAGCCTGCCCCAATTGGTGCCACAAGTGTGGGACTTCTAGGATCAAAGGGAGTCTAAAAGGTTAATGTTAGTGTTAGTGTTAGTGTTAAGACTAGGATTAGACTAGAGTTAGAGTTAGAGTTAGAGTTAGTTTTGTTTTCAAATTTCTATGATACTTTGCAAGATTCTACTTTTTCCTATTTTGATTTTATTCTCCAAATGTTTGGGCCTCCTACATAAAGGGTTTGCTTTCATTTTTCATGTTTCTCTTCTTTTTGCACTATAGGAGAGATTGGAAATGAAGATGGAAATCAAACAGGGTTTGGGCTAGCTGCTTGAATCATCACACACTCAATCAGTTCTCAGTGAGGATTGTCTGGTTTGTTTCCTGTGGAAGTAGCCCTAATCTGAAGTAGCCCTAATCTGAAGTAGAAAGAAACAGCTTTATCTCTGAGTGCTTTAGGAGCAAACAGAACACACATATACTGAAAGAGCTTCGAATTTCTTTGGTCAGATTACTTTGATACTGTACAGGATTCATTCTTGACCTAGCCTTAGTAGGCTCCCCAAGTTTTGGGCTTCAAGATTCAATGGTTCACTTTCGGGAACAGTTTCTATTTTAAGGTTTCACTTCATTTTGACCTAAATGGAATTGGAGGTAGAAATCAAACCGGGTTGGTGCTAGGTTCTTCAAACTTAACACACTCAATCAGTTCTCTGTGTGCACTCTCCGGTTTGTTCCTTGTGAATATAGCTCTACGCTGAAATATGAAAAGCAAGTTTATCTGATAGCACTTTAGGAAAAAAGAGAGAAATATAAATATATTGAAATACATTCCCCAATTATTTGGTCATATTTCTTTGATAATCTGCAGGATACATCTACTAGCTTGACCCGCTAGGATCCCCAATTTTTGGGACTTCTATTATTATAGGTTCTCTAAACAGCTTAGCATTAGTGTTGGGGATAGAGTCAAATCTAGCATTAGAGCTACAGTTAGATTTCTTCAAATTTATTTGATACTGGGCAGTATTCATCTTTTCCTTACCCTTGTTAAGTTCCCCAGCTTTGTACCTTCTCAGTTCAAGTGTTCACTGTCATGAACACTGTATATTCTAAGGGTTCACTTCATTTTGATCTTATGGGTAATTGGAAATGGAGCTCAAAATCAAACAGTGTTGGTGTTAGCTGCTTGAAACTTCACATACTCAATCAATTCCCTGTCGGTAATCTCTGATTTCTTCCTTGTGAAAGTATCCCAATGCTGAAGCATGCAAAAAAACCCAAAACTTTATCTGAGAGCACTTTAGGAGACAACAGGAAAATATGCATGTACTGAAATACATCCCCCAGTCATTTGGTCATATTTCTTTGATACTCCACAGGATTCATCTGTTTGCTTTCCCCATTATTCTCCACAAGTTTGGAACTTCTATGATCAAAGGTTCTCTAAACAGGTTAGAGTTAGTTTTAGGGTTAGGTTTAGGGCTAGTGTTAGAGGGAGTGTTAGGGTTAGAGTTAGTTTTGTTTAAATTTCTTTGATATTGGGCAGAAGTCATTTTTACCTAGCCTTACTATGTTCACCAGTTTTGGGGCTTCTTTGTTCAAGGTTCACTGTCAGGAACAGTTTGAGTTTTAAGGTTTCACTTCATTTGAACCTATACAGATAAATGGAAATGGATATAGAAATCAAACAGTGTTTGTATTAGCTTCTTGAAACTTCACACACTCAATCTGTTCCCTGGGGGCAATCTGTGGTTTCTTCCTTGTAAAAGTAGCTCTAAGCACAAGTATGAAAAAAAACTTTATCCAAGAGCACTTTATGAGAAATCAGGGAAATATTCATGTCCTGAACAACCTCCCCCCAATTATTTGGTCAATTTTTTTTGATACTGCAAAGGATTCATCTGCTAGCTTTCTGCCCTGGGATCCCCAAGTTTGGGATTTGTATGATCAAAGCTGTATAAACAGGATAGGTTTAGGGTTAGTGTTAGATTTAGAACTAGAGTTAGAACTAGTGTTAGGATTAGAGTTACTTTTGTTAAAATTTCTTTGATACTAGGCAGGATTTCTCTTTTACCTAGCCTTATTATGTTCCCCAGTATTTGGCCTTCTAATTTCAATTGTTCACTTCCAGTAGCAGTTTGTATTTTAAAGTTTCACTTCAAGGTGTCCTAAATGGGTAAATTGAAATGGATCTGGTAATCAAACAGGGTTGGTGCTAGCTGCTTGAAATTTCACACACTCAATCAGTTCTCTGTGGGCACTCTCTGGTTTCTTCCTAGTGAAAGTTTTCCAAAGCCATGGCAATGAAAAGAACATTTTCCAAGAGCACTTTAACAAAAAACAGGGAAAATAGGCAGATACTGAAAGACCTCTCCCAATTATTTTGTCAGATTTTTTTTTTATACTGGGCAGGATTCTTCTGTTACTTTTCCCTACTAGGCACCCCAAGTTTGGGTCTTCTATGATCAAAGGTTCTCTAAACAGGTTAGGGTTAGTACTAGGGTTAGGTTTAGGGCTAGGGTTAGAATTAGTGTTGGGGTTAGAGTTAATTTTGTTCAAATTTCTTTGATACCAGGGAGGATTCATATTTTACATAGCCTCACTATATTCCCCATGTTTGGACCTTCTCAGTTCATGGTTCCCTGTCAGGAAAAGTTTGTGTTTTAAGGTTTTACTTCATCTTGACTTATATGTGTAATTGGAAATTGAGCTGGATAAAAAACAGGGTTGGTGTTAGCTGCTTGAAACTTCACACACTCAATCAGTTCTCTGTGTGCACTCTCTGATTGGTTCCTTCTGAATGTAGCCATATGCTGAAGCATGCAAAGCATAGGTTTAGGGTGAGGGTAATGTATAAGGCTAGGTTTAGTGTTAGGGTCATAGTCAGAGTAAGGGTTAGTTTTAGGGTTAGGGTTAGGACTCTATTTAGGGCTAAATTTAGGGCTAGGTGTAGTGTTAGTGTTTGGTTTAAGTTAAGGTTTCGGATTAGGGCTATGCCTCGGTTTTGTTTTAGGCCAAGGGCTAGTGTTAGGGCTAGATTTTGGATTAGTGTTAAAGTAAGGGCTAGTGTTAGGATGAGGTTTAGAATTAGTGTTAGGGTTAGATTTAGATTTAGGGTTAGACCTAGGACTAGGGTTAGGGCTAGGTTAGGATTCCAGAAGGGACAGGGTTAGAACTAGGGATACGGCAAGGAAGAGAGTTAGTTTCAGACTTAGTACCAGGCTTAGGTTAGCGTTAGGCTTACAGCTAAATTAGGGCTAGGATTAGGGCTGCGGTTAGTGTTAGGGTTAGGCCAGGATAGGGCTAGGTTTAGAGTTACCATTTGGGTCAAGGTTAAGTTTAGGGGAATGGGTGGTGTTATAGTTTGCTTTACGTCTAGGATGAGGGTTAGAATTATGATAAGGGTTAGGGTAGGATTAAGGTAGGTTTAGGGCTAGAATGATGGCTAGAGTTTCTGTTAGGTTTAGGGATAGGAGTAGGGCTAGGACTAATGTTAGAACTAGGGTTATGATTAGGGATAATTTTAGAATTAGGTTATGCTTAGTTCTAGTGAGTTACACTTAGTGTAAGGGTCAGGTTTAGAGCTAGGGGTTTTATTAGGTTTAGAGTCAGGGTTGGCATTTGGTTTAGGTTAAAGTTTACAGTTAAGGCTTGAGTTAGTGGTAGGTTTAGGTTTAGGGTTAGGGTAATGGATATGGTTAGGTTTAGGTTTCAGTTAAGGTTTAGGATAAAGAATGGGTTAGGTTTATTGATAGGGTTAGGATTAGCATTAGGGTTAGGGTTATGTTTAGTGTAATGGATAGGTTTAAAGCTCAGTTTAGGGCTAGGTTATGGTTTTGATTAAGTCTAGTATTAGTGTTAGGTTTAGGGGTAGGGCTAGGGTTTGGTTTAGGGTAAGTATTAGGATTAGGGTAAGTGTTAGGGTTAGGTCTAGGGTTATGGTTTGGTTAGAGTAAAGGTTAGTGTTTGAGCTAGGGTTAGAGCTAGGGCGAGGTTTAGGTTTAAGTTTAGTTCTAGGGTTATGTTTAAGGTTATGGATTGTTTTAGGGTTAGGGTTAAGGCTAGGGTTTTAATTAGGGTTAGGTTTAAGTTTAGGGTAATGGATAATATTAGAGGTAGGGTTAGGGTTAGTGTTAGGGTATGGGATAGGGCTAGTGTTAATTTTATGTTGAGTGTAAGGCTTAATGTTTCAGCTAACGGGCTATTGCAAGGGTTAGGTTTTGGGTTAGATCTAGGTTATATTTATGTTTAAGGTTAGGCTTAGTGTTGGGGATAGGGTTATAATTAGGGTTATTGTAAGTGTAATGGATAAGGTTAGAGCTAAAGTTTGGGCTAGGATTAAAGTTAGGATTAAAGCTAGGATTAGGGTTAGGCTTTAGAATGGGGTAGTGCTATGTTTAGTGAAAGGGTTTTCCTTGAGCTAGGGTTAGGTCTAAGACATGGGTTAGGGTTAGCGTTAGTGTTAGGGCACTGATTAGGGTTAGGGTTATGCTTAGGACTATGTTTAGGCCTAGGATTAGGGCTAGGTTTTATTTTAGGTTTAGGGCTAGGGTTAGAACTATGAGTAACGTAAGAGTTAGGATTATGTTTAAGGCTAGTTTTAGGGTTAGGGTTATGGCTAGGTCTAGTGTTAGGTGTAGGTTTGGGGTTAGGGTCAGGTTTCAAGCTAGGTTTAGAGTTAGGGTAAGAGTCAGTTTTCGGGATAGGGTTAGTGTTATAGCCCGAATTAGAACTAGGTCTAGGTCTAGGCTTAGGGTTAGTGTTTGGTTTAGGTTAAGGGTTATTGTTTGAGCTATAGCTAAGTTTTATTTAGGTCTAGGGATAGAGTTATAGCTATTTTTAGGAATAGCTTTAGGTCTAGGGATAGTGTTAGGGTTAAATGTAGATATAGGATTACTGGTAGTGCAAGTGTTAGGGTTTGGTTTAGCGATAGGGCTAATTTCTAGTCCAGCATTATGGTTAAAGATAGTTTTAGGGTTAGGTTTATGACTACATCTAGTGCAATTGTAGGTTTAAGGTTAGGGTCAGATTTAGAGCTAAGGGTATTATTAGGTTCAGGGTCCTTATTAGTGTTTGGGATAGGCTAAGGTTTTAAGTTAGGGCTTGAATTAGCATTAGGGTTAAAATTATGTTAATGATAGGTTTAGGTTTCAAGTAAGATTTAGGGTAATGAATAGGGTTATGAGTAGGTATAGGGTTAGGTTTAAGCCTAGGGTTAGCATTAGGGTTAGGGTTATAATTATGGAAATGGATAGGTTAGAGCTAAAGTTATGTCTAGGTTTATGGTTACAATTAGTGCTAGTGTTATGGTTAAGGTTAGGGTTAGGGTTAAAGCTACGGTTAGGGCAGAGATTCTGGCTAGGTTTTGGGTTAAGTTAAGGCTAGGGTTAGAGTTACATCTAATATAAGTACTACAGTTATGATTAAGGCTAGTTTTATGGTTAGGGCTAGGGCTAGGTCTAGTGTTACATTTAGGGTTAGGGTTAGAGTGATGTTTAGAGCTAGGATTAGGGTTAGGTCAGGTTCAGGGTTAGTTTTAGTTTTGGATTAAAACTCAAATTAGGGCTAAGGTTAGGGCTAGGTGTAGGGTTAAGGTTTGGTTTAGGTTAATGATCAGGGTTAGGTATATGACTTGGTTTTGTATTATAGCTAAGGCTAGAGTTAGGACTGGTTTTCGGATTAGCATTGGTGTTAGGGTTAGGGCTATTGTTAGGTTTAGGTTAAGGCTTATGTTTAGGGTTAGATTTAGAATTAAGGTTACATCTAGGGTTAGGGCTAGGGCTAAGAAATGGTGTAGAGTTAGGCCTAGGGTTGGAGCTAGGATTAGAATTCCAGTAAGGGATAGGGTTAGAATGAGTCTTCGGGCAAGGGTGAGAGTTAGAGTTAGTCTTAGGGCTAGGGTAGGATTAGAGTTAGTTATAAGGGTAAATTAGGGCTAAGATTAGTGCTAGGGTTAGTGTTAGGGTTAGGCCCAGGTTTAGGGTTAGGGTTATGATTAAGGCTATATTTAGGGTGAAGATAAGAAGTAGGAATTTTTTTTAGGGTTATATCTAGGATTATGCCTAGGGCTAATGTCAGGTCTAGGGTTACAGTTAGGGATATTTTCAAACTTAGGTTTTTGTCTAGGTCTAGTGTATGGGTTAGGTTTAGGGTATGATTCTGGTTTAGGGCTAGGGGAATTATTAGGGTAATGTTCAGAGTTAGGGTTTGGTTTAGGTGTGAGTTAGGGTTAGTGCTCGAATTGCCATTAGGGTTAGGGTTATTGTAATAATAGGGTTAGGTTTAGGTTTCAGGTTAAGTTTAGGGTAATTTAAATGGTTGGTGTTAGTGATATGGTTAGTGTTAAGCCTAGGGTTAGCATTAGGGTAAGATTTATGTTTAGGGTAATGGATACAGTTAGAGTTTAGTTTAGGGCTAGGGTTATGGTTAGGATTAGGTCTTGAGTTTGGGTTAGGGTGAGGGTTAGAACTAGGGTTATGTTTGGCATAAGGGTTAGGTTATGAGCTATGGATAGGACTAGAACAAGGGTTAGGTTGAAGGTTAGGTATAGGGATAGAATTACAGTAGCTTTAGGGTTAGAGTTAGGGTTAGGACTAGGATTATCATTAGGGTTAGAGTTAGATTTACTGTAAGGGACATGGTTAGATTTAGGTTTAGGTTTAAGTTTAGGGTTAGGATTAGATTTAAGTTTAGGGTTAAGGTTAGGTCTATGGTTATGTTTAGGATTATGGTAAGGCTTAGGTTTTGAGCTCGGGTTAGGGTTATAGCGAGTGTTAGGTTTAGGGTTAGTTCTAGGTTTAGTTTTCAGGTTAGGGTTATGGTTACGGTTAGGGTTGAGGCAAGGGTTACCAATAGGTTTAGGGTTAGGTTTAGTGTATTTTAGGTTTAGAGCTAGGGTTAAGGTTAGGATTAGGGCTAGGGTTAGGGTTAGATTTTTGGATATTTCTAGGTTTATGTTTATGGTGTTAGGCTTTGAGTTAGGGTTAAGTTAGGATTAGGACTCAGGATAGGGTTAGGTTTATGCTTAGGGCTAGGTTAAGGCATAGGATTAGCCCTAGGTTTTGTGTTAGGTTTAGGCCTAGGGTTAGGGATGTGGGTAATGTAAGAACTAGGGATATGAGTAGGGCTAGTTTCAGGGTTAGGGTTATGGCTATATCTAGTGTTAGGTTTATATTTTTGGTTAGGATCAGGTTTAGAGGTAGGTTTACTCTTAAATACTGGTCAGTGTTCAGGTTAGAGTTAGAGTTAGGGTTATAGCCAGAATTAAGACTAGGTTTAGGTCTAGGGGTAGGGGTAATGCTTGGGTAAATGTAAGGGTTATTGTTAGGGCTAGACTAGGTTTTTGTTTAGGTCTAGGGATAGATTTAAGGCTAGATTTAGGATTAGATTTATGTCTAAGGCTGGTGGTAGAGTTAGGTTTAGGAATAAGTTTATTGGTAGTGCCAATGTTATAGTTTGGTCTAGGGTTAGGGTCAGGTTTAGATCTAAGTTTTTTGTTAGGGTCAGAATAAGGGTCAGGGTTAGCATTAGAGTTTGGGATAGGATTAGAGCTAAAATGAGGGCTAGGGTCAGAACTATTAATGGGGTTAGGATTTTGGTTAACCTCAGGATTAGGGATCGGTCTATGGTTACCATTAGGGTTAGGGTTTTGCTTAGGGTAAGGTATAAGGTTAGAGCTAGGGTTTAGGGTTGAGTTAGGGTTAGTGTTAAAGCTAGGTTTAGAGGTTGGTTTAGGGCTTGTTTTTGTTGTAGGGTTTGTGCTAGGGTTATGGCCTTGGCTAATGTTACAACTACGGTTACAATTAAGGTTAGGTTTAGGTTTAGGGTTAGGGGTAGGTCTAGTGTTAGCGTTTGGTTTAAGATTAGGGTGATATTTAGAGCTGGGTTAGTGTTAGGGTATGAGTTAGGGTCAGGGTTAGGGTTAGGACTAGAATTAGTGATAGGGTTACTGTTAGGTTTTTGTTTAAGGTTAGGATGGTGTCAAGAGCTATGGTGAGCATTAGGATATGAGTCTGTTTCAGGGTTAGATTTAAGGTTAGGGTTAGGAGTCAAGTTTAGGGTTAGAGTTAGGTCTATATGAAGTTTTAGAGTGGTTTAAGTTAAGATTTAGGTTTACGGATACTGCTCAGTTTTGTTTTACTGCTAGGGTTAGGGTTAGGGCTAGTTTTACAATTAACATTAGAATTGGGGCTAGTGTTAGTGTTAGGGTTATGCTTAGGCTTAGGGTTAGATTTAGAGTTAGGGATAGAAATAGGGTTAGAGCAAGGACTAAGGATAGGGCAAGCATTAGTGCTAGGTTTAGGGCTAGGTTTTGGGTTACGGTAAGGAATAGGGTTAGAACTAGGGATAGGGCTAGTGTGAGAGTTACAGTTAGTCTTAGTGCTAGGCTTAGGGTTAGGTTTATCTCTAAGGTTACCGGTAGGGCCAGTGTTAGGGTTTGCTCTATGCTTAGGTTCAGGTTTAGACCTAGGGTTATTGTTTGTGTCAGAATTAGGGTCAGGGTTAGCATTAGGGTTTGGGATAAGATTAGAGCTAGAATGAGGGCTAGAGTCAGGTCTATTGAAAGGGTTTGGATTTTGGTCAGCCTAATAATTAGGAAAAGTTCTAGGGTTACCATTAGGGTTAGAGTTTTGCTTAGGGTAAGGGACAGGGATAGATCTAGGATAGGGTTAGGTTTAGGATTAAAGCTAGGTTTTGAGCTTTAATTAGGGCATGTTTTTGTTGCAGGGTAAGGGCTAGTGTTAGCGTAATGGTTAATGTAAGATCTAGGGTTAATGTTAGGGTTAGTTTTAGGGTTAGGTCTATGTTTAGGGTTAGGAATGGACTAGTATTAGGGTTAGGTTTAAGGTTAGAGTGATATTCAGAGCTAGAGCTACGTTTAGTGTTAGGATATGAATGAGGGTGAGAGTTAAGGTTAGGACTCAAATTAGGGATAGGGTTACTGGTAGGTTTCGTGTTAAGGTTATGATGGGGTATAGAGCTAGGGGGAGCATTAGGATACGAGTCTGTGTCAAGGTTTCTTTAAAGGTTAGGGTTAGGAGTCGAATTTAGGGCTAGGGTTAGGTCTAGATGTAGCTTTAAGTTAAGGTTTAGGATTAGGGCTATTGCTTGGTTTTCTTTTACTGCTAGGTTTAGGGTTAGTGCTAATTTTATGATTAGTATTAAAGTTAGGGCTAGTGTTAGTGTTAGGTTTCAGCTTAGGTTTAGGGTTAGATTTAGATTTAGGGTTGGATCTAGGTTTAGGGTTACAAATGAGGATAGGGCAAGGGTTAGGGCTAGGGTTAGATTATGGTATATAATAGGATTAGAACTAGCGATAGGGCTAGTGTGAGTTACAGTAAGTCTTAGGGCTTGGGTTAGGGAAATGGATAAATTAGGGCTAGGGTTAGAGCGATGGTTAGTGTTCAGCTTAAATATAGAGTAGGGTTTGAATTAGTATTAAGTTTAGTGTAAGGGATAATGTTATAGCTAGTTTTAGAGGTAGGGTGATATTTAGAATTAGGGTTAGAGCTTTGGTTATGGTTAGGGTTATGATTAAGGCTAGGTTTAGTGCTGGGATGAGGGCTAGTATTTGTTTTAGGGTTAGGGCTAAGATTTGGGGTATGGCTAATTTCAGGTCTAGAATTATGTTCAAAGATAATTTTATGTTTAGGATTATGGCTACATCTAGTGTAAGGGTTAGGTTTAGGAGTAAGGTCAGGTTTAGCGATAGGCATATTATTATGGATAAGGTCTGGGTTAAGGTTTGGGATAGGTTAAGGTTTAAATTTAGGGATTGAATTAGCATTAGGTTTAGGGTTAGAGTAATGATAGGGTTAGTATTAGGGTCCAGGTTAGGTTTAGGGTTATGGATAGAAATAGGATTAGAGATAGCATTAAGTTTAGACCTAGGGTTAGCATTAGGGTTAGGGTTATGTTTTTGTTAATGGATAGGGTTAGACTAGGGTTAGGGCTAGGGTTATGGTTAGGGCTTGGGTTAGGTTTAAAGCTCAGGATAGGGCTTACATTATGGCTGGGTTTCAGGTTAAGTTAGTGCTATGGTTAGGGTTATGGCTAATGTAAGTACTAGTGTTACATTTAGGGCTAATTTTAGGGTTAAGTTTAGGGCTAGGTTGAGTGATAGGGTTAGTTTTAAGGTCAGGGTGATGTTTAGAGCTGGGTTAATGTTAGTATCAGAGTCAGGGTCAGAGTTAGTTTTAGGGTTCAGCTTAAAACTCGAATTAGGTCTAGGGTTAGGGGTAGGTGTATGATTAGGGTTTCATTTAGTTTAAGGACTAGTGTTAGAACTATGGATCAGTTTTGTTTTAGGCTAGGGCTAGGGCTAGGTTTAGGGCTAGTTTTAGGATTAGTATTGGGCTTAGGGCTCATGTTTGGGTTAGGCTTAGGCTTCAGGTTAGGGTTAGATTTAGAGATAGGTGTTAATCTAAGGTTAATGCTAGGGCTAAGGATAAGGCAAAGGTTAGGACAACGGTTTCATCTAGGGTTATGGTTATGGTAAGGAATACATTTAAAACTAGTGATAGGGCTAGTGTGAGAGTCATAGTTCGTCTTATGCTCTAGGTTTAGGGTTATGGTTATGGATAGGGCTAAATTAGGGCTAGAGTCAGTGTTAGGTTTAGGCCTAGGTTTAGGGTTATAGTTAGGGTTATGTTTAGTTTAAAGGAATGGGTTATAATAAGATTGAGGGCTTGGCGAGGGTTAATATTAGGGTTAGAGCCAGGGTTAGGGTTAAGGTTATGATTAAGGCTAGGGTTTAGGGCTAGGATGAGGGCTTGTGTTTGTATTAGGTTTAGGGCTAGTATTAGGTCTAGGGCTAATGTCAGGTCTAGGGTTACAATTAGGGGTACATTTAGTGTTAAGTTTATGGCTTGGTCCAGTTTAAGGGTTAGGTTTAGTTTAAGAATCAGTTTAAGAGCTATGGTTATTATTAAGGTCAGAATCAAGGTTAGGGTTCGGGTTTGGTTATTGTTTAAGTTTAGGGCTTAAATTAGCATTAGATTTAGGGTTAGGGTAATGACAGGGTAAGGTTTAGGGTTTAGTTGTGGTTTAGTGTAATGGGTAGGCTTAGGGTTAGGCCTAGTGTTAGCATAAGGGTTAGGGTTATCATTAGGGTAATGGATAGAGTTAGAACTAAGTTTACGGCTAGAGTTATATATGGAATTAGGGCTCTTGGTTGGGTTAGTGTTAGGTTTAATTTAAGGGTTAAATCTAGGATAAGAACTCTGATTAAGCCTAGGTTTTGGGTTAGGTTAGGGCTTGGGTTAAGACTATGGCTAACATACAAAGTAAGGTTATGATTAGCACTAGTTATAAGGTTAGGGTTAAGGCTAGGTCTAGTGTTAGGTTTATATTCATGGTTACAATGATTTTAGAACTAGGTTTAGTGTTAGGGTCAGAGTCAGGGTCAGGGTTAGTTTTCAGGTTAGGGTTAGGACTAGAATTAGGGATAGGGTTAGGGATAGGGTTAGGGATAGATATAAGGTTAGGGTTTTGTTTAGGTTAAGTGTTAGAATTAGGGATATAATTCGGTTTTGTTTTAGGGCTAGGGTAAGGTTAGGGCTAAGATTAGGTTTAGGATTAGGGTGATGGTAAGGGAAAAGTTTAGAACTACCCTGAAGGTCTAAGGCAAGAGTTATAGTTAGTCTTAAGGCTAGGGTTATGTTCAGTGTTAGTGATAGGGCTAAATTATGTCTGGCATTAGGGCAAGTGTTAATGATAGATTTAGGCCTAGATTAGGGCTAGGTTTAGTTTTAGGGTTTGGATTAGGGGTAGGTTTAGAGAAAGGGATGAGTTTATACCTAGTTTTAGGGATAGGGTGAGGGTAAGAATTAGGGTTAGGTTTAGGGTTATGATGAAGGCAAGGATTACGTCTAGGATGTGGGTTAAGTTTTGTGTTAGGATTAGGAATAAAATTAGAGGTATGGATAATGTCAGGTCTAGGATTAGAGTTATTGATAGTTATAGGCTAAGCTTTATATCTAGGTCTATTTTAAGGATTAGGTTTATGGTTAGGGTCAGGTTTAGAGGTAGGGGTATTATAAGAGTCAGGGTTAGGGTTTAGGTTAGGTTATGGTTTATGGTTAGGGCTCAAATTAGCATTAGGATTAGTAATAGGTTAACAATAGTTTTGGGTTTAGGGTTCAAGTTAGGTGTAGGGTAATGGATAGGGTTAGGGATGGGTATAGGATTAGGGTTTGGCCTAGGGTTAGCATAAGGGTTAGTGTTATCCTTAGGGTAATGGATAGGTTTAGAGCTAAGGTTAGGGCTAGGGTTATGCTTAGGACTGGATCTAAAGTTAGGCGTAGGCTTAGGGTTAGGGCTATGGTTAGCATTAGGGTTAGCTTTAGGGTTAAAGAAAGGGTAGGGCTTGGATTAGGGCTCGGTTTTGCAACATGTTAGGGCTATGGTTAAATTAAGAACTTGTTATGATTAGGGCTAGTTTTAGGGTTAAGGTTAGGGCTAGGTACAGTTTCAGGGTTAGAGTGATATTTAGAGCTAGGGTTTGTGTTAGTGTCAGGGTCAGTGTTCAGATTAGGATTATGGTTTGAATTAAAGCCAGAATTAGGACTAGGGTTAGGTCTAGGGGAAGAGTTATAGTTTGGCTTAGGCTAAGGGTTATTATTAGGGCTAGGGCTAGGTTTTTCTTTAGGTCTAGGTCTAGAGTTATGTCTAGATTTAAGATTTGGTCTGGGTCTAGGGCTAATGTTACAGTTTGGTTTAGAGTTAGGTTCAGGTTTAGACCTAAGATTAGAGTTAGGGTCAGAATAAGGGTCAGGGTTAGGGTTGGGGATTGGGTTATGGTTAGAGCTAGAATGAGGGCTAGAGTTAGGACTAGTAATAGGATTAGGGTTTGGGTTAGGTTAAGGTTTAGGGTTAGAATTAGGATTAGAATTAGTGTTAGGGTTTGGCTTAGGGTAAGGGATAGAGTTAGAGCTAGGGTTAGGGCTACGGTTAGGGTTAAATCTAGGTTTAGAGCTCTGATTAGGGCTAGTTTTTGTGTTAGGTTTAGAGCTAGGGTTATGGTAACAGCTAATGTAAGAACTAGGGATACAATTAATGTTAATTTTTGGGTTATGGTTAAGGGTTAGATCTCTAGTGTTAGGGTTAGGTTTAAGGTTAGGGTGATATTTAGAGTTAGTGTTAGTGTTAGGTTAGTAGTCAGAGTCAGGGTTAGTTTTAAGGTTAATGTTAGGACTCAAATTATGGCTAGGGTTACTGTAAGTGTTTGGTTTAAGGTTAGGATGGTGTTTAGAGTTAGGGTGAGTGTTAGAATATGAGTCAGAGTTAGGGTTAGTATTAAGGTTAAGGTTAGGAATTAGGGCTAGGGTTAGGTCTAGGTGTGGTATTGGGATTTGATTTTTAGTTAAAGTTTAGTATTAGGGCTATTGCTTGGTTTGATTTACTGCTAGGGTCAGGGTTAGGGCTAGTTTTATGAGTAGCATCAGTGTTAGGACTAGTTTTAATGTTAGGCTTAGGCTTAGGGTTAGTGTTAGATTTAGAGTTAGTGATAGACAAGGGTTATGCCTAGAAATAAGGGCAGGGCAATGTTTATGGCTAGGGTTAGAGCTAGGATTAGGGTTACGGTAATTGATAGGGTTAAAACTAGAAATAGGGCTAGTGTGAAAGTTAGAGTTAGTCTTAGGGCTAGGGTTAGGTTTAGGGATAGGGTCAAATTAGGGCTAGATTTAGGCTAGGGTTATTGTTCAGCTTAGGCCTAGCATTAGATTTATGGTTAGGGTTAAGTTTAGGGTAAAGATTGGAATTATAGCTAGGTTTAGAGGTAGGGTGAGGGTGAGAATTAGGGTTAGGCCTCTGGTTAGGGTTAGGGTTATGATTAAGGCTGGTTTTAGGGCTAGGATGAGCGCTAGGGTTTGTTTTAGGGTAGGGCTAGCATTAGAGCTAGGACAAATATCAGATCTAGGTTTATGGTTAAAGATAGATTTAGGGTTAGGTTTATGGAAACAGGTAGTTTAAGGGTTATGTTTAGTTTTAAGTCAGGTTTAGAGCTAGTGGTGTTATTAGGTTTAGGGCCTTTGTTAGGGTTTGGGATAGGCTATGGTTTAAATTTAGGGCTTGAATTAGCATTATCAGGTAAGGATACGGTGAGGTTTAGGGTTTAGGCTTGGTTTAGGGTAATGAATAGGGTTAGGATTAGGGATAGGGTTAGGTTTAGGCCTAGGGTTATCATTAGTGTTAGGGTTATAGTTATGGTGATAGGTAGGTCTAGAGCTAGGGTTAGGGCTAGGGTTATGTTTCTAATTAGGGCTAGGGTTAGAATTAGTGTTGGGGTTAAAGCTTGGGTTAGGGCTTGAATTAGGGCTAGGTTTTGTGATAAGATAGTGCTAGGGTTACGGTTATGGCTAAAGTAAGTACCAGGGTTACATTTAAGGCTAAATTTAGGTTTAAGGTTGGGGCTAGGTCTATTGTTAATTTTAGGTTTTGTGTTAGATTGATCATTAGAGTTAGGTTAGTGTTATAGTAAGATTCAGGTTCAGGGTTATTTTTTGGTTCAGCTTACAACTCGAATTAGGGCTAAGTTTAGGGTTAGGATTAGGGTTTGATTTAGGTTAAGGGTTAGGTTTAGTTGTATGTTTGGGATTTGTTTTAGGGCTAGGGCTAAGATTATGGCTAGTTTTAGGATTATCATTAGGGTTAGGGCTAGTGTTAGGTTTAGCTTTAGGCTTTAGGTTAAAGTTTGATTTAGAGTTAGAGTTAGATTTGTTTAGGGCTAGGGATAAGGATAGGGCTAGGGTTAGGGATAGGATTATTGTTCACATAAGGGATAGGGTTAGAACTAGGGATGGGGCAAGGGTGAGTGTTAGAGTTATCTTAGGGCTAGGGTTAGGGCTAAGGTTAGGGATAGGCATAAATTAGGGATAAGATTAGGGCAAGGGTTAGGGCTAAGATTAGGGCTAGGGTTACTGTTAGGGTTAGGCCTATGATTAGGGTTAGAGTTAGGATTAAGGGTAGGTTTAGGGCTAGAATAAGGACTGGGTTTTTGTTTTTGGGTTAGAGCTAGGATTAGGCGAGTGCTAATGTCAGATCTAGGGTTACGGTTGGGGATAGATTTAGAATATTTTATGGCTAGATCTAGTGTAATGGTTAGGTATAGGGTAAGAGTCAGGTTTAGAGCTAGGGGAATTATTAGGGTAAAGTTCAGGGTTAGAGTTTGTTTGAGGTTAGGTTTTAGGGTAATGGCTCTAATTACCTTCAGTGTCAGGGTTAGGGTAATGACAGGTTTTTGTTTAAGGTTCAGTTTAGGTTTCGGGTAATTCATAAGGTTAGGGTTAGCAATAGGGTTAGGATTAGGTCTAGAGTTAGCATTATGGTAAGGATAATGGTTAGGATAATGGATAGGGTTAGAGCTAAGCATAGGGCTAGGTTTATCGTTAGAAATAGGTCTTGAGTTAAGGTTAGGGTTAGGGTTAGAACTAGGGTTACAATTAGGGTTATGTTTAGTGTAAGAGTTGGGTTTTGAGCTAGTTTTAGGGCTAGGACTAGGGTTAGGTTTAGGGTTAGGTCTAGGATAAGATTACAGTATGGTTACAGTTAGGGTTAGGATTAGGGCTTTGGTCATCATTAGGGGTAGTGTTACGGTTAGGGTAATGGATACGATTAGATGTAAATTTAGGTTTATGGTTAGAATTTGATTGAGGTTTAGGCTTAGGGTTAGGGCTACAGTTATGGTTCGGTTTATGATAAGTGTTAGGTTTTGAGCTAGGGTTAGGTCTATGGTGAGGGTGAGGTTTAGGGTTAGGTCTAGGATAAGTTTTCTGGTTAGGTTTTGGGTTAGGGTTAGTCCTAGTGTTATCAATAGAGTTAGGATTATGTTTAGGGTAATGGATATCTTTAGAACTAGGTTTAGTGCTAGAGTTAAGGTTAGGATTAGTCCTAGGTTTAGGGTTAGGGGTAAGTGTAGGTTTATATTTAGTTTAACGGTTAGGTTTTGAGCCAGGGTTAGGACTAAGGCAAGGGTTAGGGTAGGGTTAGGGCTACGGTTTGTGTTAGGGTTACGTCTAAGTCTAGGTTTAGGCCTAGGATAAGATCTAGGATTTGTGTTAGGTTTAAGCCTAGGGCTAGGGCTATGGGTAATATAAAAGCTAGGGTTATGATTAGGGCTAGTTTTAGGGTTGGAGTTATGGCTAGGTGTAGTGTTAGGTTTAGATGTTTGTTAGGCTCAGGTTTAGAGATAGGTTTACTGTTAAAGGCAAGGTCAGTGTTCAATTTAGAGTTAGGGTTAGGGTGAAAGCAAGAATTAGTACAAGGTTAGGTTTAGGGGTAGGGTTAGTGTTTGTTTTAGGTAAAGGGTTATTGATAGGGCGAGGACACGTTTTTGTTTAGGTCTAGGGCTAGAGTTATTGCTAGATTTAGGATTTGGTTTAGGTTTAGGGATAGTGTTAGGGTTAGGTTTATGTATTAGGTTACGATAAGGCTTGTTTCAGGGTTTGGTTTAGGGTTAGGTTTAGGTTTAGTCCTATAATTAGTATTAGTTTCAGAATATGATGAAGGTTAGGGTTAGGTTTTAGGTTAGAATTAGAGCTAGAATGAGTGCTTGGGTTAGGAATAGAAATAGGGTTAGGTTAAGGATTAGGTTTATTACTAGGGTTAGCATTATGGATAGAGTTTGGCTTAGGGTAAGGGATATGGTTAGGGCTTGAGTTAATGTTAGGTTTAGGACTAGGGTTAGGGTTATGCTTAGTGTTAAATCTAGTCTTAGGGCTCGGATTAGGGCTATTGTTGTGATAGGGTTAAGTCTAGAGTTAGGGCTAAGGCCAATGTAAGAACTATGTTTACGATTAGGGTTAGTTTTAGGGATGGAATTTGGGCTGGTCTAGTGTTAGCATTAGCTTTAGGGTTAGGGTGATATTTAGAGCTTTGGTTCAGGCCAGGACTTGAATTAGAGCTAGAGTTATGGCTAGCTGTAGAATTAGGTTTTGGTTTAGGTTAAGGTTTAGTGTTAGAGCAATGGCTCATTTTTGTTTTAGGGCTAGTACTAGGGTTAGGGCTAGTTTTAGGATTAGCAATGGTATTAGGATTAGTGGTAGGGTGAGGTTAAGGCTTAAGTTTTAGATTTAGGGTTATGGTTAGATCTAGGGTTATGGCCATGGCTATGATGAGGGCTAAGGTTAGGGCTAAGGTAATGGATAGGGTAAGAATTAGAAATAGGGCTAGGGTGAGAGTGAGTTTATTTTACGACTAGGATTAGGGGTAGGGTTAGGGTTAGGGCTAAATTAGGTCTAGTATTAGTGCTAGGGTTAGTGTTAGTGTTAGGCCTATGGTTAAGGCTAGGGTTAGGGTTTGTGTAATTGTTAGGGTTAGGGTTAGTTTTAGGGGATATGATGGGCTTATAGTTAGGTTCAGTTCTCAGTCGAGGGTTAAAATTAGAGATAGAGCCAGGGTGAGGGTTTGAATTAGGATTAAGGCTAGGTTTAGGGCTAGGATGAGGGCTAGGTTTTGGGCTAGGATGAGGGCTAAGTTTTGTGTTAGGCTAAAGGCTAGAATTAGTCCTAGGATTAATGTCAGGTCTAGGGTTATGATTAGGGTTAGGTTTATGGCTAGGTCTAGTATAAGGGTTAGGTTTAGGGTAAGGGTCAGATTTAGAGCTGGGTGTAATATTAGGGTCAAAGTCCAGGTTAGAGTTTATTTTAGGTTAAGGTTTAGGGTTACGGCTCAAATTAGCATTAGGTTTAGAGTTAGATTAATGAATAGGATTATGTTTTTGGTTCATGTTATGTACAGAGTAAGGTACAGGGTTAGTTTTAGGGATAGTGTTAGTTTTAGGTCTAGGGTTAGTATTTGGGATATGCTTAGTTGTTGGTAGGGTAATGGATAGAGTTAGTGATAGTGTGAGGGATAGGGTTAAAGTTAGGATTAGAACTAGGGTTAGGGTTAGGCCTAGGGTTAGTGTTAGGGCTAGGTTTAGGTTAAGTGTTTATTGTTAGGGCTAGGGCGAGGTTTAGGTTTAGAGTCAGGGCTATGGTTAGAATTAGGGTTAGAGTTAGGGCTAGGGTTAGCATTAGTGTAAAGGTTATATTTAAGGTGATGGATAGAATTTGAGGTAGGATATGTGCTATGGTTACAGTTAGCATTAGGGCAAGGGTTAGGGTTAGGGTTAGGGTTAGGGTTATATTTAGGGTAAGAGTTAGATTTTGAGCTAAGTTTAGAGCTAGTCAAGTGTGAGGGTTAAGGCTAGGGCTAAGGTTAGGATAAGGCTTACAGCTAGTTTTAGTGCTACATTTAAGGCTAGGTTTTGAGGGGAGGTTTATGGCTAGTGTTAGGACTATGGGTAATGTAAGAACTAGAATTATGGTTATGGCTAGTTTTAAGGTTAGGTTTATGGATGAGTCTAGTGTTAGGGGTATGTTTTGGGTTAGGATCAGGTTTAGAGCTAGGGTTTTTGTTAGGGTAAGGGTCAGTGTTCAGGTTATCATTGGATTTATGGTTAGGAGCACAATTTGACTAGGGTTAGTTCTAGGGGTATTGTTAGTCATTGCATTAGACTAATGGTTATTGTTAGTGCTAGAGCTAGGTTTTTGTTTAGGGCTAAGACTAGAGTTATGGCTATATTTAGGATTAAATTTATGTCTAGTGTTAATGTTACGGTTAGGTTTAGGTATAAGTTTACCCATAGGGCTAGTGTTAGTGTTTGGTTTAGGGTTAGGGTCAGGCTTAGACCTAGGATTAGTGTTAGGATCAGAATAAGTGTCAGGGATAGACTTATGGTTTGGGTTAGGGTTAGAGACAGAATGAAGCCTAGTGTTAGGTCTACTAATAGAGTTAGGGTTTGGGGTAGTCTAAGGATTAGTTTTAGGACTAGGGTAGCATTAGGGTGAGGGTTGGCATAGGGTAAGGGATAGGGTTAGAGCTAGGGTTAGGGTTAGGTTAGTGTTGGCCTTAGGGTTAAATATAGGGTTGGGGTTCAGATTAAGGATAAGATTTGTGTTAGGGTTAGGGCTATTGCCAATATAAGACCTGGGATTACGATGAGGGCTCGTTTTAGGATTAGGGTTAGGGCTAGGTTTAGTGTTCAGGTTATGTTTAGTGTTAGGGTGATGTTTAGAGCTAAGGTTAGTTTTAGGATCAGAGTCAGGGTCATTATTAGTTTTATGGTTAAATTTAAGACTCAAATTACAGCTAGGGTAAGGGCTAGGCATAGTGTTAGGGTTTGGTTTAGGTTAAGGTTTAGGATTAGAGCTGTAGCTCAGTTTTGCTTGAATGCTATGGCTATGGTGAGGGATAGTTTTCAAAATAGCATTAGAATTAGGGCTAGTGTTAGGCTGAGGTTTAGGTTTAAGGTTAGGGTTAGATTTAGAGTTAGGGTTAGTTCTAGGTTTAGGGCTAGGGCTAAGGTGGGGCTAGGTTTAGTGCTAGGCTTTGGGTCATGGTAAGGGATAATGTTAGAACTAGGGCTAGGGCTAGGGCAAGAGTTAGAGTTAGTCTTTGGGCTCGGGATATGATTAGTTTTAGGGTTAGGGCTAAATTAGTTGTAGGATTAGAGCTAGGTTTAGTATTAGGTCTAGGCCTTGATTTAGTGTTAGAATTAGGGTTAGGGAAGGGTATGTTATGATAGCTAGGTTAAGGGCTAGGGTGAGGGTTCACTGTAGGGTTACGCCTAGTGTTAAGGTTAGTGTTTGGATTAAGGCTAGGTTTAGGGCTAGGATTGTTTTTTTTTTTTTTTTTTTTTTTTTTTTAGAATAAGGGCTAACATTAGGACTAGGGCTAATTTCAGTTCTAGGGGTTATGGTTAGGGATAGTTTCAGGGTTAGGTTTATGGCTATGTATAGTTTAAGGGTAGGTTGAGGGTTAGTGTCACTTATAGAAACAGGGGTATTATTTTGGTCAGGGTAACTTTTAGGGTTTGTTAAGTTTAAGGCTTAGGGTTAGGGCTCAAATTAGGCTAGGATTATGTTTAGGGTTAAGATAATGAATATGGTTAGGTTTAGGATTCAGGTTATGTTCAGGGTAAGAATAAGTTTAGGGCTATTGATAGATTAGAGTTATCTTAGGATTGGTAATAGGGTTAGGGTTAGGGTTAAGGTAATAGTTAGAATTAGACGTATAGTTATGGCTAGGGTTATGGTTAGGATTAGAGCTAGTTTAGGTTTAAAGCTAGTGTTAGGTTTAGGCTTAGGGCTAGTTTTTAGATTAGGTTATAGTTAGGGTAGGGCTATGGCTCTCATAAGAATCAGGGTTACAATTAGGGATAGTGTTATGGTTAGGGTTAGTGCTAGGTCTAGTGTTAGGGTTAGGTTATAATTAGTGTGAAGATTTGAAATAGGGTTAGTGTTAGGGTCAGAGTCAAGGTCAGTGTTAGTTTTAGGGTTAGGGATAACACTTGAAATAAGGCTAGAGTTATGGGTAAGTGTAGGGTTAGGTTTCATGTTAGGGTTAGGGCAAGAATTAGGGCTAGGTCTAATGTCAGGTCTGAGGTTACAGTTAGGTTAGTGGTAGGGATAGGGTTAGGGCTCAGTTTGGTTTTAGAGCTACAGCTAAGTTTAGAACTAGTTTTAGGATTATCAATAGTGTTAGGACTAATGGTAGGGTGAGGTTCACTCTTAGGTTATATTTAGAGTAATGTTTAGATCTAGGGTTAGGACTTGGGCTAGGTTTAGGGGTTAGGTTAGGGCTAGTGTTAGGGTTATGGTAACAGACAGAGATAGTACTAGAAATAGGTCCAGGGCAAGAGTTAGACTTAGTCTTAGGGGTAGGTTTAGAGTTAGGGTTACAATTAGCACTAAATTAATGCTAGGATTAGGGCTAGGTTTAGGGGTTAGGTAAGGGCTAGTGTTAGGGTTAGGGTTAAGGTTAGCGTTAGTGTTAGTGTTGGATTAGGGTTAGGGTTAGGGGAAGGGATGTGGTTATGCCTAGGTTCAGAACTAGGGCAAGGGTTGAAATTAGGGATTGTGCTAGGGTTAGGGTTCAGGTTAGGTTTAGGGCTAGGTCTATTGTAAGGGTTAGGTTTCAGGAAAGGGTCTGGTTTAAAGCTATGTGTATTGTTAGGTTAAGTGTCTTGTTTAGGGTTTGGTTTAGGTTACGGTTTAGGTTTAGGGCTTGATTTAGCATTGGGTTAGTGATTGGGTTAGAGTAATCAATAAGGTTAGGTTTAGTGTTTAGGTTATTTTTAGGAAATGGTAGGGTTAGTGTTAGAGATAGGTTTAGAGTTAGGCCTAGGGTTAGCATTTGGATTAGGCTAAGGTTTAGGGTAATGGATGGGTTTAGGGCTAGGGTTATGGTTAGGATTAGGGCTATGGTTAGGTTTGTGTTAAGCCGAGGGTTAGTGTTAGGGTTAGGATTAGGGTAAGTATTAGGGTTTGAGCTATGGTTGGGGCTAGGGCAATGGTTAAGGTTAATGTGATGTCTAGGTTTAGGGTAGGGTTAAGTTTAGAGCTAGGTTTAACATTAGGGTTAGGGTCATGTTTAGGGTAATGGATAGAGTTAGAACTAGGGTTTGGCCTTCGTTATGGTTAGGATTAGGACCACGGTTAGGGTTAGGGTTAAGTCTAGATTTATATTTGGGTAAGGGTTAGTGTTTGAGCTAGGGTTAGGGTTAAGGCAAGCGTTAGGATTAGGGTTAGGTCTGGGTTTCGGTTCGGGTTATGCTTAGAGCTAGGTTTGTGTGTGAGGTTTAGGGCTAATGTTAGGGCTATATGTAATGTAAGACCTAGATTTAGGGTTATGGCCAGGTATAGTATTAGGGTTATGGCTAGATTTTGGGTTAGCATAAAGTTTAGTGCTAGGATTTGTGTTACAGGAAGGGACAGTGTTTTTTGTTAGGGTTATGGCCAGAATTAGGACTAGATTTAGGTCTAAAAGTAGAGGTAGTGTTTGGGTTTGGTTAAGGGTTATTGTGAGGGCTAAGTCTAGGTTTTTTTAGGTCTAGAGCTAAAGTTAAGGCTAGATTTTGAATTAGCTTTAGATCTAGGAGTAGTGTCAGCGTTAGGTTTAGGAATAAGGTTACCAGTATGGCTAGTGTTAGCATTTGGTTTAGGGTTAGGGTCAGGTTTAGACCTTGGGTTTGTGTTACAGTCAGAATAAGGGTTAGGGTTAGGTTTAGAGTTTTGAATAGGGTTAGAGCTAGGTTGATATCTAGGGTTAGGACTATTAATAGGGTTAATAATTGTTTAGCCTAAGAATTAGGAATAGGTCTAGGGTTACCATTAGGGTTAGGGTTTTGCTTAGGGTAAAGTATAGGTTTACACATTGGTTTAGAGGTAGGGTTAGGGTTATGGTTAGGGTTAAAGCCAGGTTTAGGGTTCAGATTAGGGCTAGATTCTGTGTGAGGTTTAAGTCTAGGATTAGAGTAATGACAAATATAAGAACTAGGGTTACAATTATGGTTAGTTTAAGGGTTACGTTAGGGGTAGGTCAGTGTTAGGTTTAGGATTAAAGTTAGATTGATATTTATAGCTAGAGATAGTGTTAGGATATGAGTCAGGTCAGGGGTTCTTTTATGGTTAAAACTAGGGTTTTAACTAGGGTTAGAGCTAGGGTTATGGTTAAGATTAGGGCTAGAGTTAGAATTAGGGTCAGGGTTTAGGGCGAGGGTTAGAGGTAGGTTTAGGTTTCGGAAATGGTTTAGGGTTTGAGCTATGGTTAGTGCTAGGGTAAGGTTAGTGCTAGGGTTATGGTCATGGTTAGTGTTAGGGTTAGTGTTAGGGTTAGGGCTAGGGTTATCATTAGGGTTAGGGTAATAGACTTTGATGTCAGGTTAGAGTTACAGATAATTTTATGTTAGAGTTAGGGTTAGGTTGAGGGTTAGGGTTAGGATTTGATCTAGCTTAGGTTAGAATTAGGGTTAGGTTCACTGTTAGTTCTAGGGTTAGGTTTATGTTTATGTTTAGGGTATGTTTAGCTTTAGGTCTAATATTATCATTAGGGTTAAGTTTAGGGTTAGGATAATGGGTAGGGTTTGAGCTAGGGTTATGTCTAGGGTTCAGGTTAGGATTAGGGCTAGGGTTAGGATAGGATTAGGCCTTCAGTTAGAGATAGGTTTAGCTTAAGTTTAAGGGTTACTGATTAAGCTAGGGTTAGGGCTGGAGTGAGGGTTAGGGTTACAGTCAGGGCTAGGGTAGTGTTAGGATTAATGTTAGGGCTAGGGTTAGCATTAGGTTTAGTGTTATAGTTAAGGTAATGGATAGAGATAGAGCTAGGGTTTGTACTGTGGTTAAGGTTAGGATAAGGTCTAGGGTTAGGGTGAGGTTTTGGGTTTGGGCTAGGGTTATATTTATGGTAAGGTTAAGGGTTAGATCTAGCGTTAGAGCTAGGATGAGGGTTAGGTTTAGGTTTAGGGCTAGGTTTAGGGTTAGAGTTATGCTTAGGGTTTGGTTTAGGGCTACAATTATGGCTAGGTTTTGTGTGAGGTTTAGGGCTAGTGTTAGGTGTATTAGTAATTTAAGAGCTAGAGTTATGGTTATGGCTAGATTTAGGGTTTTTCTAGTGTTAGGGTTAGTTTTGGGGTTAGGATAAGGTTTAGGGCTAGGGTTTTTGTTAGGGTAAGTGTCAGGGTTCAGGTTAGGATTAGGATTAGGGTTAGGTCCAGAATGTGGAATAGTGTTATGTCTAGGGGTAGCGTTAGTGTTTGGTTTAGGTTAAGGATTATTGTTAGGGCTAGGGCTAGGATTATGGCTATATTTAGGATTAGGTTTAGGTCTATGGCTAGTGTTAGCGTTAAGTTTAGGTATACAGTTACAGTTAGGGCTAGTGTTATGTTTTGGATAAGGGTTAGGGTCAGTTTTAAACCTAGCTTTTGTGTTAGAGTAAGAATAAGGGTCAGTTAGTGTTAGGGTTTGGGTTAAGTTTAGACCTAGAATGAGGGTTAGGACTATTAATATAGTTAGGATTGGGGTAGGCTTAAGATTAGGATTAGGACTACAGTAGCAATAGGGTGAGGGTTTGTCTTAGGGTAAGGGATAGGTTTAGAGCTAAGGTTAGGACTAGGAATAGGGTTAGGGTTAAGGCTAGGGTTAGGGTTAAAACTAGGGTTAGGCCTTGGATTAGGGCTAGGTTTTGTGTTAGGTTTAAGGTATGGCTCATGTAAGAATTGACATTACAATTGGGGCTAGTTTAGGTTAAGGTTTAGGGCGAGGTGTAGTGTTAGGATTAGGTTTAGGGATAGGGTGATGTATAGAGCTAGGGTCAGTGTTAGGGTCAGAGTCAGGGTTAGTATTAGTTCTAAGGTTAGGGTTAGCACTTGAATTAGGGATAGTGTTAAGCCTAGGTGTAGGTTTAATCTATGGTTTATGTGAAGTGTTAGGGTCAGTGCTATGGCTTGTTTTTGCTTGATCACTAGGGCTAGGGTTAGGGCTTGTTTTCAAAGTAGTGTTATGGTTAAAGCTAGTGATAGGGTATGGTTTAGGCTTATGGTTAGGGTTAGATTTAGAGTTCGGGTTAAATCTAGGTTACAGCTAGGGTTTGGGCTAGGGTTTGGGTTATCATAAGGAATAGGGTTAGATCTAGGTATAGGGCTAGGGCGAGAGTAAGAGTTAGTCCTAGGGTTAGGGTTTGCTAAGGTAAGTTTTAGGGCATTGTTGTGTCTAGGTTTAGAGCTAGGGTTAGTATTAAGGCTAAACTAGGTTTAGGGCTAGGGTTAGGGTTAGGGTTATGGTTAGGCCTGATGTTATCACTAGGTTTAGAACTAGGGCGAGGGTTAAAATTAGGGTTAGGGCTAGTGTTAGGGTTAGAATTAGGATTAAAGCTAAGTGTAGGGCTAGGATTAGGACTAGGGTTTGTGTTAGGGTTAGGGCTTCATTAGTTCTATGGCTAATGTCAGGTCTCGGATTATGGTTAGAGATAGTTTTAGGGTTAGGATTATAGCTAGGTATAGTGTACGGGTTAGGTTAAGGTTTAGGGTAAGGTTTAGAGCTAGGGACCTTATTAGGGTAAGGTACAGTGTTCCAGGTTGTATTAGGTTAATGTTTAAGGTTAGGGCTCAAATTAGTGCTAGAGTTAGGGTTAGGATTAGGTTCATGAATATGGTTTGGTTTAGGGTTCAGGTTAGTTTTAGTATAATGGATAGATTTAGGGTTAGGTATAGGGTTAGGGTTATCCTAGGGTTAGCATTAGGGTTAGGGTTAAGGTTCGGGTTAAGCTAATGATAGGATTAAAGCTCGGTTTAGGGCTAGGGTTATTGTTAGGATTAGGGCTAGGATTAGTGTTAAGTTTTTGGTTATTTCAAGGGTTAGGGTTAGCATTAGATTTAGGGTAAGTGTTAGAACTAAGGTTACAGTTATTTGTAGTGTTAAAGCTAGTGTTAGAGCTCTGATTAGGATAGGTTTTGGGTTAGGGTAATGCTAGGGTTAGGGCTACAGCTAATGTAAGAACTAGGGTTACGATTAGGGCGAGTTTTAGGGTTAGGATTAGTGGTAAGTCTAGTGTTTGCGTTCAGTTTAGGTTTGGGGTGATGTTTAGAGCTATAGTTAGTGTAGGGTCCAAGTAAGGGTAAGGGTGAGTTTTAGGGTTAGAGATAGGAATCAAATTAGAACTAGGTTTAGGGATTGGTGTAGGCTTAGGTTTTGGTTTAGGTTAAATGTCAGGGTTAGGGCTATGTCTCTGTTTTGTTTTAGGGCTTGGTCTAGGTTAGGGCTAGTTTTAGAATTAGTGTTAGTGTTACAGCTTGTGTTAGTGAGAGATTTAGGCTTAGGTTTAGGGTTACATTTAGAGTTAGGATTAGATGTAGGATTGGGGCTAGGGTTTGGGTTAGGGCTAAGGTTAGGGCAAGTTTTAGGGTTATGTTAAGGGTTGGGGTTAGAACTAGAAATAGGATTATTGTGAGAGTTAGAGTTAGTCTTAGGGCTAGGGTTAGGTTAGGTTTAGGGCTAAATTAGGGCTAGGATTAGGTCTAGGGTTTGTGCTAGGTTTAGGCCTAGTTTTAGGCTTAGGTTTAGCTTTAGGGATAGGGTTAGTTTTAGGGGAAGGGATGGGGTTATAGTTAGTGTTAGGGCTAGGTCGAATGTTAGAATTATGGTTAAGGCTATGATTATGTTTTGGGTTAGTAATAAAGCTAGGTTTTGGGCTAGAATGAGGGCTAGGGTTTGTTTTAGGGGTATGGCAAGAATTAGGGCTAGGGATAGTGTTAGGTCTAGGGTTAGTGTTAGGGATAGATTGAGGGTTAGATTTATGGCTAGGTCTAGGATAAGGGTTAGGTTTAGAGCTGGAGGTATTATTACAGTTAGAATCGGGTTTTGGTTTTGTTTTAGGTTAGGGTTTAGGACTAGGGCTCAAATAAGCATTGGGTTAGGGATATGGTATGATAGGGTTAGGTTTAGGACTCAGGTTAGGTGTAGGTTAATAGATATTGTTAGAGTTAGTGAAAGGGTTAAGTTTAGGCCTAGGGTTAGCATTAGGGTAAGGGTTATGTTTAGGGTAATGGAGAGGGTTAGAACTAGGCTTAGGGCAATGGTTATGGCTAGTATTAGGGCTTGAGGTAGAGCTAGTGTTAGGGTTATTCCCAGGGATAGTGTTCGGTTTAGGTTTAGGGTACGGTTTAGGGTTTGATCTAGGTTTAGCACTAGGGCAAATGTTAGGTTTAGGGTTAGGCCTAGGTTATAGTTACAGTTAGGGTCAAGGTTAGTGTTAGGATTTGGGCAAGGGTTATCATTAGGTTTAGGATATTGGCTAGGGTTTGATGTCGGGTTAGGGTTAAGCTTAGTATTAGGTTTCAGTTTACGAGTAGTGTTAGGGATAGGTATAGAGTTAGGTTTAGGGTAATTGTAAGGGTTTGAGCTAGGGTTAGGTCTATGACAAGGTTTAGGTTTATGGCTATGTCTAGGGTTAGGGTTAAGGTAGATTTAGGGTTAGGTCTACTGTTATCATTGGGGTTAGGGTTAGGGTTAGGGTAATGGGTAGGGTTAGAGCTAGAGTTATGGCTAAGGTTAAGGTTAGGTTTAGGGCTGGGGTTAATGTTAGGGTTAGGTTTAGGCCAAGGGTTAGTGTTAATGTTAGGTTATATTTAAGAGTTAGGGATTGAGCTAGAATTTGCACTAGGACAAGCTTTAGGGTTAGAGTCAGGGTTATGGTTATGGTTAGGGTAATGGATAGAGTTAGAGGTAGGTTTGGCTTATGGTTATGGCTAATTTTCACATTAGTGATATGGCTAGGTCTAGTTTAAGTTTAGGTTTTCAGTTAGAAAAAGGTTTCAAGCTAGGGTTTGTGTTAGGGTAAGGGTCAGCATTTGGGTTAGGGTTAGGTTTATTATTAGGTCCAGCATTAGAACTAGGGTTAGGTCTAGGGGTAGGGTTAGTGTTTGGGTTAGGTTAAGGGTTATTGCTAGGTCAAGGCCAGTTTTTTTTTTTTTTTTTTTCTTAGGGCTAGGGCTATAGTTATCGCTACATGAAGGATTAGGTGTAGATCTATGTCTAGTGTTAGGGTTAGGTATAGGTATAGGGTTACAGGTAATGCCAATGTGAGGGGTCGGTTTAGGGTTAGGGTCAATTTTAGACCTATGGTTAGTATTAGGGTCAGAATAAGGGTTAGGGTTAGATTTAGGGTTTTGGATAGGGATAGAGCTAGATTGAGAGCGAGTGTTAGGTCTAGTAATAGAGTTAGGGTTTGGGTTAGGCTAAGGATTAGGTTAAAACTAGGTAGCTTTGGGGTTAGAATTTGGCTTAGGGTAAGGGACAGGGTTAGTGCTAGGGTTAGGGCTAAGGTTAGAGCTAGGCTTATGGTGAGGGTTAGGGTTAGGGATAGGGTTAGAGTTAAAGCTAGTGTTAGAGCACGGAATTGGGCTAGGTTTTGTGTTAGCTTTAGGTCTATGGCTAATGTAAGAACTATGATTACAATTGGGGCTAGTTTTAGGATTATTGTTACATCTAAGTCTAGTATTAGGTTAGCTTTAGGGTTAGGGTTATGTTTAGGATAATGGATAGGTTAGGATTAGGGAATGTGTTAGGGTTAGGATGAGGGTTATCATTTGGGTTAGGGTTTGGGTTAGGGTATTGGATAGGGTTAGAGCTAGGGTTAGGGCTAGGGTTTTGGCTAGGGTTAGGGCTAGGGTTAGGGTTAAGTTTAGGGTTAGTGTAAGAATTAAAGATAGGGTTAGGTTTAGGGTAAGAGTTATAGCTAAATTTAGGGTTACAGTTAGGGTTAAAGCTAGGGTTTGGGCTCAGATTAGGGCTAGATTTGGGGTTTTGTTAGGGCTAGTGTTAGTGATATGGCTCATGTAAGAACTAGGGTTATGTTTAGGGCTAATTTTAGGATTACAGTTAGGCTAAGTCTAGTTTTAGGATTAGGTTTAAATTTAGTGTGATGTTTTTATCTAGGGTTACTGTTAGGTTCAAAGTCAAGTTCATGGTTACTTTTAGGTTAGTGATAGGACTTGATTTAGGGGTAGGCTTAGGGCTAGATGTAGGGTTAGGATTTGGTTTAAATTAAGGATTAGGGTTAGTGCTATAGCTCAGTTATGTTTTATGGCTAAGGCTAAGGTTATTCTAAGGGATAAGGTTAGAACTAGAAACAGGGTTAGGCGAGAATTAGATTTAGTCTTAAGGCTAGGGTTAGGGTTAGGGTTAGGGAGAAACTAGGCCTAGGAATAGGTCTAGGATTAGTGATAGGGTTAGGCCTAATGTTAAGGCTATGTTTAGGGTTAGGATTAGGGGAAGAGACGGGGTGATAGCTAGGTTTAGGGCTAGAGAGATGATTAGAATTAGGTTTAGGGATAGGGTTAGGATTGGGTTAGGATTAAGGCTAGATTTGGTGTTAGGATGAGGGCCAGGGTATTTTTTTATGTTTAGGGCAAATTTTAGGGATAGGGATAATGTCAGGTTTAGGGTTATGGCTAGGGGTAGTTACAGGGTTAGCTTCATTGCTAGGTCTTGTATAAGGGTTAGGTTTAGGGTAAGGATTAAGGTTAGAATTAGGTGTTTTTTCAGGTCAGCTTCAGGTTTCAGTTATGTGTTAGATTAAGTTTTAGGGTTAGGGCTAAAATTACGGTTAGGGTTAGAGTTAGGTTTAGGGTAATCGATAGGTTTAGTTTTAGGATTCAGGTTCAGATTAGGATAATGGGTATAGTTAGGGTTAGTTATAGGGTTAGGGTTTGGCCTAGGGTTAGCATTTGGGTTAGGGTTATTGTTAGGGAAATGGATAGCATTAGAGCTAGGGTTAGGGATAGCATTTTGGTTAGGATTAGGGCTAGAGTTAGGGTTAGGGTTAGGGCTAATTCTCGGGTTAGTGTTTGGTTTAGGTTTAGGATATAGATTAAGTTTTTGAACTAGGAATAATGCTAGGGTGAGAGTTATGTTTAGTGTTATGTCTAGGGTTAGATTTACAGTTAAAGTTAAGGCTAGATTTAGGGTTAGGGCTAAGGTTACATTTAGAGTTAGGTTAATGGATAGGATTCGATGTTAGGTTAGGGTTAGGGGTAATTTTAGGTTTAGGGTTAGTGTTAGGGTTTGGGCTAGGGTTAGGGTTAGAGTATAGTTTAGGATTTGATCTAGGGATAGGGCTATGATGAGGGTTTAGGGTTAGATCTAGGATGAGGTTTACAGTTAGAGTTAGAGCAAGGGTTATCATTAGGTTTAGGGTTAGATTTATTACAATGGATAATTATAGAGATAGTATTAGGGCTAGTATTAACATTATGATTAGGGCTAGGGTTAGTGTTAGGTTTACGGATAGGGCTAGGGTTATGTTTAGGGTTAAGGTTAGGGTTTTAGCTATGTTTAGGTATAAGTTGAGGGTTAGGATTAGCCTGAGGGTTACGATTAGGGTTAAGGCTATGCTTAGAGCTAGGTTTAAGCCTAGGATTAGGGCTAGATTTTGTGTTATGTTTAGAGCTAGGGTTAGGGCTATGGGTATATAAGGACTAGTGTTATGTTTAGGGTTATGGGTAGGTCTGGTGTTAGGTTTATGTTTTGGTTAGGGTCAGTTTTAAAGCTAAGTTAGGGTTAGTGTCATGGTCTGTATTTGGATTAGGATTAGGGTTAGGGATAGAGCCTAAATTAGGATTGGTTATGTCTAGATGTAGGGTTAGTGTTTGGTTAGGTTAACGGTTATCATTAGGGCTAGGGCTAGTTTTTGTTTCAGTCTTGGATGAGAGATATGGCTAGATTTAGGATTAGGTTTACGTTTAGGGCTAGTGTTAATGTTAAGTTTAGGTATAGTTTTACAGGTAGGGCTAATGTTAGGATTGGTTTATGGTTAAGGTCAGGGTTAGGGTTAGTGTTTGGGTTATGGTTATAAATAGAATGATTGCTAGGGTTAGAACTAGTAATAAAGTTAGGATTTGTGTTAGGCTAAGGATTAGGATTAGTACTAGGGTTAGCATTAAGGTTAGTGTTTGGCTTAGGGTAAGGGATAGGATTAGTGCTAGGGTTAGGGTTAGGGTTAGGGCTAGTGTTAGGGTTAGGTTTAGGTATAGGTTTATTGCTAGTGCTAGTGTTAGGGTTCCGTTTAAGGTTAGGGTCATTCTTAGAACTACGGTTACTGTTAGGGTCAGAATAAGTGTCAGGTTTGGGTTATGGTTAGAGCTAGAATGAGGGCTTATGTTAGGACTACTAATAGGGTTAGGGTTTGGGTTAAAGTAAGGATTAGGGTTAAGATTAGTGTTTGCATTATGGTTAGGGTTAACTTAAGGTAAGGGATAGCATTAGAGTTAGGGTTAGGTCTATTTTTAGGGTTAGGCTTAGGGCTAGAGTTAGAGTTAGTGTAAGGGTTAAAGCTAAGTTTAGGTCTCAGTTTAGAGCTAGGCTTTGGTTAGAGTTAGGGCTAGGTATAAAGTTACAGCCAATGTACTGTCTAAGGTTACAATTTGGGCTAGTTATATGATTAGGGTTAGGACTAGGTCTAGTGTTAGGGTAAAATAACCGGAAAACTGACCCTAGACATATTCCTAAATTTAACACTCTGCATAGACCTAACCCTAACTCAAACCCTGAACCTAACCGTAAACCTAAACATAACCATAGCCCTAATTCTAGTTAGGATTAGCTTTAGGTCTAGGACTATTTAGGTCTAGGGTTAGTTTTAGGTATAGGTTTATTGCTAGTGCTAGTGCTAGGGTTCGGTTTATGGTTAGTGTCAGGTTTAGACATACAATTACTGTTAGGGTCAGAATAAGTGTCAGGATTAGATTAAGTGTTTGGGTTATGGTTAGAGCTAGAATGAGGGCTAGGTTTAGGACTAGTAATAGTGTGAGGGCTTTGGTTAGGCTAAGGAATAGGGTTAGGCCTAGGGTTAGCATTAGGTTTAGGGTTAGCTTAGGGTAAAGGATAGGATTAGAGATAGGATTAGGGCTATGTTTAGGCTTAGGTTAGGGTTAGGTTAGGGCTAATGCTCAGGTTAGTGTTAGGTTTAGGTTTAGAGTTAAAGCTAGGGTTAGGTTTTGAATTAAGGCTAGGTTTTGGTAATGATTTGGGCTAGTTATAGGGTTACGGTTAGGACTAGGTCTAGTGGTAGGGTTAGGTATAATGTTTAGAGCTAGGGTTAGTGTTAGGGTCAAATTCAAGGTCAGAGAAGTTTTAGGGTTAGGTTTTGGACTCGAATTAAGGCTAGGTTTAGGCCTAGGTGTAGGGTTAGGTTTTTTTTTTTTTTTTTTTTTTTTAAGGTTAAGTTTCAAAGTTAGGGCTTGGCTCGGTTTTGTTTTAGGGCTAGTGCTAAAGTTAGGGCTATTTTAGGCTTAGCATTAGGTTTAGAGCTAGTGTTAGGTTTAGGTTTAGGCTTAGGGTTAAAGTTAGATTTTGATTTAGGATTAAATTTAGGGTTAGGTCTATGGCTAAGGATAGGGCTACTGTTAGGTCTTGGTTTATGGCTAGGATTAGGGTTATGGTAAGGGATAGGGTTAGACCTAGAAATAGGGCTAGGGTGAGAGTGAGAGTTAGTCTTATGGCTAAGCTTAGTGTTTGGTTAGGTATAGGGGTTAATTAGGGCTAGTAATAGGGCTAGGCTTATGGTTATGTTTAGGCCTAGGTTTAGTTTTAGGCTTATGGTTAGGTTTAGTGTAAGCGATGGGGTTAGAGCTAAGGATAGGGCTAGGGTGACATTTAGAATTAGGGTTAGGGCTAGGGTTTCATTAGAGTTATGATTAAGGCTAGGTTTAAGGCTAGGATGAAGGCTAGTGTTTTTTTTTTTTTTTAGGGTTAGGGCTAGGATTAGTGTTAGGGCGAATGTCAGATCTAAGGTTATGCTTAGGGATAGTTTCAGGGTTAGGTTTAAGGCTAAGTTTAGTGTAAGTGTTAGGTTTTGTGGAAGGATCAAGTTTAGAGCTAGGGGTATTATTAGGGTCAGGGTCAGGTTTAGGGTTTTGTTTAGGTTACGGTTTAGGGTTAGGGCTCGAATTAGCATTAGGGATTGTGTTAGGGTTATGATAGGTTTTGGTTTAGGGTTCAGGTTAGATTTAGCATAATGGATAGGGTTACCATTAGGGATAGGGTTAAATTTAGGCCTAGGGTTAGCATTATAATTAGGGTTATGTTTAGGGTAATTGATATTATTAGAGCTAAATTTAGGGCAAGGGTTATGGATAGGATTAGGGCTATGGTTATGGTTATGGTTATGGGTTTGTTTGTGTTACATTTAGGGCTAGAATTATGCCTAGGGCAAATGTCAGGTCTAGGGTTATGGTTAGGGATAGTTTTAGTGTTAGGTTTATGGCTAGGTCTAGTATAAGGGTTAGGTTTAAGGGTAGGGTCAGTATTAGAGCTAGGTATATTATCATGGGAAGGGTCAGAGTTAGAGTTTGGGTTAGGTTAATGTTGAGGTTTAGAGCTTGAATTAGCATTATGGTTAGGGTTAGGGTAATGATAGGGTTAGGGTAAGGGTTCAGGTTAGGTTTAGGTCTTGAAATAGGTTAGGGTTAGGGATAAGTTTAGGGTTAGGGCTAGGGTTACTATTAGAGTTATGGTTATGGTTAGGATAATGGATAGGGTTATAGCTAGTGATAGGGAGAGGGTTATGGTTAGAATTCTGGCTAGGGTTAGTGTAAAGTTGAGGGCTATGTTGTGATTTAGAGTTAGGTTTAGGGTTAGGTTTAAAGCTAGGGTTAAGCTCGAATTAGGGCTTGGTTTTGGGATTGGTTAGGGCTAGGATTAGGGCTATGGTAATGTATGAACTAGTGTTGCAATTAGTGCTAGTTTTAGGGTTAGGGTTAGGGCTATGTCTCGTGTTAAGGTTAGGTTTAGGTTTAGGGCGATGTTTAGACCAAGGGTTATTGTTAGATTTAGTGTCAGAGTCAGGGTTAGTTTTAGGGTTAGGGTTAGAACTCAAATTAGGGCTGAAGTTAATAGTAGTTGTACTGTTTAGGTTTGGTTTAGATTAAGGGTTAGGGATGTAGGTTGGATTTTTAGGGCTAAGGCTCCTAAAACAAAATCTAGCCATAGATTATGGTTTAGCATCAGGGTTAGGGCTAGTGTTAGATTGAGGTATAGGCTATGGGTAGGGTTAGATTTTGAGTTAGGGTTAGATCTAGGGTTAGTGCTAGGGTAGGGCTAGGGTTAGGTTAAGGGTTAGGGTTATTGTAACGAATATGGTTAGGATTAGGGATTCAGCTAGGATGAAAATTAGAGTTTGTCATTTTTGTAATCTTAGGATTAGGGTTGGGGTTAGGGCTAAATTTGGGCTAGGATTAGGGCTAGGGTTAGGGCTAAATGGGGCTAGGATTAGGGCTAAAGTTAATGTTAGAGTTAGGGTTAAATTAGGGCTAGGATTTGGGCAAGAGTTAGGGTTAGTGTTAGAGCTATATTAGGGCTAGGATTAGGGCTGGGGTTAGTGTTAGGGTTATGGCTAGTATTAAGGTTAGTGTTAGGGTTAGGGTTAGACTAAGTGGTTGGGCTAGGGTTAGGGTTAGCATTGGTGTTACAATTAAGTTTAGGGGAATGGGTGGGGTTATAGCTAGCTGTAGGGATAGGGTGAGGGTTAGAATTAAGATTAGGCCTAGGGTTATGTTTCAGTTAAGGATTAAGGCTAGGTTTAGGGCTAGGTTAAGGGCTATGGTTCCTGTTAGGTTTATGGCTAGGACCAGGTCTAGGGCTAAAGGTCAGCTTTAGGGCTAGAGTTATTATTAGGTTCAGGGTCAGGGTCAGTGTTAGCATTTGGTGTAGTTAATGGTTTAGGGTAAATGCTCAAATTAGCATTAGGTTTAGGTTTAGGAATAGGGTAATGGATAGGGTTTAGTTTAGGTTTCATTTAAGGTTTGGGGTAATGGATGAGTTAGGTTTAGCAATCGGGTTAATGTTACCATTAGGGTTAGGGTTTTGTTTAGTGTAATGGATAGGTTTAGAGCTATGGTTAGGGCTAGGTTATGGTTTGGATTAACTCTAGGATTAGGGCTAGGTTTAGGTGTAGGGTTAGGGTGTGATTTAGGGCAAGTTTTAGCATTAGGGTAAGTGTTAAGTTTAGGGATAGGGATATAGTTAGGTTAGGGTAAGGGTTAGTGTTTGAGCTAGTGTTAGGGCTAGGGTGAGGGTTAGGTTTAGGTTTAGGTCTAGGTTTACATGTATGGCTATATTTAGGTTTAGTGTTAGGGATGGGGTTTTAATTAGGGTTAGGTTTAGGGTTAGGGTAATGGATATGGTTAGAGTTAAATTTCAGTCTAGGTTTAATGTTAGGATTAGTGCTAGGGTTAGGGATAGGGTTTAGGATAGAGCTAGGGTTATGTTTAGTGTTAAGGTTAGTCTTTGAGGTAGGGTTAGGTCTATGGCGAGGCTTAGGTAAGTGCTAGGTTTAGGGCTAGGGTTAGGCTAAGGGTTATGCCTAGAGCTAAGTTTAGGCCTAGGATTAGCGCTATGTTTTATGTTAGGTTTAGATCTAGGGTTAGGACTATGGTTAATGTAAGAGCTAGGGCTAGGTTTAGGGCTAGTTTTAGGGTTAGGGTTATGGCTAGGTCTGGTGTTAAGTCTAGGTTTTGAGTCAGTGTCATGTCTAAAGCTAGGTTTAGTGTTAGAATTAGGGTCAGTTTTTGGGATAGGGTTAGGGTAAGGGTTAGAGTCAGAATTAGGACTTGGTTTAGGTCCAGGGGTAGGGTAAGTGTTTGGTTTAGGTTAAGGGTTATTGTTAGTGCTAGTGCTAGGTTTTTCTTTATGTCCAATGCTAGAGTTATAGCTATATTTAGGATTAGCTTTGGGTCTAGATCTAGTTTTATGCTTAGCTATAAGTATAGGGTTACCAGTATGGTAGTGTTAGGGTTTGGTTTAGGGTTAGGGTCAGGTTTAGACCTAGGTTTACTGTTAGGTTCAGAAGACGGTGAGTGTTAGATTTAGAGGTAGAATGAGGGCTAGGGTTAAGACTAGTATTATGTTTAGAGTTTAAGTTAGGCTAAGAATTAGGGTTAGGACTACGGCTAGCATTTGGGTTAGTGCTTGGCTTAGTGTAAGGAATAGGGTTAGAGTTTGGTTTAGGGCTAATGTTAGGGTTAGGGTTAGGGCTAGTGTTACGTTTAAAGCTATGGTTAGGGCTGGGATTAGGGGTAGAATTTGTGTTAGGGTTAGGGCTATAGTTAGGACAATGACTAATGTACAAACTAGGGTTATGATTAAGGCTACTTTTAGGTTTATGTTAAGGCTAGATATAGTGTTAGTGTTAATTTATGTTAGGGTGATGTTTAGAGCTAGGATTAGTGTTAGTTTTAGGGTTAGGTGTAGGGTTAGGGTTTGATTTAGGTTAAGGGTTAAGATTAGGGCTATGGCTTGGTTTTGGTTTATGGCTAGGGCTAGGGATACGGTACGTGTTAGAATTAGCGTTATGGTTAAGGGTAGTATTAGGGTTTGGTTTAGGCTTATTTTTACAGTTAAATTTAGTGTTAGGTTTAGATTTAGACTTAGGCTTTGATCTAGGATTAGGATTAAGGCTAAGGATAGAACTTGGGCTAGGGCTAGGGCAAGAGTTATAGTTAGTCTTATGGCTAGGTTTAGGGTTAGGAAAAAATTAATTATATGCTAGGATTAGCAATAGGCTTTGTGTTAGGCCTAGGTTTAGGGCAAGGGTTAGGGTTAGGTTTAAGGTTATGGTTAGTTTGGTGGTATATTTTGAGGTTATAGGCAGATTTAGGGCTAGGGTGAGGAATAGAATTAGGGTTAGGGATCGGGTTATGTTTCAGGGTAGGATTAAGCCTAGGTATAGGGTTAGGATTATGGCTAGGGCTAATTTCAGGTCTAGTGTTATGGTTACAAATAGTTTAGGTATAGATTTATGGCTATGTCTAGTGTAAGGGTTAGGTTTAGGATTAGTGTCAGGTTTAGAGCTAAGGGTACTCTTAGGGTCAGGGTCACAATTAGTGTTTTGGATAGGTTAAGGTTTAATATTTGGGCTCGAATTAGCATTAGATTTAGTATTAGGGTAAAGATAGTGTTAGGTTTAGGTTTCAGGTTCGGGTTAGGGTAATAGATAGGGTTAGAGATAGGGGTACAGCTAGGGTTATCATTATGATTATTGATAGGGTTAGGCTTAAGGTTAGTGTTAATAATAGTGTTAGGTTAATAATAGGGTCAGGTTTAGTTTTAGGGTTAATGTTAGGAATCAAATTAAGGCTAGGGTTACTATAAGGGTTCAGTTTAAGGTTAGGGTGGTGTTTAGAGCTAGGGTGAGTGTTAGGATATGAGTCAGAGTTAGGTTTAGTACTAAGGTTTAGATTAGGACTCGAATTAGAGCTAGGGATATGTCTAGGTGTAGTGTTAAGGTTTGGTTTAAGTTAAGGTTTAGGGTTAGGGCAGTTGCTCTGTTTTGTTTTACTGCAAGGGTTAGGGTTAGGGCTAGTTTAATGATTAGCATTAGGGCTAGGGCTAGTGTTAATGTTAGGCTTAGGCTTAGGGTTAGGGTTAGATTTAGAGTTAGGGTTAGATCTAGGGTTAGGACTAGGGATAAGGATTTGGCAATGGTTATAGCTAGGTTTAGGGCTAGGGTTAGGGCTAGGTTTAGGATTATGGTAATGGATAGGGTTAGAAGTAGGGATAGGGCTAGTGCGAGAGTTAGAGTTAGTCTTAGGGCTAGGGTTAGGTTTAGGGTTAGGGTTAGGGATAGGGTTCAATTAGGGCTAGGATTAGGGCTAGGGTTAGTGTTCACCTTAGGCCTAGAGTTAGGGTTAGAGTTATGGTTAAGTTTAGGGTAAGGAATGGCATTATATCTGGGTTTAGAGATAAGGTGAAGTTTAGAATTAGGGTTAGGGTTATGGTTAGGGTTAGGGTAATGATTAAGGCTAGGTTTGGGGCTAGGCTGAGAGCTATGAATTATTTTAGTGTTAGGGCTAAGATTAGGATTAGGGTTAATATCAGATCTAGGGTTATGGTTAAAGATAATTTTAGGGTTAGGTTTATGGTTACATGTAATGTAAGGGTTAGGTTTAGGTTAGGGTCAGGTTTAGAGCTAGGGGTATTATTAGGGTGGAGGTCTGGGTTAGAAGTTTGGGATAGGTTAAGGTTTGAAGTTATGGATTAAATTAGCGTTATGGTTAGTGTTAGTGCAATGTTAGGGTGAGGTTTAGGGTTTAGGATTGGTTTAGAATAATGCATAGGTTTAGGATTAGTGATAGGGTTAGGTTTAGGCCTAGGGTTATGTTTATAGCAATGGATAGTGTTAGAGCTAGGGTTAAAGCTAGGGTTATGGTTTTGATTAGGGCTAGGGTTAGGATTAGGGTTAGGGTTAAAACTCGAGTTCTGTCTTAGATTAGGGCTAGGTTTGGGGTTAAGTTAGTGCCAGGGTTATGGGTTAGGCTAATGTAAGTACCAGGATTACAATTAGGGTTAAATTTAGAGTTAGGGTTAGTGGTAGGTCTAGAGTTAGGTAGGGTTAGTGTTAGGGTGATGTTTAGACTAGAGTTAGTATTATGGTCAGAGTCAAGGTCAGTGTTATTTCTAATTTTCAGCGTAAAACTAGAATTAGAGCTAAGGTTAGGGTTAGGGTTTGGTTTAGGTTAAGGTTTAGGATTAGGGCTATGGCTCAGTTTTGTTTTAGGGCTAGGGTTAAAGTTAGATTTAGAGTTACAGTTAGGGTTAGGCTTAGGGTTAGGGTTTGAATTAGAGTTAAAATTAGATCTAGGTTGGGGCTAGAGCTAATGATAGGGCTAGAGTTAGGCTAGGTTTAGGGCTAGGATTAGGGTTCTGGTAAGGGATAGGGTTAGAACTAGGGATGGTGATAGTGTGAGAGTTAGAGTTAGTCTTAGGCTAGGGTTAGGAATAAAACTAAATTAGGGCTAAGATTATGGCTAGGGTTAGTTTTTGGGTTAGGCCTAAAGTTAATTTTAGGGTTAGGTTTAAGTCTAGGTTTTGAGCTAGGATAAGGACTGGGGTTTTTGTTAGGTTTAGGGCTAAAATTGGGGGTATGGCTAATGTCAGGTCTAAGCTTATTGTTGGGGATAATTTTAGGATTAGTGTTATGGCTAGGTCTAGTGTAAGGGTTAGGTTTAGTGTAAAACTCATCCTTAGAGCTAGGAGATTTATTAGGGTCAGGGTCAGTGTTTCAGTTTGTTTGAGGTTAGGTTTGAGGGTTAGGGCTTGAATTAGCAATAGGGTGTAGGTTAGGGTAATGATAGGGTTTTGTTTAGTGTCCACATTAGGTTTAGGGTAATTGATAGGGTTAGGGTTAGTGATAGGGTTAACGTTAGGCCTAGGGTTCACATTAGGGTAAGGGTTATGGTTAGTATAATGGATAGGATTAGAGCTAAGTTTAGGGCTAGGTTTATGGTTAGGAATAGGTCTTGAATTAAGGTTAGGGTTAGGATTAAAACTAGGGTTAGGCTTAGGTTTAGGTTTAGCATAAGAGTCATGTTTTGAGCTAGGGTTAGGGCTAAGGTGAGGGTTAGGTTTAGGGTTACATCTAGGGATAAGATTATAATACTCATAGGTTTAGGGTTAGGATTAGGGCTGGGGACATCATTAGGGATACGGTTAGGGTTAGGGTAATGTATACAATTAGATGTAGATTTAGGGCTATGTTTAATGTTAGATTGAGGTTTAGGCTTATAGTTAGGGGTATGGATATGTTTAGGTTTATAGTAAGGGTTAGGGTTTGAGCTAGGGTTAGGTCTATGGCAAGGGTGAGGTTTAAGGTTAGGTCTAGGGTTAGTTTTCCAGTTAGGTTTAGGTTTAGCATTAAGCCTAGGATTATCAATAAGTTTAGATTTAGGCTTAGAGTAATGGGTAGGTTTAGAGCTAGGTTTAGGGCTAGGGTTAAGGTTAGGATTAGGGCTAGAGTTAGGGTTAGATTTAGGGTTAGATGTAGTTTTATATTTAGAGTAACGTTTAGGCTTTGAGCTAGCATTAGAACTAAGGCAAATGTTAGGTTAGGGTTAGAGCTAGGGTTAGTGTTAGGGTTATGCTTAAGGCTTGATTTAGGCCTAAGATTAGCTCTAGGTTTTGTGTTAGGTTTAGGCCTCAGGTTAAGATTATGGGTAATGTAAGAGATAGGGTTATGTTGAGGCTAGTTATAGGGTTAGGATTATGGGTAGGTCCAGTGTTAGGTCTATGTTTTGTTTTAGTGTCAGGTTTAAAGCTAAGTTCAGTGTAGAATCAGGGTTAGTTTTGGGGATAGGGTTAGGGTTATTGTTAGATCCAGAATTAAGACTAAATTTAGGTCTAGGTGTAGGGTTAGTGTTTGAGTTATGTTAAGGATTATTGTTAGGGCTAGGACTAGGTTTATGTTTAGGTCTAGGGCTAGAGTTAAGGCTAGTGTTAGTGTTTGGTCTAGGGTTAGGGTAAATTTTACACCTAGGGCTAGTGTTAGTGTCAGAATAAGGGTCAGGGTTAGCGTTAGGGTTTGGGATAGAGTTAGAGCTAGAATGAGGGCTTGGATTAGGACTATTAATAGTGTAGGTTTTTGTTAGCCTAAGGATTAAAGATAAGTCTAGGGTTACTATTAGGGTTAGGGTTTTTCTTAGGTTAAGGGATAGCCTTAGAGCTAGGGTTAATGCTAGATTTAGGGATATGATTAGGGTTAAATATAGGTTTAGAGCTCGATTAGGTCTAGTTTTTGTGTTAGTTTTAAGGCTAGATTTGGGCATTGGCTAATGTAAGAGCCAGGGTTACAATTAGGACTAGTTTTGGGGTTAGGGTTATGGGTAGGTCTAGTGTTAGGTTTAGGTTTAAGGTTAGGGTAATATTTAGAGCTAGGGTTATTGTTAGGATATGAGTCAGCATCAAGATTAGTTTTAGGGTTAGCGTTAGGATTAAAATAAGGGCTAGGGTTACTGTTAGTGTTTGGTTTAAGGTGTGGGCTGTGTTTATTGCTAGGATGAGTGTTAGGATATCAGTCAGGGTCAGGGTTAGCTTTAAGGTTAGAGTAATGACTTGAATTAGGGCTATTGTTACTTTTAGGGTTTGGTTTAAGTTTAGGGTGGTCTTTAGAGCTAGGGTCAGTGTTAGGATATGAGTCAGGGTCAGGGTAAGTTTTAAGGTTAGGGTTAGGACTCAAATTAGGGCTAGGATTATGTCTAGGTGTAGTTTTAGGGTTTGAGTTAAGTTAAGCTTTAGGGTTAGGGCTGTTGCTCAGTTTTGTTTTATTCCTAGATATAGGGTTTGTGCTAGTTATAAAATTAGCATTAGGGTTAGGGCTAGTGTTAGTGTTAGTCTTAGGATTTGGTTTAGGGTTAGATTTGCATTTAACATTAGATCTAGGATTAGGGTTAGGTCTAACTATAGGGCAAGAGTTAGGGCTAGGGTAATGGTTACAATAACAGATAAGGTTAGAACTAGGGCTAGGGCTAGGGTGAGATTTAGATTTAGTCTTAGGCCTAGGGTTTTGGTTAGTTTTAGCGATAGGGCTATGTTAGGGTTAGGATTAGGGCTAGGGTTAGTGCTCAGCTTAGGCCTAGTGTTAGGGCCAGGGTTATAGTTAATTTTAGGGTAATGTAAGGTGTTATAGCTAGGTTTAGAGGTTGGATGAGGGTTAGAATTAGGGTTATAGCTAGGGTTAGGGTTAGTTTTAGGGTTATAATTAAGGTTAAGTTTAGGGCTAAGATGATGGCTAGGGTTTGTTTTAGAGTTAGGTCTATAATTAGGGCTAGGGCTTATGTCAGGTCCAGTGTTACAATTTGGGGTAGATTTAGGGTTAGGTTTGTGTCTATGTCCAGTGTAAGTGTTAGGCTTAGGGTAAGGGTCAGGTTTAGAGCTAGGTGTATTTTTAGGGTCAATATCAGGGTTAGGGTTTGTTTAAGGTTAAGGTTTAGGGATAGAGCTCAAATGAGCATTAGGGTTAGGGTTAGGGTTAGGGTAATTGCCTGGGTTAGGTTTAGATTTCACGGTAGGTTTAGGGCAATGGAGAGCTTTAGGGTTAGCAAAAGGATTAGGGTTATGCCGAGGGTTAGCATTAAGATAAGGTTATCATAAGGATAATATATAGGTTTAGAGCTATGGTTAGGGCTCGGGTTAGTTAGGTTTAGCACTAGAATTAGGTTAGGTTTTGGGTTAGGGCTATTAACCCTAGCTTAGGGGAGGGTTAGAATTATATTTAGGGTAAACATTAGGTTTTGAGCCAGGGTTAGGTCTTGGATGAGAGTTATGTTTAGTGTTATGGTCAGGGTACGTTTAGGGTTAGGGGTACGTTTTTCATTAGGTTTAGAATTAGGTTTAGGGTAATAGATTGGGTTAGATGTAAGGTTAGCTTTATGGTAAATGTTAGGTTTAGGTTTAAGTTTAGTTTTAGGCCTAGGTTTACTGTTGTTTTTGGGTAAGAGTTAGGGTTTGAGTTAGGATTAAGGCTATGGCAAGGTTTAGGTTTAGGATTAGGTCTAGGGTTAGGTTTATGGTTACGGTTAGGGTTTCGATTAGGGTTAGGGAAAGGGTTATCATTAGGGTTAGGGTTAGAGTTAGGAAAATGGCTAGGGTTAGAGATAGTGTTAGGTGTAGTATTAAGGTTAGGATTAGGGCTACAGTTAGGGTTATGGTTAGGGATAGTGCTCGGGTTATGTTTAGGCCAAGGCTTATGCTTTGAGCTAGGGTTAGGACTAAGGTGACGGTTAGGGTTAGGGTTAAAACTAGGGTTAGGGTGAGGGGGAGGGTTATGCCTAGGTTAGGTTTAGGCCTCGATCAGGGTTAGAGTTATTTAAGTTTAATGTTAGGTTTAGGCCTCAGGTTAGTGCTATCTGTAATGTAAGATCTAGGGTTCTGATTAGAGCTAGTTTTAGAATTAGTGTTATGGCTAGGTCTAGTGTTAGGTTTAGCTTTTGGGTTAGGTTCAGGTTTAGAGCTAGGTTTAATGTTAGTGTCACAGCCAGTGTTTAGGTTAAAGTTAGGGTTAAGGTGAAAGCCAGAATAGGACTATGGTTAGGTCTAGTGGTATGGTTAGTATTTGGTTTAGGTTAAGGGTTATTGTTAGGGCTAGCACTAAGTTTTTGTTTATATCTAGGGCTAGAATAATAGCTATATTTAGGATTAGGTTTAGGTCTGGGGCTAGTGTTAGGTTTAGGTTTAGGTATAAGTTTACTGGTAGGGCTAGTTTCAGGTTTCGGTTTTGGTTTAGGTTCAGGTTTAGACCTGTAATTAATGTTAGGGTCAGAATAACGGTGAAGGTTAGGGTGAGGTTTGGGGTTAGGGTCAGATCTAGAATGAGGGCTAGTGTTAGGACTAGTAATAGGGTTATTGTTTGGGTTTGGCTAAGGATTAGGATTAGGACTACAGTTAGCATTATGAATAGGGTTTGGCTTAGGGTAATGGATAGGATTAGAGCTAGGGTTAGGGCTATGATTAGGGTTATGTTTATGGCTAGTTTTAGGGTTAGGGTTAGGGTTAAATCTAGTGTTAGGGCTCGGATTAGGGCTATTTTTGTGTTAGAACTAGGGTTACTATTAGGGTTCGTTTTAGGGTTAGGGCTTCAGCTAGGTCTAGTGTTAGCATTTGTTTTAGGGATAGGGTGATATTTAGACCTAGGGTTTGTGTTTGTGTTTGAATATGAGTCAGGCGAGGGTTAGATTTAGGCCTAGGACTCGAATTAGAGCTTGGGTTATGGCTAGCTATGTGTTAGGGTTTGGTTTAGGTTAAGGTTTAGGGTTAGAGCAATGGCTTGGTTCTGATTTGGGGATAGGGCTTGGATTAGGGCTAGTTTTAGGATTAGCAATAGTGTTAGAGCTAGTTGTAGATTGAGGTTTAGGCTTAAGTTTAGGGTTAGATTTAAATTTATGGTTAGATCTAGGGTTAGGGCTATGGATAGGATCAGAGCCCAGGTTAGGGCTATTGTTAGGATTATGGTAATGAATACGGTTATAAATAGAAATAGGGCTAGATTATGAGTTAGAGTTAGTCTTAGGGCTAGGTTTAGGGGTAGGGTTAAGTTTAGGGTTCAAATAAATCTAGGATTAGCACTATGATTAGTGTAAGGTTTAGGCCTATGGTTAGGGCTACAGTTAGGGTTAGTATTAGGGGAAGGGATGGGGTTATATAGCTAGGTTCAGTGCTAGGGCAAGGGTTATATTTAGGTATAGGGCTAGGTTTTGGGTTCTGGTTAGGATTAAGTCTAGGTTTAGGGCTAGGATTAGGGCTAGGGATAATGAATGGTCTAAGGTTAGGGTTAGGGATAGTGTTAGGGATAGGTTAATGGCTAGGTCTACTGTAAGGGTTAAGTTTAGTTTAGGGGTCAGGTATAGAGCTAGGTTATAATTAGGGTCAGGGTAGGGGTTAGGGTTTGGTTTGGATTAAGGTTTAAGGTTCGGGCACAAATTAGCATTAGCATTATAGTTAGGGTTAGAGTAATGTATAGAGTTAGGTTTACAGTTCAGGTTAGGTTTAGAGTAATGTATAGAGTTTGTGTTAGGGATAGGGTTAGCATTTGGTTTAGGCTTATGTTTAGAGTAATGAATTGTTTTAGTGCTAATGTTAGGGCTTAGGTTAAGGTTGGGATTAGGGCTAGAATTTGGGTTACTCCTAGGGTTAGTGTTAGGGTTCAGTTTAGGGTAAGTGTTAGGGATTGAGCTAGGTTTAGGGCTAGGGTGAGGGTTAGGGTTAGAATCAGGGCTACAGTTAGAGTCAGGATTAGGGTCAGGATTAGGGTTAGCTCTAGGGTTAGAATTATGGTTAGGGTTATGTTTAAGGTAATAGATAAAGTTAGAGCTAGGATTTGGGCTATGGTTACACTTAGGATTAGGAATAGTTTTAGGGTTAAGGTTAGAGCTAGGGTTGTGTTTAGAGTAAGGGTTAGAGTTTGAGCTGGGGTTAGGGCTAGGGCAAGAATTATGTTTAGGATTTGTTTTAGGGTTAGGGTTAAGGTTATGCTTAGGTCTAGGTTTAGGGCTTGTGTTAGGGCTAGGTATTGTGTGAGGATTATGGCTAGTGTTAGGTATATGGGTAATGTAAGAGCTAGGGTTATGATTATGGCTAGTTTTTTGGGTTAGGGTTATAGGTATGTCTAGTATTAGGTTTAAATTTTTTGTTAGGGTAAGGTTTTGAGCTAGGGTTTGTGTTAGTGTAAGCATCAGTGTTCGGGCTAGCATTGGGTTTATGATTAGGACTCGAATTAAAACTAGGTTTTGGTCTAAGGCTAGGGTTAGTCTTTGTGTTAGGTTAATGGTTATTTTAGGGCTAGTGCTAGGTGTTTTGTTTAGGACTAGGGCTAGAGTTATGGCTATATTTGGGAATAAGTTTAGGTCTAGTGCTAGTGTTATGGTTAGCTTTAGGTATAGGTTTACTGGTAGGGCTAGTGTTAGGGTTCCGTTTAATGTAAAGTTCAGGTTTTGACCTAGGGTTAGTCTTAGGGTCAGAATAAGGGTAAGGGTTATGTTTAGGCTTCTGGTTAGGGTTTGAGATAAAATGAGAGCTAGGCTTAGGACTAGTAATATAGTTAGGGTTTGGGGTAACCTGAGGATTAGGGTAGAACTAGGGTAGCATTAGGGTGAGAGTTTGGCTTAGGGTAAGGAATAGGTTTAGAGCTAGGGTTTTGGTTAGTGTTAGGGTTAGGGTTAGGGTTAGGGTTAAAGCTAGGGTTGAGGCTCAGATTTGCCATAGGTTTTGTGTTAGGGTTAGGACTAGGGCTAATGTAAGAACTAGCCTTATGTTTAGAGATAGTTTTAGGGTTAGGATTAGGGTTAGGTCTAGTGTTTGGGTGAGGTTTAGGGTTAGGGTGATGTTTAGAGTAGGGTTAGTTTTAGGGTCAGAGTCAAAATTATTATTAGTTGTAGTGATATAGTTAGGACTAGGTGTAGTGTTAGGATTCAGTTTGGGTTAAGGGTTAGTATAGGGTTAGGGTATAGGTATAGGGTTATAGCTCAGTTTTGTTTGTGGGCTATGGCTAGGGTTAGGGCTAGTTTTCAAATTAGAATTAATTTAGGGCTAGTGTTAGGGTGAGGTTTAGGTTTAGAGTTAGTTTTAGATTTAGAGTTAGGGTTAGTTCTAGATTTAGGACTATGGCTAGGGTGATGACTAAATTTAGGGCAAGTGTTAGGGTTAGGCAATTGATAAGGTTGGTACTAGAAATAGGTCTAGGGTTAGAGTTAGGTTTAGTCTTAGGGCTAGGGTTAGAGTTAGGGTTACAGTTAACAATAATTTAGGGCTAGGATTAGAGCTATGGTTAGTGTTAGGATTAGGCCTAGGGTTAGGGCTAGGGTTAGTATTAGTGATAGTGTTAGGGTTAGGGTTAGGGATAGGAGAAAGGATGTGGTTATACTTAGGTTTAGAATTAGGGCGAGGGTTGAAATTAGGGTTTGTGCTAGGGTTAGGTTTTGGGTTAGGATTAAGGCTAGTTTTAGGGCTAGGGTGAGTGCTTGGGTTTGTGTTAGGTTTAAGGCAAGAATAAGGTAGAGTGCTAATGTCAGGTCTAGGGTTATGGTTACGGATACTGTTAGGGTTAGTTTATGGCTAGGTCTAGTTTAAGGGTTATGTTTAGGGTAAGGGTCAGTTTAGAGCTAGGTGTGTTATTAGAGACAGTGTCTTGCTCAGTATTTGGGTTAGGTTTTGTTTTAGTTTTAGGGCTCAAATTAGCATTAGGGTTAGAGTTAGGGTTAGAGTAATTGATAGGGTTATTTTTAGTGTTCAGGTTAGGCTTAGATAAGGATAAGGTTAGTGTTAGTGATAGGTTTAGGGTTAGGCCTAAATGGATAGGGTTAGACTTAGGTTTAGGACCATGGTTATTGTTATGTTTAGCTTAACTGTTAGGATTTGAGCTAGGATGAGGACTATGGCAAGGGTTAGATTTACAGTTAGGTCTAGGGTTTGGTTTACAGTTAGGGCTAGTGTAGGTTTAGGGTTGGGACTAGGGTTAAGTTTACAATTAGGGTTAGAGTTGGTTTAGGGTTAGGGCTAGTGTTATCATGATGTTTATAATTAGGGTTAGGTTAATGAGTGGGCTTAGAACTATGTTTAGAGCTATGTTTGGGTTAGGCTTTTATGTTTAGGGTAAAGGATATGTTTAGGTCTAGATATATGGTTAGGATTAGGGCTAGGTTTAGGGTTAGGGTTAGGTCTAGGTTTAGTGTTAGGGTTAGTTTAAGGGTAAGTTTTAGGGTTTGAGCTATGGTTAGGGCTAAGTTGACGGATAGGGTTAGTGTCAGGTCTAGATTTAGGATTGGGGTCAAATTTAATTCTAGAGTTATCATTAGGGTTATGGTTGTGTTTAGGGGAATTAATAGGGTTAGTGCTAGAGTTTGGGCTGGGATTATGGTTAGGATTAAGTCTAGCGTTAGATTTAGAGTTAGGACCAGATTTAGGATTAGGGCTAGGGTTAGGGTAATGGTTAGGGCTAGGATTAGGGTTAGGGTTAAAAGGAGGTGTAGGGCTCAGTTTAGGGATAGATTTTGTGTTAGGTTAGGGCTATGGCTAATGTAAGAACTAGAATTATGATTAGGGCTACTTTTAGGGTTCCAATTAGGGCTAGTACTAGTTTTAGGTTTAGGTATACTTTTAGGGTGATGTTAATAGTTATGCTTTTACGGTTAGTGTAAGTTCAGAGTCAGGCTCAAGGTTAGTTTTCAGGTTAGGTTAGGACTGGAATTAAGGCTATTTTTAGGGTTAGGTTTTGGTTGAGTTTAAGGGTTAGGATTATGGCTATGGCTCAGTTTTGTTTTAGGGCTTGATTTAGATTAGGGCTAGTTTTAGGATTAGTGTTAGTGTTAGACCTGGTGTTAGTGTGAGGTTTAGGCTTAGGGTTAGGGTTGGACTTAGAGTTATGGTTAGTTCTAGGGTTAGGGCTAGGGTTAGTGTTAGGGCTAAGGTTACGGCAAGTGTTAGGGTAATGGTAAGGGATAGGGTTACATCTAGGAATAGTGCTAGGGCAAGAGTTAGAGTTAGTCTTAATGCTAGTGGTAGGCTTAGGGCTAAATTAGGGCTTAGGATCAGGTCTAGGATTAGAGTAAGGTTTAATTCTAGAGTTAGAGTTATGGTTACATTTGGAGGAAGGGATGGGGTTATAGCAAGGTTCAGAACTAGGACAAGGGATAAAATTAGGGATAGGTCTAGAGTTAGGGTTTGGGTTGGGTTCAAGGCTAGGTTTAGGGCTAGGATGAGGGCTAGCATTTGTTTTAGGGTTATGGCAAGAATAAGGGCTAGGGCTAATATTAGGTCTAGGGTTATGTTTAGGGATAGTTTTCCTGTAAGATTTATGGCTAGGTCTAGTTTCAGAATTAGGTTTAGGGTGAGGTTCAAGTTGAGAGCTAGGGGTATTATAATAGAGTCAGGTTTTGTGTTTGGTTTAGGTTGAGGTTTAGGGTTATGGCTCAAATTAGCATTAGGTTTGAGTTAGTGTTAGGGTAATGGATAAGGTTAGGTTTAGGCTTCAGTTTAGATTTAGGGCTCAGGTTAGATTTAGGGTATTGGATAGAATTAGGGTTAGGCCTAGGGTTAGCATTAGGTTTATGGTTATCATTATTGTAATGGATAGGGTTAGAGCTAGGGTTAGAGATAGGGTTATGTTTAGGATAAAGGCTAGAATTAGGGTTAGGGTTCAGGCTAGGGTTAGGTTTAGGGTATGGGTTAGTGTTTGAGCTAGGGTTAGTGTAAAGGACAGCGTTAGGTTTAGGATTAGGTCTAGTGTTAGGATTAGGGTTACCATTAGGTTTAAGGTAATGGACAGGTTTAGATGTTGTGTTAGGGTTGCGGTTAGGTTTAGGTTTAGGACTAGGGTTAGTTTTAAGTTTAGCATAATTGTTAGAGTTTGGGCTAGAGTTAGTACTTTGGCAAGGGTTGCTTTTATGGTTCAGTCTAGGCTTACGTTTACAGTTAGGGTTAGAGTAGGTGTAGGGTTAGGGCTAGTGTTATCATGACATTTATTGTTAGGGTTAGGGTAATGGGTGGGGATGGAGCTAAGGTTAAGTCTAGTTTTAAGTTTAGGATTAGGGCTAGGGTTAGGGTTAGGGTTAGGCTTATCATTTTCTTATGTTTAAGTTAAGGGTAAGGGTCAGGGATTGAGTAAGTGTTAGGGCTAGGTTGAGGCTAAGGTTAGAATCAGGGCTAGGGATAGAGTTAGGGTTAGGGTTAGGGTTAGGGCTAGGTTTAGCATTAGGTTTAGGGTTATGGTTAGTGTAATGGATAGAGTTAGAGCTAATGTTTGGGCTATGGTTACACTTAGGATTAGGGCTAGGATTTGGGTTAGGTTTTGGGTTAGGGTTATGTTTAGTGTAAGAGCTAGGGTTTGAGTTAGTGTTACTGGTAGGGCTAGGTCAAGGATTAGGTTCAGCCTTAGGTCTATGGACATAATTATGGTAGATTTAGGGTTAGGGTTAAAGTTAGGGCTAGGGTTATCATTAGGGTTAGGATAAGGGTTAGTGTAATGGATATGGTTAGATGTAGGTTTAGGTATAGGGTTAGGGTTAGATTTAGTTTTAGAGTTAATGTTGAGGCTACGGTTATGTTTAGGTTTATGGTACGGGTTAGGTTTTGAGCTAGGGTTAGTGCTATGTCGAGTGTTAGTTTTAGTGTTAGGTCTTTTGTTAGGTTTTGGATTATTTTTAGGGTTATGGTTAGGGTTAAGGCTAGGGTTATCAATAGAGTTAGGTGTAGGGTTAGGTAAGGTGTAGATATAGAGCTAGGTTTAGGGATAGGGTTAAGTTCAGGGTTAGGGCTAGGGTTAGGGTTTAGCTTAAGGTATAGTTCTAACTTTATGTTTATGGTAAGGGTTAGGCTTTGAGTAAGGTTTAAGCCTAAGTGTAGGGTTAATTTTAGGATTAGGTTTAGGGCTAGGGTTAGGGTTGTGGTTATGCTTAGGGCTAGATTAGGCCTAGAATTCGCTCTAGGTTTTGTGTTACATTAAGGCATAGAGTAAGGCTATGGATAATGTAAGAGCTGGGATTATGATTAGGGCTAGTTGTAGGATTAGGGTTAATGCTATGTCTAATGTTAGGTTTAGGTTTTTGGTTAGGGTCAGGTTTAGAGATAGGTTTAGTGTTAAAGGCAGTGCCAATATTCAGGTTAGAGTTAGAGTTAATGTTAAAGCTAGAATTGGGACTAGGTTTATGTCTAATGGTAGGGTTAGTCTTTGCGTTAAGTTAAGGGTTTGTGTTAGGGCTAATGATAGGTTTCTGCTTAGGTCTAGAGCTACAGTTAAGTCTATATTTAGGATTAGGTTTAGGTCTAGGGCTAGTGTTAGGGTCTGATTTAGGTATTAGGTTACTGGTAGGGCTAGTGATATGGTTTGGTCTATCGTTAGGGTCAGGTTTAGACCTAGGTTAGTGTTATGATCAGAATAAGGGTCAGGATTATGGTTAAATTTTGGGATAGGTTTAGAGCTAGAATGTGGGCTAGGGTTACGACTATTAATATGGTGAGAGTTTTGATTAGGGTGAGGATTATGGATAGGTCTAGCATTACCATTGGGGTTAGGGTTTTGCTTAGGGTTAGGGATAGGGTTAGAGCTAGTTTTAGGGCTAGGGTTAGGGCAACAGTTAATGTAAGTACCAGGATTACAATTAGGGTTAGCTTTAGGGTTAGGGGTAGTTCTAGTGTTAGTGTTAGATTTAAGGTTAGGGTGATATTTAGAGCTAGAGTTATTTTTAGGATAGGAGTCAGGGTCAGGGTTAGTTTTAGGGTTTGAGTTAGGACTCAAATTAGGGCTAGGTTTACTGTTAGGGTTTGGTTTAAACTCAGCATCCTGTTTAGAGCTGGGGTGAGTGTTAGGATATGAGTCAGGGTCAGGGTTAGTTTTAAGGTTAGGATTAGGACTCGATTAGGGCTAGGATTAGTTTTTGTAGTAGTTTAGGGTTTGGTTTAAGTTTTAGAGTTAAGTCTATTGCTTGGTTTTGTTTTAGTCCTAGGGTTAGAGTTAGGGCTAGTTTTACAATCAGTATTAGGGTTAGGGCTAGTGTTAGTGTTAGGCTTAGACTTAGAGTTAGGGTTACATTTATAGTTAGGTTAGATCTAGGATTAGGCTAGGATTAAGGATAGGGCAAGGGTTAGGGCCAGGATTAGAGTTATGCTAAGGGATAGATTTAGAACTAGGGATAGGCCTAGTGTGAGAGTTAGAGTTAGTGATAGGGCTAAAATTAGAGTTAGAGTTTGGTATAGGGTTAAATTAGGGCTAGTATTAGGGCTAGGGTTAGTGTTCTGCTTACACTTAGCGATAGGGATAGAGTTAGGATTAAGTTTAGGATAAAGAATGGTGTTATAGCTAGGTTTAGATGTAGGGTGATGGATAGAGTTAGGGTTAGGTCTAGGGTTGGGGTTGGGGTTAGGGTTATGATTAAGGCTAGGTTTAGGGCTAGGATGAGGCTAGTGTTTTTATAGATTCAGGGCTAGGATTAGTGCTAGGGCTAATATCAGGTCTAGGGTTATGGTTAAAGATAGTTTTAGATTTAGGCTTATGGCTACATCTAGCATAAGTGTTAGGTTTAGGGTAAGGATCAGGTTTAGAGCTCAGGGAATTATTAGGATTAGGATTTGGGTTAGGTAAGGATTTAGGTTTACGGCTCAATTTAGCATTAAGGTTAGTGTTATGGGTATAGTTATGGTTTGTTTTAAGGTTCAGGTTTGGTTTAGGGTAATTGATACAGTTAGCATTAGTGATAGGGCTAGGTTTAGGCTTAGGGTAAGCTTTAGGGTAAGTGTTATGGTTAGGGTAATTGATAGGGTTAGAGATTTAATTTAGAACTGGAATTATGGTTAGAAATATGCCTTGAGATAGAATTTGAGTTAGTGTTAGAACTTGGGTTAGGGTTAGGTTTAGGGTTATATTTAGCATAAAGGTTAGTTTTTGAGCTAGGGTTAGGGCTAGGTTTAGGACTAGGTCTAAGGATAGGATTACAGTAGGTTTAGGGTTAGGGTTACAGTTAGGGCTAGGGTTATCATTAATGTTAGGGTTAGGGTTAAGGAAATGGATAGGGTTATGTTAGGTTTAGATTTGGTTTAGAGTTAGAATTAGTGATAGGGTTATGATTAGAGCTTTGGTTATGTTTAGGTTTATGGTTTAATCTAGAGTTAGGGCTTTGCTGAATTTAATTTTGGGGTTATGTTTATGGTTAGTTTTCTGGTTAGGGTTAGGTTTAACATTAGGTTTTGGGGTAGGATTATCAGTCAGTTTAGGTTTAGGTTTAGGGTAATGGGTAGGTTTAGAGCTAGGTTTAGGGCTAGATTAAGTTTAGGATTTGGGCTAGGGTTAGTGTGAGAGTTAGGGATAGGTCTAGGCTAATGTTTAGGGTAAGGGTTAGGCTTTGTGTTATCTTAGGACTAAGGTGAGAGCTAGGGTTAGGTATAGGGCTAGTGTTAGGGTTAGGGTTATGCTTAGGGTTAGGTTTAGGCCTAAAATTAGCTCTACGTTTAGTGTTAGGTTTAGGCCTAGAGTTAGGGCTCTGGGTAATGTAAGATCTAGGGTTATGATTAGGGCTAGTTTTAGTGTTACAGTTATGGCTGGGTCTAGAATTAGGTTTAGGTTTTGGTTAGTTTCAGGTTTAGAGGTAGGTTTAGTGTTAAATCCAGGGTCAGTGTTTGGGTTAGAGTTAAAGCTAGGGTTAAAACCACAATTAGAACCAGGTTTAGGTCTAGGGGTAGAGATAGTGTTTGAGTTAGTTTAAGTTTTTTTTAGGGCTAGGGCCAGGATTTTATTTAGGTCTAGAGCTAGAGTTCAGGCTAAATTTAGGATTAGATTTAGGTCTAGTGGTAGGGTTAACATTCGGTATAAGGTTACAATAAGGGCTAGTGTTAGGGTTTGGTTTATGGTTAGGGTCAGGTTTAGACCTAGGGTTTATGTTATGGTCAAAATAAGGGGCAGGGTTAGGGTTAGGGTTTGGGATAGCATTAGATCCAGAATGAGATCTACTGTTAGGACTATTAATAGGGTTAGGATTTGGTTAGCCTAAAGGTTAGGGATAGGGCCAAGGTTACCATTAGGGTGAAGGTTTTGCTCAGGGTAAGGGATAGGGTTAGGGTTAGGGTTAGGTTTATTGTTAGATTTAAAGCTAGGTTTAGGGCTCAGATTAGAGCTAGTTTTTGTGTGAGGTTTAAGGCTAGGGTTAGGGCAATGGCTAATTTAAGAACTAGGGTTACAATTAGGCTTAGGAGTAAGGGTATGTCAAGTGTTAGGGTTAGGTTAAAGATTAGGATGATATTTATAGCTAGGGTTAGTGTTAGAATATCAGTCAGGTCAGCGTTAGTTTTAGGGTTAGGGTTAAGATTCAAATTATGGCTAGGTTTACTGTTATGGTTCAATTTAAGTTTAGGGTGGTGTTTAGAGCTAGGATGAGTGTTAGGATATGTCAGGTTCAGGGTTATTTTTAAGGTTATGATTAGGACTCGAATTAGGGTTAGGGTTAGATCAAGGTGTAGTGCTAGTGTTTGATTTAAGTTAAGTTTAGTGTTAGGTCTGTTGCTTGGTTTTGTTTTAGTGCTATGGTTAGGGTTAGGGCTAGTTTTATGATTAGCTTTAGTGTTAGGGCTAGGGTTATGGTTAGGTTTAAGATTAAGGATAGATTTAAGGCTAGGATTAGGGCTAGGTTTTGTGTTAGGTTTAGGGCAAGAATTAGGACTAGGACTAATGTCAGGTCTAGGTTTATAGTTAGTGATATTTTTAGGGTTAGGTTTATGGCTAGGTCAAATTAAAGTGTTACGTTTAGGGAAAGGGTCAGATTAAGAGGTGGAGTATTATCAGGGTCAGGGTCAGGCTTCGGGTTTGGGTTAGGTTAAGGTTTAGGGTTAAGGTTCAAATTAGCATTGAGGTTAGAATTAGGGTTAGGGTAATGGACAGTGTTAGGTTTAGGGTTCAGTTTAGGTTTAAGGTAATGGATATGGTTAGGGTTTGTGATAGGTTTAGGGTTAGGCCTAGGGTTAGCATTAGGGTTATGGTTATTTTTAGGGTAATTTATAGGGTTAGACCTAGGATTAGGGCTAGGATAATGGTTAGGATTAGGGCTAGAGTTAGGGTTAGGGTCAGGGTTAGGGCAAGGGTTACACTTAGGATTAGGTTTAGGGTACGGTTTAGCATTTGAGCTAGGATTTTTGCTATGGCTAAAGTTAATTTAGGGTTTTATCTAGGGTTATGGTCAGGGTTAGTGTTACAGTTAGGGCTAGGGTTATCATTAGGTTTAGGGTCATATGTTTAGGTGTCAGGTTAAAGATAGGGTTAGGTTGAGGTTAGCATTAGGGTTAGGGTTTGAGCTAGCTTAGATTTAGGGTTAGGGTTACGTTCACTGTTAGTTCTAGGGTTAGGTTTATGTTTAGAGTTAGGGTAGGTTTAGCTTTAGGTCTAGTGTTATCATTATTGCCAAGTTTAGGGTTAGAGTATTGGGTAGGGTTCGAACTAGGGTTAGGGCTAGGGTTAAGGTTAGGATTCGGGCTGGGGTTAGGTTTAGGGTTAGGCCTTGGGTTAGTGTTAGGGTTAGGTTAAGTGTAAATGTTCGGAATTGAGCTAGGTTTAGGCCGAGGGCTAGGGTTAGGGTTACAGTCTGGGCCAGGTTAGAGTTAGGGTTAGGTTTAAGGCTAGGGTAAGCATTAGTTTTAGGTTTATGGTTAGTGTAATGGATAGAGTTAGAGCTAGGGTTTGGGCTATGGTTACAGTTAAAATTAGGGCTAGTGTTAGGGTGAGGTTTATGGTTTTGACTAGGGTTATGTTTAGGGTAAGGTTTAGGGTTTGAGCTAGTGTTAGGGCTAGAAAGATGGTTAGAGTTAGGGTTACGGCTAGTTTTAGGGTTAGGGTTATGCATAGGGCAGTATAGGGCTGTAATTAGGGCTAGGTTTTGTGTGAGGTTTAGGGTTACTGTTAGGTATATGGGTAATGTAAGAGCTAGACTTATGGATATGGCTGGATTTAGAGTTCGTCTAGTGTTAGGATTAGTTTTCAGGATAGGGTAAGGTTTAGAGTTAGGGTTTTTGTTAGGTAAGTATAAGGATTAGGTTTAGGGTTAGGTTCAGAATGAGGACTAGGGTTAGGTCGAGGGGAAGAATTAGTGTTTGGTTTAGGTTAAGGGTTATTGTTAAGGCCAAGTCTAGGGTTGTGGCTATATTTATTATTAGGTTTAGGTCTAGGGCTTGTGTTAGTGTTAGGTTTAGGGTTAGGGTTACTGGTAGGGCTAGTGTAAGGTTTTGGATAAGGGTTAGGGTCAGGTTAAAACCTAGGTTTAGTGTTAGGGTCAGAATAAGTGTCAGCATTAGGTTTAGGGTTTGGGTTAAGTTTAGAGCTAGAATGAGGGCTGGGTGTAGGACTAGTAATGGAGTTAGGGTTTGAAGTATGCATAGAATTAGGGTTAGGACTAGGTAGCAATAGGGTGAAGGTGTGACTAAGTGTAAGAAATAGGGTTAGAGTTAGGATTAGGACTAGTGATAGGGTTAACTTTAGGGTCAGGGTTAGGGTTAGGGTTAAAGCTAGAGTTAGGCCTTGGATTAGATCTAAGTTTTGTGTTAGGTTTAGGGCTATGGCTAATTTTAGAATTGGGATTATGATTAGGGCTAGTTTTAGAGTTAGGTTTTGGTTGAGGTCTAGTGTTAGGATTAGGTTTAGGGATAGGTTGATGTGTAAAGTTAGGGTTAGTGTTAAGGTCAGAGTTAGGGTTAGTATTAGTTCTAGGGTTAGAGTTAGGACTCAGATTAGGGATAGGGTTAGGGCTGGGTGTAGGGTTAGGTTTTGGTGTAGGTTAAGGTTTAGGGTCAGTGCTATGGCTCGGTTTGTCTTGAGGGCTAGGGCTAGTGTTAGGGCTAGTTTTCAAATTAGTGTTAGGGTTAGAGCTAGTGTTAGGGTGTGGTTTAGGTTTAGGGTTAGATTTAGAGTTAGAATTAGATCTAGGTTTATGTCTACAGTGAAGTTTAAGGGTAGGGTTAGGGCTAGGGTTTGAGTTATCATAAGGAATAGGGTTAGAACAATGGATAGGGCTAGAGTTAGATTTAGTGTTAATGTTAGGGTTAGATATAGGTTTAGAATTAGGGATTTATTAGGGCTCGGATTAGAGCTAGGGTTAGTATTATGATGGAGCCTAGGTTTATGGCTAGGGTTATGGTTATGGTTATGGTTAGGTATGATGTTATAGCTAGCTTTAGAACTAGGGCTAGGGTTGAAATTTAGGGCTAAGTCTATGGTTAGGTTTAGGATTAGGATGAAGGCTAAGATTAGGGCTAGGAATAGGGCTAGAGTTTGTTTTAGGGTTAGGGCTTCATTAGGGCTAGGGCTAATGTCAGGTCAAGGGTTATGGTTAGAGATAGTTTTAGAATTAAGATTATTAGGGTTAGGATTAGGTTTATGGATATGGTTAGATTTAGGGTTCCAGTTATGTTTAGGGTAATGTATAGGTTTATGATTAGGAATAGGTTTAGACTTATCCTAATGTTAGCATTAGGGTTAGGATTAGGATTAGGGTAATGGATAGGGTAACATCTCATGTTAGGTCTAGGATTTTGGTTAGGATTAAGGCTAGGGTTAGGGTTACATTTTGGGTTATGTCAAGGGTTAGGTTTAGGGTTAGGTTTTTGGTAAGGGTTAGGGCTAGAATTAGGGTTAGGGTTAGGGTTAAAAGCAGTGTTAGGGCTCTGATTAGGGATAGATTTGGGGTTAGGTTAGGGCTAGGTTTAGGGCTACAGCCAATGTAAGATCTAGGCTTATGATTTGAATTATTTTTAGGGTTAGGGTGAGGGCTATGTCTAAGGTTAGGTTTAGGTTTAGGTTTTGAGTGATGTTTAGAGTTAGGATTAGTGTTAGGTTCAGATTCAGGGTCAAGGTTGGTTTTAGGGTTAGGGATACGTCTTCAATTAGAGCTAGGTTTAGGGCTAAGTGTAGGCTTAGTGTTTGGTTTTATGTTAAAGTTTAGGGTTAGGTCTATGGTCGACTGTTTTGTAGGGCTAAGGCAAGGGTAGGGCTAGTTTTAGGATTAGCATTACTGTTACAGCTTGTGTTAGTAAGAGGTTTGGCTTAGGGTTAGGGTTAGATTTAGAGTTAGGGTTAGATATAGGATTAGAGCTAGAACTAGGGTTAGGGCTAATGTAAAGGCAAGTGATAGGATTATGGTAATGGATAGGGTCCTAGAACTAGAAATAGGACTAAGGGTAGAGTTAGAGTTAGTCTTAGGGCTAGTGTTAGGTTAGGTTTAGGGCAAAATTAGGGCTAGGATTAGGTCTAGCATTTGTAATAGGGTTAGGCCTAGTTTTAGGCTTAGGTTTAGGTTTAGGGATAGTGTTACGTTTAGGGAAAGGGATGGGGTTAGAGCTAGTTTTAGGGTTTGGTCGAAGGTTAGAATTAGGTTAGGGCTAGGGTTATGGTTTGGTTTAGTACTAAGGCTAGGTTTAGGGCTAGAATGAGGCCTGGGTTTATTTTAGTTTTATAGCAAGAATTAGGGCAAGGGCTAGTGTCAGGTCTAGACTTACATTAGGGATAGATTAAGGGTTAGATTTATGGCTAGGTCTAGTGTAAGGGTTCGGTTTAGGGTAAGGATCAGGTTTAAATCTAGGGGTATTATTAGGGACAGAAGTAGGTTTTGGGTTTGGTTTAGGTTAGGGTTTGGGTTTAGAGCTTGAATTAGCATTAGGGTTTGGTTAGGGTAATGATAGGTTTAGGTTTAAGGTTAGGGTTAGGTGTAGAGTAATTGATAGGGTTAGAGTTAGCAAAAGGGTTAGGGTTAGGCCTAGGGTTAGCCTTAGGGTTATGGTTGTGCTTAGGATAATGGATAGGGCTAGGGTTATGGTTTGTATTAGGGCTAGCTTTAGGGTTAGACCTAGGGTTAGGCTTAGGTTTAGGTTTAGGATATGGTTTAGAGTTTGAGCTAGGTTTAGCACTAGGACAGGGGTTAGGTTTAAAGTTAGGTCTAGGTTATAGTTACTGTTAGGGTCAAGGTTCGTGTTAAGGTTAGGGCTATGGTTATCATTAGTTTGGGGTATTGGATAGGGTTTGATGTTTTGTTAGGTTTAGGGTTAGGGTTAGGTTTTGGCTTAAGGATAGGATTAGGGATAGGCTTAGGTTTAGGTTTAGGGTAATGGTTAGGGTTTGAACAAGGGTTAGCTCTATGACAAGTGTTCGGTTTATGGTTATGTCTAGGGTTAGGGTTAGGGCAGATTTAGGGTAAGGACTAGGATTATCATCAGGTTTAGGTTTAGGGTTAGGGTAATGGGTAGGGTTAGAGCTAGGGGTAGGGCTAGGGTTATCATTAAGTTTAGGGTTAGAGTTAGGGTCATATGTAGGCTTAGAGCTAGGGTTAAGGATAGGGTTAAGTTTAGGATTAGGGCTACGGTTAAGATTAGGTTTAGGTTTAGGCCATGGGTTAGTGTTAGGATTTGGTTAAGTTTAAGGGTTAGGGATTGAGCTAGTGTTTGGGCTAGGAGGAGGATTATGGTTAGAGTCAGTGTAAGGGTTAGGGCTAGGTTTAGCATTAGGGTTAGGGTTAGGGTTAGGGTAATAAATAGGGTTAGATGTAGCTTTTGGCCTATGGCGATGGCTAGTTTCAGGGTTAGTGATATGGCTAGGTCTAGTGTTAGGGTTATGTTTTTTTTTTTTTGATAAGGTTTAGAGCTAGGGTTTGTGTTAGGGTAAGGGTCAGTGTTCGGTTTAGGGTTAGGTTTATTGTTAGGGCCAGCATTAGGACTAGGGTTTGGTCTAGGGTTAGGGTTAGTGTTTGGTTTAGGTTAACAGTTATTATTAGGGCTAGGACTAAGTTTTCATTTAGTACTAGGCCTAGAGTTATCACTAGATAAAGGATTAAGTGTAGGTGTAGGTCTAATGTTAGGGTAAGGTTTAGTTATATGGTTACAGGTAGTGCCAATGTTAGGGGTCAGTTTAGGGTTAGGGTCAGATTTAGCCCTATGGTTAGGGTTAGGGCCAGAATAAGGATCAGTGTTAGGTTTAGGATTTGGGATAGTGATAGAGCTAGATTGAGGATTAGGGTTAGGTCTAGTAATAGAGTTAGGTTTTGGGTTAGGCTAAGAATTAGGTTTAGTACTAGGGTAGCTTTACAGTTAGAGTTTGGCTTAGGGTAATTTATAGGGTTGGCGCAAGTGTTATGGCTAGGGTTAGGTTTAGGGTTAGGGCTAGGGTTAGGTTTAGGTTTAGGGTTAAAGCTAGGGTTAGAGCTAGGCTAAGTTTTGTGTTAGCTTTAGGTCTATGGCTAATGTAAGAACCAGGGTTACAATTAGGGCAAATTTTAGGGTTAGGTTATGGCTATGTCTAGTGTAAGTCTTAATATTTTTGCTAGGATTAGAGCTATGGAGAGGTTTAGGTTTATGGTTAGGTCTTGGGGTACGTTTATGTTTGGGGTTAGAATTAGTGTTAGGGACAGGGTTAGGTTAGGTTTTCAGTTAAGATTAGGGTTAGCTTAGTGTTAGGGTTAGAGTTAGGATTAGTGTTAGTGTTAGGTTTAGTATTATGGTTAGGTTTACGGTTAGTGATAGAGTTAGGTTCTTGATTAGGGTTAGTGTTAGGGTTAGGGCTAAGGTTAGGGCTTGTGTTAGGTTTATTGTAATGGAGATGGTTAGAACCAGAAATAGGGCTAGGGGGATAATTAGAGTTAGTCTTAGGACAAGGTTAGGGGTAGAGTTAGGGTTAGGGCTAAATTAGGGCTAGGATTAGTGCTAGGGTTAGTGTTAGGGTTAGGCCTATGGTTAGGGCTAGAGATATGGTTAGTGTTAGGGTTAGGGTTAGTGATAGGGTTATGGAAAAGGATGGGGTTATACCTAAGTTCAGGTATAGGGCAAGGGTTAAAATTAGAGATAGGCCTAGAGTGAGGGTTTGGGTTAGGATTAAGGCTAGGTATAGGCCGGATATGAGGACTGGTGTTTGTGTTAGGGTTAGAGCTAGGATTAGGGCTGGGGCTAATGTCAGAACTGAATTTATGGATATGGTTAGTTTTAGGGTTAGGTTATGGCTAGGTCTAGTGTAAAGGTTTGGTTTAGGTTAAGGGTCAGTTTTAAAGCTAGGTGTATTATTAGGGTCAGGGTTCGATTTGGGTTTGGTTTAGGTTAAGATTTAGGGTTAAGGCTTGAATTAGCATCAGGGATAGGTTTCGGGTTAGGGTAATTGATAGGGTTAGGTTTAAGGTTCAGGGTTAGGTTTGGGGTAAGTGTTAGCATTTGAGCTTGGATTAGTGCTAGTGTGAGGGATAGAGTTAGTGTTTGTGTTAGAATTAGGTTTAGGATTAGTTTTGGGTTAGGGATAAGGATACGGATAGGGTTAGTTTTAGGGTTAGTGTTAGGGTTTGTGTTAGGGGAAGGTTAGGGTTAGGGTTATGTGTAAGTTTAAAATTCAGGTTATGATTAGGTTTAGGATTAGGTTTCGGTTTGGGTTAGAATAAGGGTTAAGGTTTGTGTTAGGGTTAGATTTAGTGTTATGTTTAGGGTTAAGTTTATTGTTATGGTTATCATTATAGTTAGGTTAAATTAGTTTCAGGGTTAGTGTTAGAGTAACGTTTAGGTTAGGTTTTGGGTTAGGGTTAGGTTAGGGATAGGGTTATGGTGAGCATTAGAGTTTGTGTCAGTGTTGGGTTAGTGTTAGGTTTAGGGTTACAGTAAGGGTTAGTGTTACAGTTAGGGTTAGGGTTAAGGTTAGAGTTTTGTAGGGTTAGTGTTATGATTAGGGTTACGTTTTGTGTTTTGGTTAGGGAGTTTTAAGGTTAGTATTAGCTTTCAGATTAACGTTAGGTTTAGGGTTAATGTTAGGTTTAGGTTTAGGATTACGGTTAGTGTTAGCTTTAGGGTTAAGGTTAGTGCTAGTGTAAGGGTTAAAGTTAGGATTAGAGATAGGGTTAATGTTAGGGTTAAGATTAGGTTTAGGGTTTGTGTAAGAATTAGTGTTAGGATTAGGGTTATTGTTTGGATTTGGGTTAGGATTGGTGTTTGAGACAGTATTAGGGTAATGGTTAAGGTTAGGCTTAGGGTTAGTGTTATAGTAAGGGTTAGAATTTGGTTTAGCTTTTGGGTTAGTGGTAAGGTTAGGTTTAGGTTAGTGTTAGTGTTAGGTTTAGGTTTATGGTTAGGGTTAGTGTTAGGGTTAGTGTTAGGGTTAGGGTTAGAAATAGTGTTAAGGTTAGATATAGATTTAGGTTTAGGGTTAGTGTTTGGGTTAGGGTTAGTTTTAGGTTTAGTTTTATGGTTAGGGTTAGGTTTAGGGATAGAGATAGGGTTAATGTTAGGGTAATTTTTAGTGTTAGCGTTAGGGTTAGGGTTAGTGTCAGGTTTAGTGTTAGGTTTAGAGTTACTGTTAGGGTTAGGGTTAGTGTAGGTTTAGGATTAGGGTTAGGTTAGTGATAGGATTAGGGTTAGGGTTTGGTTTAGGTGTTGTGTTAGGGTTATGGTTAGGGTTAGTGTAGGTTTAGGATTAGGGTTAAGTTAGTGATAGGATTAGGGTTAGGGTTTGGTTTAGGTGTTGTGTTAGGGTTATGGTTAGGGTTAGTGTAAGGTTTAGGATTTGGATTAGGTTTAGGGTTAGTTTTAGGTGTAATTTAGGGTTAGTGTTAGCAATAGGGTTAGTTTTTGGGTTAGGGTTAGGGTTCATGTTAGGTTTAAGGTTAGGGTTAGTGTTAGGTTTAGTATTAATATTAACATTAGTGTTAATGCTAGAGTTACAGTTAGGGTTAGGTATAGTGTTAGGGTTAGGAATAGGTTTAGGGTTGGTGTTAGGGTTAGGGTTAGAGTTACATTTAGTGTTATGGTTATGGTTAGAATTAGGGTTAGGGTTAGTGTTAGGGTTATGGTTAGTTTTATCTTTAGTTTTTATAGTTAGTGTTAAGGTTAGTGTTAGTGTTAGGGTTTGGGTTTTGTTAGGTTTAGGGTTATGGTTTTGGATAGGGTTTGTGTTAGGGTTAGGGTTAGGGAGAGGATAATGGTTAAGTGTAGTGTTAGGGTTAGAGTAGTATTACGTTTAGTGTTAGGGTTAGGTTTAGAATTAGTGTTAGGGTTAGCATTAGGTTTAAGGTTAGGGTTAGGTTTAGGGAAAGTTTTAGGGTTAGTTTTAGGGATAGGGTTAGGGTTAGTGCTTGTGTTAGGATTAGGGTTCGGGTACAGTTTAGGGTTAGGGTTATGTTTAGGTTTAAGTTAGATTCAGTGTTAGGGTTTGGGTAGGGTTAGGGTTAGGGTTAGTGTTAGCGTTAGGATAGGGTTAGTTTTAGGCTTAATGTTAGGGTTTGTGTTAGGGTTAGGGTTAGTATTAGGATTAGGGTTACAGTTCAGATTAGGTTTAGGGTTAGGTTTAAGGTTAATGTTAGTGTTATGTTTATAGTTATGTTTAGGGTTAGGATTAATGTTAGTGTTAGGGTAGGGTTAGAGTTATGAAAAGGTTAGTTTTAGGTTTAGTGTTAGGGTTAGGTATAGGCTTAGGATTAGTGTTAGGGGTATGGTTAGAGTTTATGTTAGGGTTAGGGTTATGGTGAGTGTTAGGGTTAGGTTTAGAGTTAGGTTTAGTGTTATAGTTAGTTTTAGTGTTTGGGTTTGGGTTAGGGTTAGGGTTATGGATAAAGTTATGTTTTGGGTTAGTTTTAGCTTTAGTATTATGGTCAGTGTTATAGTTAGTGTAGGCTTATGTAAGGGTTAGTGTTAGGGTTGGTTTATGTTTAGAGTTTAGATTTAGAGTTAGAGTTATTGTTAGGATTAGTGTTAGTGTTAGTGTTAGGGATGGGGTTAGGGTTAGCAATAGTCTTAATGTTAGGGATAGGTTTAGGTTTAGTGTTAGGGTTAGTGTTACGGCTAAGGTTAGCATTAGGTTTAGGGTTAGTGAAAGTGTTAGGGTTAGGGTTAGTGTTAGTGTTAGTGTTAGTGTTTGGTTTAGTGTTAAAGTTAATATAGGTTTAGGGTTAGTGTTAGGCTTAGGGTTAGGTTTATAGTTAGTGTTAATTTTAGGGTTAAGATTAGGGTTCGTGTTATTGGTACAGTTAGTGTTAAGGTTAGGGTTAGTATTAGGGATATGTTTAGGGTTCGTTTAAGTTTTAGGTTTAGGGTTAGCTTTAGGGTTAGTGTTACCGGTAGGGTTAGGCTTAAGTTTGACCTTTGGATTAGGGTTAGTGTTAAGTTTAGAATTAGTTTCAGGATTAGGGTTATTGATAGCATGAAGTTTATGGATAGTATTAACATTCAGATTGGGGTTAGGTTGAGGGTTAAGGTTAGGGTTAGTGTTAGGTTTAGGGTTAGGGATAGGGTTAGTGTTAGTGTTAAAGTTAGGGTTAGGATTAGGGTTAGTTTTAGTGTTAAGATTATGGTTAGGGTTAGTGTAAGAGTGAGGGTTAGGGTTAGGGTTACGATTTGGGTTAGGGTTAGGTTTTGTGTTTGTGTTAGTATTAGGGTAATGGTTAGGGTTAGCGTTATGGTTAGTGTTAGGTTTAGGCTTAGAATTTGGCTTAGGTTTAGGGTTGTTGATAGGGTTAGTTTTAGGGTTCGTGTTAAGATTATGTTTATGTTTAGGTTAGGGTTAGTGTTAGTGTTAGTATTAAGGTTAGGGATAGTGTTAGGGGTAGTGTTAGGGTTAGGGTTAGGGATAGTGCTAAGGTTAAAGATAGGTTTATGTATAGGATTAGTGTTAGGGTTAGGGTTAGGTTTAGGTTTGGTGTTACTGTTAGGGTTAGAGTTAGGGTTAGTGCTCGGTTTAGGGTTAGGGATAGGGTTAGGTTTAAGGTTAGGTTTAGTGTTAGGGTTTGTGTTAGGGTTTGTTCTAGGGTTAGTTTTAGAGTTAGGTTACAGTTAGTTTTAGGCTTAGTGTTAGGGCTTGTGTTAGGTAAGGTTTACAGTTCAGATTAGGTTTAGTGTTAGTGTTAGGGTTAATGTTAGTGTTATGGTTATGGTTAGGATAGGGTTAGATTTAGAGTTATGGTAAAGGGTAGGTTTAGGGTTTAGTGTTAGGGTTAGGGACAGAATTAGGTTTAGTGTTAGGGTTAGCATTAAGGTTCATGTTAGGGTTAGTGTTAGGGTGAGTGTTAGGGTTAGGGTTAGGGTTAGGTTTAGGGTTATGGATAGTGTTAGGGTTAGGGATAGGTTTATGGTTAGTGTTAGGCTTGTTTAGGGTTAGTGTTAGTGATAATGTTAGGATTGGGTTTAGAGTTAGTGTTCAGGTTAGGCTTAGTATTAGTGTTAGAGTTAGTGTTAGTTTTAGAGATAGGGTTAAGTTTAGTGTTAGGTTAAGTATTAGGGTTAGGATTACGGTTACGGATAGAGTTAGTGTTATTGTTAAGGTTAGGTTTACTGTTATTTTTATGGTTAAGGTTAGGATTAGAATTAGGGTTAGTGCTAGGGTTTGTGTCATTGTGAGGGTTAGGTTTAGGGTAAGGGTTACGGTTACAATTAGGATTCAGATTAGGTTTATTGTTGGGGTATGGTTAGGTTTGGGTTAGTATTAGTGTTAAGGTTTGTGTTAGGGATAGATATAAGTTTAGGTTTAGGGTTAAGTTTATTGTTAGTATTATCATTAGATTTAGGTTAAGGTTAGTTTTAGGTTTAGTGTTAGGGTTAGGGTAAGGTTTAGGTTAGGTTTAGTGTTAGGGTTAGGTTAGGGTCAGGATTATGGTTGGCATGAGGGTTTGTGTTAGCTTTAGGGTTAGTGTTAGGGATAGGGTGAAGTTTAGGGTTAGGGTTAGTGTTAGAGTTAGGGTTAGGGTTTGGGTTAGGGTTAGTATTAGGGTTAGGTTTAGGTTTTGTGTTAGGGTTTGGGATAGGTTTATGGTAAAGTTTAGGATTAGGGTCAGAGTTATTGTTAGCATTAGGGTTAGGGTTAGTGTTAGGTTTAGGGATAGTGTTGATGTTAGGGATAGGTTTAGGGTTAGGGTTAGTGTTAGGGTTAGAGATAGGGTTAGGGTTAGGTTTAGTGTTAGGGTTAGGATTAGGGTTACGGCGATATTTAAGGTTATGGTTATTGTTAGGGTTACAGTTTGTGTTAAGGTTAGGTTCAAGGTATGTGTAAGGTTAGGTTTATGGGTAGGATTAAGTTTGGTGTTAGGGTTAGTGTTAGTGTTAATTTTTGCATTAGAGTTAGTGTTAGGTTTAGTGTCAGGGTTAGGTTTAGAGATTTGGTTGGGTTTAGTGTTAGGTTTAGGGTTAGTTTGAGGGTTAGGTTTATGTATACTGTTAGGGTTAGGGTTAGGGATAAGTTTAGGATTTTTGTTAGGGTTAGGTTTAGATTTAGGTTTAGTGTTAGGGTTAGGTTTAGGGTTCATGTTAGGTTAGGGTTAGCATGAGTGTTAGGGTTAGGTTTAGGGTTAGGGTTAGTGTTAAGGCTACGTTTAGAATTAGGATGAGTTTTACGTTTAGGTTTAGTGTTTGTGTTAGGTTTAGTGTTAGGGGAAGGCTTAGGGTTTGTGTTTGTTTTAGGGTTATAGTTAGGGTTAGGGTTACAATTAGTATTTGCTTATTCTTAGGGTTAGGATTACTGTTAGGGTTATTGTTAGGTTTTGTGCTAGGGTTAGGGTTAGGGTTAGTGTTAGGTTAAGTTTACAGCTAGGATTAGGATTATGGTTATGGTTAGTGTTAGTGGGTGTGTTTCAGTTTAGTTTTAGGGTTAGGGTTTAGGTTAGGTTTGGATTAGAATTAGTGTTAGGATTAGGGTTTGTGTTAGGTTTAGGTTTAGGGTTATTGTTAGGTTTAAGATTAAGATTAGGGTGAGGGTTACTGTTATGCTTAGGTTTATGATTAAGAATAGGGTTAGTGTTAGGGTTAGCATTAGGGTTAGTTTTAAGTAAAACTTAGAGTTAAGTTTATGGTTAGGGTTTGTGTTAGATATTTGGTTATCTTTAGATATAGTGTTAGGGTTAGTTTTAGGTTTAGTGTCATGCTTAGGGTTATTGTTAGGGTGAGGTTATGATTAGGGTTAGGTTGGGTGTTAGCGTTAGTGTTAATGTTAAGGTTAGGTTTAGGTTTAATATTCAGGTTAGGGTAAGGTTTAGAGTTATGGTAAGGTTTAGGGTTAAGTTTAGTGTTAGGTTTACTGTTAGGGTTAGGCTTAGTGTAAGGGTAAGTGTTAGGGTTATGGTTATGCTAAGGGTTAGAGTTAGTTTAAGAGTTAGGTTCAGGTTCAGGGTTAGGGTTTGTTTTAATGTTAGGTTTAGGGTTACAGATAGGATTAGGGTTAGAATTAGGGTTAGAGTTAGGGTAAGTGTTAGGTTTAGGATTAGGGTTACTGTTATTTTTAGGTTTAAGTTTAGGGTTAGGGTTATGGTTCATGTTAGGGTTATTGTTAATGTTAGGGTTAGGGTTAGTGTTAGGTTTGGGGTTACGTTTAAATTTAGGGTCTGTGATAGGTTTAGGTTTGGAGTGAGGGTTAGTGTTAGTGTTAGTGTTATGGTTAGGGTTAATGTTAGGATTACTGTCAGGCTTAGGGTTAGTTTGTGGTTAGGGTTTACATTTAGGGTCAGTGATAGGTTTAGGTTTGGAGTGAGTGATAGTGTTAATGTTAGTGTTAAGGTTAGGGTTAATGTTAGGATTACTGTTAGGTTTAGGGTTAGTTTGTGGTTAGGGTTTACATTTAGGGTCAGTGATAGGTTTAGGTTTGGAGTGAGGGTTAGTGTTATTGTTAGTGTTAAGGTTAGGGTTAGTGTTAGGGTTACTGTTAGGTTTAGGGTTAATTTGTGGTTAGGGTTAGGGTTAGTTTTAGTGTTATGGTTATAATTAGGGTTTGTGTTAGGGTTGGGATTATGGTTAGGATTAGCATTAGGTTTAAGGTTAGGGTTAGGGTTACTGTTAGGGTTAAGTTTACGGTTAGGGTTTGTATTAGATTTTGCGTTAGGGTTAGTGTTAGTGTTAGATTTGGCTAGGGTTAGGGTTAGTGTTAGGGTTATCATTAGGTTTAGGTTTAGGGTTAATGTTAGGGTTAGCCTTAGTGTTTGAGTTAAGGTTAGGGTAAAAGTTTGTGTTAGGGTTAGGGTTAGGGTTACGGTCAGTGTTAGGGTTATGGTTATGGTTAGGGTTAATGTTAGGGTTATGTTTAGGTTTCGGTTTAGGTATAGGGTTAGGATTATGGTGTTAGGTTAGGTTTACGGGTAGGATAGGGTTACGATAAGAGTTAGTGTTAGGGTTAGGTTTTGCATTAGGTTTAGTGTTAGGGTTAGTGTTAGTGTTATGGTTAGGTTTGGATTAGGGTTAGTTTTAAGGTTATGGTTAGGGTTTGTGTTAGGGTTTGTGTTAGGTTTAGAATTAGGTTTAAGATTAGCATTAGGGTTAGGGTTAGGTTTAGGGATAGGGTTATTGTTAGGGTTAGGGTTCAAATTAGGGTTAGGGTTAGTCAATAATAGTGTTATGTTAGGGATACGTTTAGGGTTACTGTTAGGGTTAGGGTTAGGGTTAGTGTTATTTGTATGGTTAAGCTTAGGGATAGGGTTAGTGTTAGTGATAGTCTTAGGGTTAGGTTTAGGGTTAGTGGTAGGTTTAGCATTTGGGTCAGATCTAGGGTTATTTTAGTGTTAGTGTTAGGATTAGTTTTAGTGTCAGGGTTAGGGTTATGGTTAGGTTTAGTTTTAGTGTTAGGTTTAGGGCTCGTGTTAGCATTAGTGTTTAGGTTACAGTTTGGGTAATTATATTTTTAGGGTTAGGTTCAGGGTTAGGGTTAGGGTAATGGATAGTTTAGGTGTAGGAATAGTGGTAGATTCAGCCTGAGGATTAGCATTAGGGTTAAGTTTAAGGTTAGGGTAATGTATAGGGTTAGAGCTAGGGTTATGTCTTGCTGATAGTTAGGGTAGGGGTAGGTTTAGATTTAGGTTTAGTTAAAGGATTAAAGTTAGAATTAGGTATTGAGTAAGGATGAGAACTATGTTTAGGGTTTGAGTTAGGGTTAAAGCTAGGTTTTGTTCTTTGATTTGGGCTAGGTTTTGGGTCACGTTATGGCTGTTTTTAGGGATGCAGCTAAAGTAATAACTAAGGTTAAGATTTGGGATAGTTTTAGGGTTACATTTAGGCATGGATTTAGTTTTGGGATTATGTTTAGGTTTAGGGTGATGTTTTTAACTAGGGTTAGTGTTAGGTTCAGAGTCAGAATCACGATTCATTTTATGGTTAGGGATAGGACTCAAATTAGGGTTAGATTTAGGGCTAGATGTAGGATTAGGATTTGGTTTAGGTTAAGGGTTAGGGTTTGTCCTATGGCTCGGTTTTGTTTTTGGACTAAATCTAAAGTTAACGGTAGTTTTATTATTAGTGTTAGTATTATTGATACTGATAGGGTGAGTTTAGAATTAGGAGTAGATTTAGAGTTCTGTTTAATTCTAGGGTTAGGGCTATGGCTAGAGTTAGAGCTAAGATTAGGGCTAGTGTTCAGATTATTGTAAAGGATAGGGATAAAACTAGGAATAGGGTTATGGCAAGCGTTAGAGTTAGTCTTAGGGTAGAGTTTCAGTTAGGGTTAAGACTAAATTAGGGCTAGGAATAGGTCTAGGATTAGTGTTAGGCTTAGACCTAGGATTAGGGCTATTTTATGTTGGGTTTAGGGTTAGGTTTAGGGGAAGGGCTGCCTGTTTGATTTCCACCTCCATTTCCATTTACCCATAGGTATCAAAATGAAGTGAAACCTTAAAATACAAATTGTTCATGATAGTGAACCATTGAATTGAGAAAAACATACCTTGGGAGCATTCTAAGGCTAGATAAAAGATGACTCCTACCAAGTATCAAAGACATTTGAACAAAACTATGTCTCACCCTACCATTACCTCTAACCCTAGCCCTAGCCATAACACTAAACATAACATTAACCCCAACCTGACTAGAGAACCATTGATCCTAGAATTCCACCCTTAGGGAGCCTTGTGGGGAAAGCTAAGTGATGAATCCTATGCAACATCCAACAAATCTGACCAAATAATTATGGGAGGTTTTTCAGTACATGCATATTTTCCTGTTTTATCCTAAAGGGCTCTCAGATTATGTTGTTTTTGCATGATTAAGCATAGGCCTACTTTTACAAGGAACATACCAGAGTCCCTACAGAGAACTGATGGAGTGTGTGAATTTTCAAGCAGGTAGCACAATCCCTGTTTGATTTCAACTCCATTAACTTTCCCGTATAGGTCAAAATGAAGTGAAGTCTTAAAATAGAAAATGTTCCTGACAGCAAAACTGTGAATGGAGAAAGCCTAAACCTGGGGAACAGAGTAAATATAGATAAAAGATAAATCCTTCCAAGTATCAAAGAATTTTGAATAAAACTAACTCTAACCCTAACACTGGCTCTAACCCTAGCTCTTCCCCTAACCCTAACTTTTTTTTTCAAAGAGAGAGGGAGAGAGAGAAAAAAATTTAATATTTATTTTTAGTATTTGGTGGACACAACATCTTTGTTTGTATGTGGTGCCGAGAATCGAACCCAGGCTGCACGCATGCCAGGCGAGCGCCCCACTGCTTGTGCCACATCCCCAGCCCAAACCCTAACTTTTTTATGAAACCTTTGACCGTAGAATTTCCAAACTTTGGCAGCCTATGGGGGCAAGCTAAGGGATGAATGCTGCACAGTATCAAAGAAATCTGTCCAAAAATTTGATGGAGAATATCAGTACATGCATATTTCTCTGTTGTCTGCTAACAACTCGTGTATAAAGTTGTTTTTACATGCTTCAGCTTAGGCCTCTTCTCAATAGAACAAACCAGAGATTGCTCACAGAAAAATTGATGGAGTGTGAAGTTTCAAGCAGCTAGCACCAATGCTGTTTGATTTCCAGCTCCATTGCCATTTACCTGTATAGGACAAAGTAAACTGAAACTTTAAAATACAAACTGTTCGTTACAGCAAACCATTGAACCTAGGAGGCCCAAACATATGGAGTATAGTAAGGATAGGAGGAAAATGAATTCTGCCCAGTATCAAAGAAATTTGAACAAAACTAACTCTAATCCTAATACTAGCCCTAACACTAGCCCTAACACTATCCTTAACACAAATCCTAACCTGTTTGAAAGACTGTTGATCCTAGAAGTCCCAACCGTTGGGACCCTAGGGGGCTAAGCTATCAGATGAATCCTATGCAGTATCAAAGACATATGACCAAATAATTGAGGTGGTATTTCAGTTCATGCATATTTCTCTGTTTTCTTCTAAAGGACTCTTGGATAAAGCTGCTTTTGCCATATTCATCTTAGGGCTACTTTCACAAGGAACAAACCAGAGAGTTCCCACAGAGAACTGATTCAGTGTTTGAAGTTTCAAGCAGTTAGCACCAACATGGTTTGATTTCAACCTCCATTTATATTTATCTATATAAGTCAATATGAAGTGAAAGATTAAAATACAGTGTGTCCCTGTTAGGGAACCATTGAAATGAGAAAGCCCAAACCTGAAGAGCATATTAAGGCTAGATAAAAGATGACTCCTTCCAACTATCAAAGAAATTTGTACAAAACTTACTCTCACCATAACACTATATCTAACACTAGCCCTAACCCTAAACCTAACACTAACCCTAACCTGATTAGAGAACCATTGATCCTAGAAGTCCCACACTTGTAGAACTTTGTAGGGCAAGCTAAATAATGAATCCTACTCAGTATCAAACAAATCTGACAAAATAATTATGGGAGGAATTTCAGTGCATGCATATTCCCTGCTTTCTCCTAAAGGGCTCTCAGATAAAGTTGTTTTTGCATGCTTCAGCTTAGGCCTACACTCACAAGGAACGTACCAGAGTGTCCCCACAAAGAATTGAGTGTGTGTGTGCAGTTTCAAGCAGCTAGCATAAACCCTGTTTGATTTTGTGGTATTTACGTTTACTCATATATGTCAAAATGAAGTAAAATGAAAATATTAACTGTTCCAGACCACAAAATGATGAACCCAAAGGCCTAAACCTGGGAAACAGAATAAGGTTAGTTAAAGATGAATCCAGGATTGTATCAAGGAAATTTGAATAAAATAACTCTAACCCTAATACTATGTATAGACTGAGCCCTAATCCTAACCCTAAACCTTAACATAGTTCTTTCCCTAACCCTAATTTTAACTGTAACCATTGGCCAAACTCTAGCTCTAACTCTATCCATTACCATAACTCTAAACCTAACCCTAATGTTAAATGTAGCCCTAACCCTAACATTTACCCTAGACCTGCTCTAACCCTAAAACTCGCCCTAGCCCTAAATCTAGCTCCAACCATAACACTTACCCTAAACCTTACCCTAACCCTAGGCCTAACCCTAACCCTAACCCTAACCCTAACACTAGCCCTAATCCTAATCATAAATGTAGCCCTAATCCTAACTGTAATCCTATCTTTTACCCTAAACTTAAGCGTAACCCAAATGCTAACAATAGGACTAAGCCTAACTGTATAGCTATCCCTAAGGCTATTCAAAATGCTAAACCTAACCTGAACCCTAAACCTAACCATATCCATTACTCTAAACCTTATGCTAATTTGAGACTTAACCCTAAACCTTAGCCAAAACCAATCCCTAATCCTGGCCCTGACCGTACTAATACACCTACCTCTAAATCTGACCTTTACCCTAAAACTAATCCTTATAGTAGGCCTATTCAAAACCAAACCCAGCAACTACCCTTAACTGTAATGCTAGACCTGATATTAGCCCTACCCTTAATCCTAGCCCTTGCCCTAACACAAACCCTAATCCAAGCCATAAACCTAGCCTTAATCCTAACCCTCTCCCTAACCCTAACCCAAGAACTAATCCTAACCATAACCCAAGCCCTAACCTTAACTCTAACCGTATTCATTACCCAAACATAACCCTTATCTTAATGCTAACCCTATGAGTAACCCTAACCCTATCACTATCCCCAAAACTATCAATTACCCTAAACCTAAACCTATCTTTACCCTAACCGTAACCCTAACTGTAATTTGAGCCATAACCCTAAACTCAAACCTAAACCAAGCCCTAAAACTGGCCCTGGTCCTAATAATTACCCTAGCTCTGAACCTACCTGACTCTTACCCTATACCTAAACCTTACAATAGACCTAGCAGTAAAACTTTCCTTAAAACTATCCCTAACTGTATCTCCAGACCTGACATTAGCCCCAGCCATAATTCTAGCCCTAACCCTAACACAAACCCTAGACCTTACCCTAGGCCTAAACATAGCCTTAATTACAATCCTAACCCAAACTCTAGGCCTAACACTGACACTAACTCTAGCCCTAATCTTAGCCCTAATTTAGCCCTATCCCTAACACTAGTCCTAATACTATCTCTAACTCTCACATTAGACCTTTCACTTGTTCTAACCCTATTCCTTACTGTAACCCTAACCCTAGCCCTCACCCTTGCACTATCCTTTGACCTAGCAGTAACCTTATACAAAACTTAACTCTAAATCGAGCCCTAATCTGAAGACTAAGCCAAACCCTAACACTAGCCCAAACCGTAACACTAACCCTAAAACTACTCCTAACCCTAGCGCTAGCCCTAAAAGAAAACCTAGGTATAGCTATAACCCTAAACCTTAACCTAAATCAAACCCTAACCTTAAACCTAGCCCTAACCCTAGCACTGATATGAGTTGTAAGCCAAATCCTTAAACTAACCCTGAACCTGACACTGACTAACACTACTAGCTCTAAACATCATCCTAACCCTAAACCTAACCCTAACACTAACTCTAGCCCTAAACCATAAAATTAGCCCTAAACATCACCCTAGTACTTACATTAGCCCTAATCCTAACCCTATCCCTAACTTAACCCAAAACCTAGCCTTAATCCTAGCATTAACCCTAGCCCTATTTGTAACCATAAACCTAGCCCTAAACCCATCTCTAACTCTATTCATTACCATAACCACAACCATAACCCTAATACTAACCCTAGGCCTGAACCTTAATCTTAACCCAATCTATTACCCTGAACCTAACCTGAACCTAATACTAACCCTATCATTAACCTAACTCTAACACTAACACTAATTCAAGCCCTAACTTGAAACCTTAACCTATCCCAAACCTTAATCCTGACCTTGACCCTAACAAAACCCCTAGCTCTCAACTTGAATATAACCCTACACCTAACCCTCAACATGACGTAGCCATAATCCTAAACCTAAAACTATTTTTAACCACAATTTTGGATTGGAAATTAACCCTAGACCTCATCCTAGCCCTGAACCTAGCTTTAATCATAACCCTAACACTAACCCTACCCCTAACCCAAATTGTAACACTCACCCTACCTGTATACCTAGCTATAATGCCACCTCTTACCCTAAACTTAAACCTAACCCTAACCCTAATTCTAGGCATTAGCCAAACAATAAACCTAGCCCTAATCCTAGCACTAATTTAGCCTTATCTCTAACCCTAATATTAACACTAGCCCTAAGACTCACTCTAACTCTCACACTATACCTATCCCTAGTTCAATGCCTATCCCTTACCATAACCCTATATCTAGCCCTAACCCTTGCCCTATTCTTAGTCCCATCCCTAACACTAGATCTAACTCTAACTCCAAATCTAACCCAAACCCTACGCCTAAGCTTAACACTTACACTAGCCCTAAACCTAACCCTAGGACTAAACCCAAACCAAGCAATTGCCTTAACCCTAAATATTAACTTAAACCAAACCCTAACACTAAACCTAGACCTATCCCTAGTCCTAATTCGAGTTCTAACACTAACTTTAAAACTAACACTGACCCTGACTCATATCCTAACACTCAACCTAACTCTAAACACCTCCCTCACCTTAAACCAAATGCTAAGAATAACCCTAACAATAATTCAAGTCCTATCTCTAACCCTAAAACAAACCCTGACCTGACTCTTATCCTAATACAAACCCTAGCTATAAATATCAACCTAAACTTAAACCTAACCCTAACACTAAACCTAACCATAACACTAAAACTAACCTAAATTAAACCCTAGTTCTTACATTAGCCTTGGTCCTAATCCTATTCCTAAACCTAACACAAACACTTCCCCTAATTTGAGCCCTAAACCTAGATTGAACCCTAACTCTAACCCTAACCATAGCCCTAAACCTAACTTTATACCAATCCCTTACCCTAAGCAAACCCCTAAACCTAAGGGTAAACCTAGACCTATCCCTAATGCTTAGGCTAATCAAAACCCTAACTCTATTAATAGCCCTAACCCAAGCTCTCATTCTAGCTCTAACCCTATATCAAATTCTAACCTTAACCCTGATCCTTATACTGACCCTACCACTAATCCCAGGTCTAACTCTAACCCTACTTCTAACCCAAAATCTATGGTAATACTATCCCTAGACATAACCCTGAAGCTAACTCCCAGCCTAGCCCTAACCATAGTTCAGAACCTAACCCTTATGCTAAACATAACACTAAACCTAACCCTAGTTCTAACCCTCACCCTAACTCTAACTCAATACCTAATCCTAACCATAACTGTACCCATAACCTTAACTCTAACTGTGTCCATTACCCTAAACATTACCCTTACACTAATGTAACCCTAGGTCAAACCCTAACCATATCACTATCCCCCAAACTTTCAATTTCCTCAAACATAACCTGAAGTCTAAACCTAACCTTATCATTACCCTAATGCTAACCCTAATGCTAATTCAAGCCCTAACCCTAAACTCAAACCTAAATCAAAGCCCAACACTGACTCTGACATTAATAATACACCTAGCTCTAAACCTATTACCCTATACCTAACCATTACACTAGACTTAGCCATAAATCTAACCCAAAACTATCCCTAACCATAACCCTAGACCTGACTTTAGTCATAGCCATAATCCTAGCCCTAACCCTAGCACAAACCCTAGCCCTATCCTAGCCCTAAACATAGCCTTAATTATAACCCCAACCCTAACCCTAGCCTAACCCTAACACTAACCATAGCCATAATCTTAGTCCTAATTTAGCCCTATCCCTAACCCTAACCCTAACTCTAGCCGAAAGACTAACTGTAACTCTCACCCTAACCCTAACTCTATTTGTAACCCTATACTTTACTGGAAGCCTGATCCTAGACTGAACCATAGGTCTAACCCTAGCCCTATTCATATCCCTGGCCACAACCCTAGATCTAACCCTAACTCTAAATCTAACCCTAACACTAAGCCTAAGCCTAAACCTAACCCTAGCCCTAACCCTAAAGCTAATCCTAAAACCAGCCCTAATCCTAGCCCTAGCTCTAAAACTAAACCAAGCCATAGACATAACCCAAATCCTTAATATAAACCAAGCCCTTATCCTACACCTAGCCCTAACCCTACCAATAATTTGAGTCTTAAGCTGAACCCTAAAACTAAACCTCACCCTGACTCTTACCTTAACACTAACCCTAGACCTAAACATCACCCTACCCTAAACTTAAACCTAACACTAGACCTAGTCCTAACACCTAACACTAAAATTAGCCCTAATCTTAACCCTAGTACTTACATTAGCCATAACCCTAACCCTACCCCTAACTTAACCCAAATCCTAGCCCTATTTCAAGCCCTAACCCTAGCTTTACCCTAAACCTAATTCTAACCCTATCACTAATTGTAACCATAACCCTAACTCTAACCCTATTTCTAACCATATCTTCTACCCTAACCATAACCATAACCCTAATGCTAACCCTAGGCCTAAATCTAACCCTCTCCATAAACTTCACCCTATCCATTTCCCTAAATCTAACCTGAAACCTAAACTTAAACCTATCATTACACTAGAGTTAGTGTAATGATCCTAACCTTATTGCTAATTTGTGTCCTAACTTTAAACTTTAACAGATCCAGAACACTAATCATGACCATGACCCTAATAATACCCTTAGCTCTAAACCTGACCTTAACTCTAAACATAATGCTTACACAAGGCGTAAACATAAACCTAACCTTAGACTAGATGTGAAATTAGCCCTAACCATAATCCTAGCCCTAAACCTAGCCTTAATCCTAACCCAAACCATAACCTGAGCCCTAACCCTAATTCTAACAATCACCCTACCCCTAAACCTACTTATAACCCCATCCCTTACCATAAACCTAACCATAACAATAAACCTAACCCTAACTCCCACCCTAACCCTAGGGCTAATAATAACACTAAGCCTAGTGCTAATCCTAGCCCTAATTTAATTCTATCCTAACCCTAACCCTAGCCCTAAGACTAACAATAACTCTTGACCTAGCCCTAACCCTAGTTCTATCCTTAGCCCTATCCTAAATCTAGATCTAAACCTAACTCTAAATTTAACTGTTTTCATAAGCCAAACCAAACACTAACACTACCCCTAACCATAATGCTAATCGTAAAACTTGCACTAGAACTGGACCTAACCATAAAACAAAACCAAGCCATATCCCTAACCCAAACCCTTAACCTAAACCAAACCCAAACCTTACACCTAGCCCTAACGCTAACTCTAAAAATTACTCTGACCCTGATGCTGACCCTAACACTAATCCAAGCTCTAATCATCACCCTAACTTAAATTAACTTTAACATTAATCATAGACTTAACCATGACCCTTAAACTAGCCTTAATTGTAACCCTAGGTCGTACATTAGTTGTTGTCATAACCCTAGTCATAACCCTAACACAAATCCTACCCATAATTCTACTCCTAACCCTAGCTTAAACCCTAATCTTAACCCTAACACTAGCCCTAACCATAACCCTAACCCGAGCCCTAACCCTAGCTCTAACCCTATCTCTTACCCTAAGTCAAACCCTAAACCAAATGCTAACCCTACTGCTAACCCTAATCCTTAGCCTAACTTAAACACTAACAGTATTACTAGTTCTAGCCCTAGTCCTCATTCTAGTTCTAACCCTAACCCTGAACCTCATCTGACCCTAAAAGTAACCCTAGGTCTAAACCTGACCCTAAACCTAAACCAAAACTTAACACTAGACCTACTGGTAACCCTATACATATACCTAAGCCTAACACTAGTACTATACCAAAAGCTAATTCTAAATAAAGCTATAACTTTAGACCTAGACCTAAACAAAATCCTAGCACTAGCCCTAACAATAACCCTTAACGTAAACCAAACACTTACCCTATCCCTAGACCTAACCCTAGTCCTAATTCTGGCTCTAACCCTAAGCCTAACCCTATCCTGAACATTGACCCTGATCCTAACACTTAAACTAGATTTAAACCTGACACTAACCCAAATCCGTGACCTAACATTAGACCTAGCCATAACCCTAAACCTAAAACTATCCCTAAACATTACCCTAGCTTTTAAATTATGCATAGTCCTAACCCTAGGCCTAAACCTAACACAGAACTTAGAGCTAATCCTAGGCCCAAACTTAGCTCTAAGCATAAACCTAAGCCTAGCCCTAACCCTATACCTAACTCTAACCCTAGCCCTCTCCTTAGACCTAACCCTAGCTCAAAGCCTAACCCTTACACTAAACATAACCCTAGACCTATCTCAAATCCTAATCCTAACCTTAGCCATAATCCTAAATTTAACCCTTGCCCAAACTTTAGCTCTAACCGTATCCATTACCCTAACCCTAACCCTAACTCTAATTATAACCCTATCCCTAACATTAAAACTAAATCTAACCATAATCTTGAACTCAGAAGTAAACCTAAACCTAACCCTCACAATAACCCTAATCATAGCTCAAACACTAACCTTTATCCTAACATAACCATAACCTTAAACTTAAACTAACACTTACCCTAACACTAACACTTACCCTAAAACAAACCCTAGCCCTATACCTAAACCTAATCCTAATCCTAGACTTAATCCAATCTATAACCTAGTCCTAACCCTAGCTCTAAAACTATCCATTACACTAAACATAACCCTAACCCTAATGCTAAACCTAACCCGATTGCTGAAACCTAACCCATCTGTTACCTTAAACCTTAACTATAACCTGAAGTAAACCCTTCCATTACCTTAATTCTAAACCGAACCCTAACACAAATCCGAGGCCTATCCCCTTAACCTTAACGTAAACTAAATGCTAACCCTGACCATGACCGTGACACAAATAATAATTCTAGCTATAAAGCCAACCTTTAAAGAAACCTAACCCTTACACTAGACCTAGCCACAACCTAGCCCTAAAACTATCCTTAACCATAACCCTAGACCTGATATTATTCCTAGCCCGAGTAATAGCCTTAAGTTTATCAGAAAACCGACCCCCTCATCCTAGCCCTAATTCTAGCCTTAATCCTAAACTGAACCATAACACTGGCCTAATCCTAATTCTAATGCTCACCCTAGGTCTAAACCTAGCTATAGCCCCACCCATTCCTCTAAACTTAACCCTAACCCCAGGGCTAACCCTAACACTAGCCCAACCCCTAGGCTTAACCCTAACACTAACCCTAGTCTTAATCCTATCCTTAATTTAGCCCTAACCCTAACTCTCACCCTAAGCCTACTCCTAAGAATCTAACCTTAACCCTAAGCCTAAACTTCACTCTAATACTAGCCTTAACACTGACGCTAATCCAAAATCTAGCCTTAACCCTAAACCTAGCCCTAAAAAAAAAACTGAGTCATAGCCCAAACCATAACCCTTAACCTAAACCAAAACCTAACCCTACACCTAGCACTAACTTTAGCCCTAACTCGAGTTCTAAACATAACACTAAAACTAATCCTGACTCTGACACTGATCCTAAATATAAACCTTGTTCTAAATATCACGCTAACCCTAACCCTAAAACTGGCACTAATTGTAATACTAGTTCATACATCAGCCATAGCCCTTACCCTAGTCCTAACCAAACCCCAAACCTAGCCTTTATTTGAGAATTAACCCTAGTTTTAAACCTAAACCTGACCCAAAACCTAGCTCTAAACCTTACCCTAACCTAAGCCAGAACCCAACCATAAACATAGCCTCATCACTAGCTCTAACTCTATCCATTACCCTAACTATAACCATAACCCTAATGGTAACCCTAGGACTAACCCTAAATTTATCACTAACCCTATCCATATTCATTAACCTAAATCTAACCTGAACCCTAAACCTAACCCTATCATTACCCTAACCCTAAACTTAATGCCAATTTGAGACCTAATCCTAAACTTAAGACAATCCCTAACTCTGACCCTTCCCGTAATAATATATCTAGCTCTAACCCTGACCCTACCCCTCAACCTAACCCTTATACTAGACCTAGCCATAAACCTAACCCTAAAACTATTCCTAATGTAACCATAGACCTGACGTTTGCCCTAGCTGTAATCCTAGCCCTAACCTTAACACAAACGATAGCCCTAACCCTAACCCTAACCGTAGCCCTAATTCTATACATAACCCTAGCCCTAAACTTAGCTCTAATACTATCAATTATATTAAACATACCCTAATTCTAATGCTAACCTTAGGCCTATATCTAAACATATGCCTAACCATAACCCTATCCATTATGCTAAACCTACCCTGAACCTTTACCTAACACTATCATTACCCTAAACCAAACCCTAATGCTAATTTGAGGCCTAACCCTAAACCCTAACCAAAACAAAATCCTAAACATGACCTTGACCCTAATAATAATACCCCTAGCTCTAAATTTGACCCTTACCATAAATCTAACCATTACACTAAACATAACCATAAACCTAACCCTAAAACTATCCCTAACCATAACCCTACAACTGACATTTGCCCTAACACTAATCCTAACCCTAACCAAAACACAAACCCTAGCCAGCATCCTAGCACTTAATCTAGCCTTAATCATAAATCTAATGAAACCCTAGACCTAACTCTAATTCTAACATTCTTGCTAGCCCTTAACTTAGCTCTTACTTCATTATTTACACTAAACCTAAACTAAAGCCCAAAACTAACCCTAGGCCTAAACATAAACATAAATCTAGCCCTATTCCTACCTCTAATTAAGCCCTATACCTAAACAAACACTAAGCGTAGCCCTAAGACTAACTCTCACTCTCGCCCTAGCCCTATCCCTAGTTCTAACCCTATTTTTATCATAACCCTAATCCTAGCTATAAACCTAGAACTTATGCTAACCATATCCTTAGCCCTAGATCTTATCCTAGATCTAAAGCTGACTCTAAATCTAACTCTAACCCTAAGACTAGTGTTAGGGTTAGGTTTAGGAATAGGTTTATTTCTATTGCTAGTCTTAGGTTTAGAGTTAGATTTAGAGTTAAGATTACTACACTAATCCTAAAACTAATGCTAATCTTAAAACTAGCCCTAACCATAGGCCTATCCATAAAACAAAACCAAGATAGCCCTAACTTTATACCTTAACCTAAACCAAAACCTAACTCTACACCTAGCCCTAAACCTAGCCCTAATTTGACTCCAAACCCTAACCCTAAGACTATCCCTGACCTTAATTTTGACCCTAATACTAACCCTAGCTCTAAACATCACCCTAATATTAAACCTAACCCTAACACTAGACCTAGTCCTAACCCCAATCTTATAACTAGCCCAAATCATAACTCTACTGCAAACATTGGCTATAACTCTAAACTTAGCCCTAACTCTAACCAAAATTGAGCCCTAATCTGAAACCTAACCCTAGCTTTAACACTAAACCTAATCCTAACACTAGCCCTAACCCTACCCTAAGTGTAGCCCTAACCCTAGGTATAACCCTATCCCTTACCCTAAGCATAACCTAACCCTAATGCTAACCCTACTCCTAACCCTAATTCTATTACTAGTCCTAACCTTAGCCCTCATTCTAGTTCTAACCATAACTCAAACCTGACACTTATTCTGACTCTAATGGTTACCGTAGGTCTAAACCTGATCCTAACCCTATACTGAATCCTAACACTAGCACTAGAAATAAACCCATTCCTAAACCTAACCCTAACACTAGCCCTAAACCTAAACCTAATCCTAAATCTAGCCATATCTCTAGCCCTAGACATAAACAAAAACCTAGCCCTAGCCGTAATAATAAACCTTAACCTAACCCAAACACTAAAACTACCCTTAGACCTAACCCTAGTGATAATTCTGGCTTTAACCCTAAAGCTAACTCTAACCTGAACAGTGACCCAGACCCTAACATTAACTCCAGCTCTAAACATCACGGTAACACTAACCCTAACCCTAACACTTGACCAAGCCATAACAGTAACCCAGAAAATGGCCCTATTCATAAACCTAGTTCATACATTAGCTGTAGCCATAACACTAGCCATAACCTAACCAAAAACTTGGCCCTAATCTGAGTGCTAACCCTAGCTTTAACCCTAACACTAACCCTATCCATAAGCCAGTCCCAAACACTTCCCTAACCCTAGCTCTTTTCCTATATGTTACCTTAAGCCAAACCATAAACCTAATTCTAACACTAGTCCTAACCCTAATCCATAGCCTAACCCAAATCCTAACCCTATTACTAGTCCTAACCCTAGCCCTCATTCTAGCTCCAACCATAACCCAAACCCTAATCCTAATATTGAAACTTATACTGACCCTAACACTAAACATATGTCTAAATCTGGCCCTAATCTGGACCCGAAACCTAATGTTAGCCCTACTGGTAATCCTATACCTAAACTTAAACCTGACATTAGTCCTAGACCTAAACCTAATCCTAAATCTGGCTATAACTCTAGCCCTACACCTGAACAACAACTTTGCCCTAGCCCTAACAATCACCCTTAACATAACCCAAACACTAACCCTACATCTAGATCTAACCCTAGTCCTAATTTTGGTACTAACCCCAACACTCACTCTAACCAGAACACTGACCCTGACCCTAACATAAACCTAGCTCCAAAGGTCACCCTAACTCAAAACCTGAATCTAAAACTACACCTAGCTCTAACCCTAACTCTGAAACTAGTCCTAATCATAATCCTAGCTCTTAACTACCCATGGCCCTAACCCTAGGCCTAAAATAACACAAAACCTAGTCCTCATCCTAGGCCTACACCTAGCCCTAAGTGTAACCATAAACTAACCATAGACCTATCCCTAATCCTAACTATCCCCTTAGACCTAACAATAGCTAAAAGCCTAACCTTTACCCTAAACATAACTTTTGTCCGATCCCAAACCCTAAACTAACCCTAGCCCTAATCCTACCCTTAACCGTAGCTGTAACCATAGCACTAATTCTTTACACTACCCTAACCCTAGCCCTAATCCTAACCATAACCCTAGCCCTAACCCTCGCTCTAATCCTATCCATTATTCTAAACTTAATCCTAACACTAATTCTAACCTTAGGCTTAACCCCAACACTAGCACAATCCCTAAAATTATCCATTACCCAAAAACCAACCTATCCCTTACCTAAGCCTATTCATTACCCTAACCCTAACCCTAACCCTAACGCTAATTAAAGCCCTAAACCTAAACCTTAACCTAAACTGAACCTTAATAATACATCTAGCTCTAAACTTAACCCTTACGTTAAATCTAACCCCTACACTAGAACTAACCATAAACATAACCCTAAATCTATCCATAACTGTAACCCTAGACTTAATTTTAGAAACTTACCCTAATACAATCCCTAGCTCTAAACCTTATCCTAACTGAAAAACTAACCCTAACACTAGAAAAACCCTAAATCTACCCATAACCATAACCCTAGCTCTTATATTACCCACACAACTAACAGTAGTCCTAAACCTCACACACAACCGAGCAATAATTCTAGCCCTAAACCTAGACCTAAGCGTAACCCTAACCTTATACCTAGCACTAACATTAACCCTAACACTGGCCCTGGCTCTAATCCTACTCAAACTCTAATTCTTACCCTAAACATAACAATAGCCCTAACACTCAACATAACCCTAAACCTAGCCTTAATCCTAACTATAACCATAGCACAAATCCTAGCACAAGCTCTATCCATTACCTTAAACATAACCTTAACCCTAATGCTAAACCAAGCCATAACCCTAACCCTAAACCTTACCATTGCCCTGACTGTAAATCTTACCCTCACCCTAGGCCTAACCATAGTTCAAACACTAACACTTCTGCTAAACCTAACAGTAACACTAACCCTAGGCCTATCTCTAAACCAAGCCAAAATCCTAATGTTAACACAAGCCCTAACACTAGCACTAACCCTATTTTTTACCCTAAACATAAACCTAACCCAAATGCTAATCTTAGGCCTAACCCTAATCCTATCACTAACACTAACCCTATTATTATAAACCTAATCTGAACCCTAAAACTAACTCTATCTATTATTTTAACACTAACCCTAATTCTAATTTGAACCCTACCCCTAAACCTTATCCTAAACCAAACCCTAAAATGAACCCTGAACATAATAATACACCTAGCTCTAAACCTGACCTTTACCCTAAACATAACTTTCCATTAGACCTAGCCGTAAACCTAACTTTAACATTATTCCTAACCATAACCCTAGACCTGAAATTATCCCTAGCTCTAATCCTAGCTCTAAACCTAACACAAAACCTAGCCCTCATCCTAGACCTACACCTAGCCTTAATCCTAACCCCAAAACTCACCCTATTCATATACCTAATTTTAACCTCTCCCTAGCCCAGAACCTAGCCATAATCTCATCCCTTCCCCTAAAACTAACCATAACCCTAACACTAACAGTAACCCTAATTCTAGCCCTATCCACAGGCCTAACCCTAACACTAAACCTACCGCTAATCTAGCCCTAATTTACCCTAACCCTAAGCCAATTCCTAATTCTAGCCCTAAGAATAACTCTAACTCTCAAACTAGCCATATTTCTATTTCTAAACCTGTCCATTACTGTAACCCTAACATGAGCCCTAAAATTAGCCCTAACCCTGGATCTAACCATAACTCTAAAATATCATTATAAACTCTAAATATAACCCTAGCCCTAAGCCTAAACCTCACCCTACCACTAGCTGAACACTATCGCTAATTATAAAACTAACCCTAACCCTATCCCTAGCCCTAAAACAAAACTGAGCCATTAACCTAACCCTAAACCTAACCTAAACCAAAACCTAGCTATACAACTAGCCATAACCATAGCTCAAATACGAGCCCTGGGACTAAAATTAACCCTTACCCTGACTCATATCCAAACACTAAACCTAGCTCTATATATCATCCTAATCATAAAGCAAATGCTAACACCATTCCTAGCCCAAACCCTAACCCTAAAACTAACCCTAATTATAACCCTAGTTGTTACATTAGCCATAGTCCTAACCCTACCCCTAACCTCAAAAATAGCCCTAATCTGAGCCCTAAAACTAGAATTAACTCTAACCCTAACACTAACTATACCCCGAAACATAACCCTAACACTAGCTCTAAGCCTAGATCAAACCCTATCCCTTATCCTAAGCCAAACACTATCCATAATGCTAACCCTAGTCCTAATCGTAATCCTTAGCCTAAATCAAACACTAACCTTATTACTAATCCAAGGCCTAGCCTTCATTCTAGCTCTAAACCTAACTCAAAAACTAACTCTAACCTTCACCCTTATTCTGACCATAACACTAATTACAGGTATAAACCTGACCCTAACCCTAAATTGAACCCTTAAACTATCCCTACCAATGAACTTTTACCTAAACCTAACCCTAACACTACACCTAGACCTAAACCTAATCCTAAATCTAGCAATAACTCTAGCCCTAGACATAAATAAAAACTTAGTCTTAGCCCTAACAATAACCCTTAACTTAAACCAAATAATAACACTACCTCAGAACTAACCCTACCCCTGATTCTGGCTTTCACCCTAACTCTAATCTGAACACTGACCCTGACACTAACACTAAACCTAGCTCTAAAACTGATTCTAAACCAAAATCTAAACCTAACACTAGAAGTGGCCATAAACTTAACCCTAAAACTAGCCCTAATTAGATACCTAGATCTTACATTACCCTTAGCACTAACACTAGACCTACACCTAACAAAAAACCTAGCCCTAATCCAAGGCCTAAACCTACCATAAGCATAACCCTAACCCTAATCCTAGCCCTAACCCTAAGCATAACCCTCACCTTAGACCTAAACATAGTTCAAAGCCTAACCTTTGGTCTAAACAAAACCCTGGCCTTATCCCTAACCCTATACATTACCCTTATGATAACCCTATTCCTAATGCTAACCCTAGGCCTAATCCTAACCCTATCACAAACCCTAAATCTCACCATTACCCTAAACCTACCATGAACCCTAAACCTAACTCTAACCCTAATGCTCATTTGAGCCCTATCCCTAAATCTTAACCTAATACAAACCACAACCTTGACTCCTGAACCTAAAAATACCCCTAGCTCTAAAACTCACCCTTACCCTAAACTTAACACTTATACTAGACTAAGACATAGACCTAATGCTAAATCTACTCCTAACTGTAACACTAGATCTGATATTATCCCTATCCCTAATTCTAGACCTAATCCTACAACAAACCCTAGCCCTCATCCTAGCCCTAAAACCAGCCTTAATCATAACCATAACCCTAACAATAGACATAATCCTAATTCTAACTCTCACTCTATCTCTAAACCTATGTATAACACATCCCTTACCCTAAACTTAACCCTAACCTTAGTTCTAAACCTTGCCCTGATTTAGTCCTATCCCTAAAACTAACCATAACCCTAGTCCTAAGACTTACTCTAACTTTCACCCTAGCCTTATCCCTAGTTCTATCCTCATAATTTGCCATAACACTAAACCTAGACCTAACTCTTGCCATATCCTTAGACCTAGCCCTAACCCTAGATCTAACCCTAACTCCAAGTTTTAACCTAACCCTAAGCCTAAGCCTAACACAAACCCTAGGCCTAATTCTAATTCTAACCATACAACCTAGGACTAAAATAAAACTGAGCAATAGGGGATGAGGATGTGGCTCAAGCCATAGTGCATATGCCTGGCATGTGTGGGGTGCTGGGTTCGATCCTCAGCAACAACAAAAATATAATAAATAAAAAAGATGTTGTGTCCACCAAATACTTAAAAAATAAAAAAAAAATATTGAAAAATTCTCTCTCTATCTCTCTCTCTCTCAAAAAAAAAAAATGAGCAATAGTCCTAATCTTGAACCTTAACTTAAACCAAACCCTAACACTACACCTAGACATAACCCTTGCCCTAATTCAAGTCCTAACCATAAACTTAAAGTAACCCTGACCCCGAATCATATCCTAACACTCACCATATGTCTAAAAACCACCCTAAACTTAAACTGAACCCTAACAGTAACCTAGCCTTAATTTGAGTAATTACCCTAACCTTAAAACTAACACTGATGCTGATTATTATCCTAACAGTCACCCTAGCTCTAAAGACTGCCCTCATCTTAAACTGAACCCTAAAGTAATCCTAGCCCTTATTTGAGTCCTAACTCTAAGCTTAAAACTAACACTCTCTCTGAATTATATCCTAATTCTAACCTAGCTATAAAAATCACCCTAACATTAAACCTAACCCTAACACTAGACCTACTCCTACCCCTAAACCTATTTGTAACCTAGTTCTTACATTATCCATTGCCATAACATTAGCCCTAACCCGAACACAAAAATTAGCCCTAATATGAGCCCTAAACCTAGATTTATCCCTAAACCTAACCATAACTCTAGCCTTAACCTTAGCTCTACGACTATCCCTTACCCAAAGCAAAACCCTAACCCTAATAGTAACCATACACCTATCCCTAATCCTTAAGCTAAACAAAGCCCTAACCCTATTAATAGTCATAACCCTACCCTCACTATAGCTCTAACCCTATTCCAAAACCTAATGTTAACATTGACCATTATTTTCACCCTAACACTAACCCTAGGTCTAAACCTGGACCTAACTCTAGACCAAACCATAACACTAGCCCTAGACCTAAACCAAATCCTAAATCAAGCCTTAATTCTATCCCTAGACCTAAAAAAAATCTATCCCTAGCACTTAAAGTAACTTTTAACCTAACAAAAACACTAACCCTACCCATAGACCTAAACCTATTTCTAATTCTGGCTGTAACCCTAACTCTAATTCGAACCCAAACACTGGCCCTGCCTTTAACCCTACCTCTAAAACTGACCCAAACCAAAAATCTAAACCTAACACTAGACCAAGCCAAAATCCTAACCCTCAAACTAGCCCTAATCATAACCCTAGCTCTTACATTACCCACATCCCTAACCCTAGGACTAAACATAACACAAAACCTAGAGCTAATCCTAGGCCTAAGCATAAGACTAACCTTAACCCTAACCCAACAATTGATTAGTCCTAACCCTAGCTCAAAGCCTGACCCTTTTCCTAAACATAAACCTACACCTATCCCTAAACATACCCCTAACACTATCCCTAATTCTAAACTTAACCCTAGCGCTAAACATAGCTGTAAACCTACCCATTACCCTAACACTAACCCTAAACCAATTGATAACCCTAGGACTAACCCTAAGCCTAAACCTATCCAGAAATCTAACACTATACCTAACCGTAACCCTCACACTTGTCATAGACTGAAATCTAGCTCAAACCCTAACACTTACCATAAACTTAAATATAACCATAGCCCTAACCCTAAACCTAAACCTCAATCTAACACTAACCATAACCCTATGCCTACATCTAACCATATCCATTACTCTAACCCTAAGCCTACCCCTAATCATGATGGTAGTCCTAATCCAATCCTAACCCTAACCATACTCTAATCTTATCCCTAGACCTAACTCGAAACCAAACCTTGCTCTATCCCTAACCCTAGCTCAAAACCTAACCCTTATGCTAAATATAATCCTAACACTCACCCTAGTTCTAACCCTAACACTAACCCTAACTCAAGACCTATTCCTGACCATAACCCTAGCCCTAACCTTAGCTCTGACCCTATCCATTATCCTAAACATTACCCTTACCCTAATGCTAACCCTAGGCCTAATACAAACCCTATCGCTAAACCTAACCCTATCAATTACCATAAACCTAACCTGAACCCTAAATAAAAACCTATCATTACCCAAACTCTGACCCTAATGCTTATTTGAGCCCTAATCCTAAACCCTAACCTCAACCAAACTCTAACCTGATCCTGACCCTAATAATTCCCCTAAATCTAAACCTGACCCTTAACCCTAATCCTGACCCTTAAACTAGACCTAGCCATAAACCTAATCCTAAAACTGTCCTCTCCTCAACTGTAACCCCACACCTGACATTAGCCCTAGCCCTAATCCTAGCCCTAACCCTAAAAAAACCCAGCCCTTATCCTAGCCCTAAACCTAGATTAATCCTAACCCTAACCTTAGCTCTAACACCAATACTAACCCTAGCCCTATTCTTAGTCCTAATTTCACCCTATCTTTAAACCTAACCATAACCCGAGACCTAAGAATAAATATAACTCTCACATTAGCCCTATCACTAGTTCTAAACTTATCCATGAATGTATCCCTAAGCCTAGCCCTAAACTTAGTCCTAACCCTTGCCCTATCCATAGCCTAAGCACTAACCTTAGATCATAATCTATCTATAAATCTAACCTTGACCCGAAGCCTAAGCCTAACCCTAACCCTAGGCCTAACCCTAACACTAATCCTAAAATTAGCCCTAATCCAAGCCATACCCTAAAACAAAACCGAGCCATAAGCCTTAAACTAAACCAAACCCTAACCATAAACCTACACCTAACCCTAGCCCTAATTCGAGTTTTAAGCTGAACCCTAAAACTAACCCTGACACTGACTCTGACACTAACACTAATTCTATCTCTAAACATCACCCTAATTCTAACCCTTAACCTAACACTAAATCTAGCCCTAATCTTAACCCTAAAATTACCCCTAATTTTAACCCTTGTACTTACATTAGCTGTAATCCTAACCCTAGCACTAACTTAATCCAAATAGTAGCCCAAATCCGAGCCCTAACCAGAGCTTTAACCCTAACCCTAACTCTAATCCTAGCACTAGCCCTAATCATAACCATAAACCTAGCCCTAACCCTATACATTACCATAACAATAATCCTAACCCTAATGCTAACCCTAGGCCTAAACCTAACCCTATCTCTAAACCTATCCCTATCCAATACCCTAAACCTAACATGAACCCTAATTCTAAGCCTATCATTACCCAAACCCTTACCCTAATCTTAAATCAATCCCTAACTTTAAGTCTTAACCTATTCCAAACCCTAATCTAAACCTTCACCTTATAATACTCGTAGTCCTAAACCTGACCCTAACACTAAAACCAAACCTTACCCTAGACGTACCCATAATCCTAACCCTAAAACTATCTTTAAACATAATTCTAGACTTAAAATTAGCCATACTCCTAATCCTAGCCCTAACCCTAAAACAAACCATAGCCCTCATCTAAGCCCTAAACCTAGCCTTAATCATAACCCTAATACTAACCCTTATTGTAAACATCACCCTATGTCTAAAGCTAGTATAACACCATCCCTTACCCTAAACTAAATCCTAAATCTAACCCTAATTCTATGCTTAAACTGGACACTAACCATAGACCTAATACTAGCCCTTATTTAGCCCTATTCCTAACCCTAAACTAACCTTAGCCCTAAGATTAACAATAATTCTCACACTAGCCCTATCACTAGTTCTAATCCTAGCCCTTACCATAACCCTAACCCTAGCCCTACACCTTGCAAATCCTTAGTCCTAGTTCTAAACCTAAGCCTAAGCCTCATGCTAACACTAAACCTAATCCTAATGTTAATCATAAACCTAGCCCTAACCCTACCACTAACAGTAAAACAAAACTGAGCAATAGCCCTAACCCTAAACCTAACTTAAACCAAATCTTAACACTACACGTACACCTAACCATAGCCTTAATTCGAGTCCTAACCCCCAAAAGTATACCTGACACTGACTCATATGCTAAACTCACCCTAGCTTGAAACACCATCCTAAACTTAAACCAAAGCTTAACAGTAACCATAGCCATTATGTGAGTCCTAACACTAACTTTGACCATGACTCATATCCTAAAACTAAACCTAGATATAAATATCACCCTAACCTTAAACTTAACCCTAACACTAAAACTACCCCTAAACCTAACCCTAACCCTAACCCTAAATCTAACCTTAATTTTAACCCTAAAACTAACCCTAATTGTAACCCTATTTCTTATATTAGAATTCCCTATCCATAGTTCTAACCCTAACAAAAAACTAGCCCTTATCCAAACCCTAAACCTAACTTTAACCCTAACCCTACCCTAACTCTAGCCAAAAACCTAGATCTAACACTCTCCTTTTCCCTAAGTGAAACTGTAATTCTAATGGTAAACCTAGATCTATGCCTAATCCTTAGGCTAACCAAAATCCAAACACTATTGATAGTCCTGACCCTAGCCCTCATTCTAGATCTACACCTATCCCAAACTCTTACACTAACTCTGTCCCTTATTCTGGCCCTAACACAAACCCTAGGTCTAAAACTGACCCTCAACCTAGAGCAAACCCTAACACTGGCCATACAGCTAACTTATACCTAAACCTAACCCTATCCCTAGAATTAAGACTAACTCTAACTCTCACACTATACCTATCCCTAGTTCTAAGCCTATCCCTAACCCTAACCCTAACCCTAGGACTAACCCTTGCCCTATCCTTAGTTCTAGCCCTAACCCTAGTGCTAATGGTAAAACTAGCCCTAACCCTAACCCTAGCAGTAAAACAGAGAAATAGCCCTAACCTTAAACCTTAACTTAAACCAAACCCTAACACTACACCTGAACCTAACACTAGACTAAAACCTAACACTAGCCCTGGACCTAAACCTAATGCTAAATCTAGCCTTATCTCTAGCCCCAGACCTAAACAAAAATCTAGTCCTAGGCCTAACAATAACCCTTATCCTAACACAAACAATAACCCTACCCCTAGACCTAAACCTACTCCTAATACTGGCTCTAACCCTAACTTGAACTCTAACCCAAACACTGACTCTGCCTTTAACAGTAAACCTAATTCCAAACCTGACCCTAACTGAAAATCTAAACCTAACACTAGATCTTGGCATAACCCTAACCCTAAAACTAGACCTAATCATAATGCTAGGTCTTACATTACCTTCATCTTTAACCTTAGGCCTAAACCTAACACAAAACCTATAGCTAATCCTAGGCTGTAACCTAGCCCTAACCATAAACCTAAACATAACCCTAGTCCTAACCCAAACCTAAACCTCGCCTTAGTCCTAAACCTAGCTAAAAACCTAACCCTTACTATAAACATAAACCTAGAACTATCACTGAATCTAACACTAAACCTAGTCCTAATCCTAATCTTAACAGAAGCCCTAACCCTAGTTACTCATTACCCTAACCCTAACAATAACCCTAATTGTAACCTTAGCCTTAACCCTAACCATAATCCTAACCCTAAACAGAAAACTTACCCTAGACCTAACCCTAAACTAATATTTGCTATAGCCCAAACATAAATCAAACCCTAACCCTTACAATAAACCTAAATATAACCATAGACCTAACCCTAACCCTAAACTTAAATCTAGCCCTGTCCCTAACCCTAAACCTACATCAAACCATATTTATTACCCTAACTGTAAACCTAAACTTAATTATAATCATTCCCCTAGCCCTAACCCTAAACCTAAACCTACTGTAATCCTATCCCTAAATATAACTCTGAACCTAACCCTTGCTCTAACCCTAATCATAGCTCAGAAGCTAACTCTTATACTAAACATAACAGTAATATTAACTCTAGTTCTAACCCATACATTAACACTAACTCAAGACATAATCCTAATCTTAAGTCTAGCTATAATCTTATCTCTAACTCTATCCATTATCCTAATCATAACCCATATCCTAATGCTAATGCTAGGCCTAACCCTATCTCAAGATCTAATCCTAACCATAACCCTAGCCCTAAACTTAACTCTAACTGTATCCATTACCCTAAATATAACCCTTTCCCTAATGCTAACCCTAAGCTAAACCCTAAACCTATCACTAACCCCAACCCTATCAATTACCCTAAACCTAATCTGAACCCTAAATCTAACCCTATCATTACTCTAACCGTAACCCTAATGTTAATTTAAGCCCTAATCCTAAACTCAAACGTAAAAGAAATCCTAACCATGATGCTGACCCTAATAATTCCCCTAACTCTACCCTGACCCTTACCCTAAACGTAATCCTTATATTAGACATAGCCAAAACCTAACCCTAAAACTATCCATAACCATAACCCTAGACCTGACATTAGCCATAGATATAATTTTAGTCCTAACCCGAACACAAACCTTAGCCTATATTAGCAATAAACATAGCCTTAATCATAACCCTAACCTTAAACCTAGGCTTAACTTAAAACCAACCCTATTCATAATCATAGACCTCACTTAGCCCTATCCCTAACCCTAACCTTAACCCTAGCCCTAGAACTAAGTCTAACTCTCTCCCTAACCCTAAAACTAGTTCTAAACGTATTTCTTACTGGAACTCTAAACCTAGCCCTAACCCTAGGCCTAACCCTAGCCATTTCCTTAGCCCAGTCCTAACCCTTGATTTAACCTTAACTCTAAATCTAACCCTAATGCAAAGCCTAAGCCTAAACCTAACACTAACCCTAACCATAACCCTAACTGTAACACTAATGCTACTCCTAAATCTAGCCCTAACTCTAGCCCTAGCCCTAATAAAAAACCAAGCCATAGCCCTAACACTAAACCTTAACCTAAACCAAAACCTAACCCTACACATTGCCCTAACCCTAGCCCTAATTCTACTTTTAAGCAGAACCCCAAAAAACAACCCTAACATTGATTCTGATGCTAACACTAACCCTAGCTTTAAACATCACCCTAAACATAAAATGAGACCTAGCCCTAACCCTAAACCTAACCCTAAAACTAGCCCTAATTTTAACCCTAGTACTTACATTAGCCATAACCCTAACCCTTGCCCTATCATAACTGAAAACCTAGCCTAATCTGAGCCCTAAACCGAGATTTAACACTAACCCTAACTGTAACCCTAAACCTAGCACTAATAATAACCATAACCTTAGCTCTAACACTAGCTCTAACCCTATCCATTACCCTAACCATAATCCTAACCCTAATGCTAACCCTAGGCTAAACATTACCATATCCCTAATCCCAACCCTCTCCATTACCCTAAACCTAACTTGAAACCTAAACAAAATATATATCATTACTCTAATACTAAATGTATGCTAATTTGAGCCCTACATTTTAACCTTAACCTAGCCCAAGCACTAATCACGACCCTGACCCAAACAATACCCTTAGCTCTAAACCTGACCCTAACCCTAAACCTAACCCTTACACTACATCTAACCTAACCCTAACTATCTTTAACTGTAAAGCTGCACCTGAAATTAGCCCTCACCCTAATCTTAGCCCTAAACCTAGCCTTAATTCCAACCCGAACCATAACCCGAGGTTTAACCCTAATACTAACCCTCACCCTAGCCCTAAAACTATCTATAAGCCCATCCCTTAACCTAAACCTAATCATAACCCTAAACCTAACCATAATCTTAAACCTAACCATAACCCTGCCCTAACCCTAGGCATAACCCTAACACTAAGCCTAGCACTAATCCTAATTTAGTCCTATTCTAACCCTAAACCTAGCCTTAAGCCTAACTCTAACTCTTGTACTAGTCCTATCCCTAGTTCTATCCTTATCCCTAACCCAACCCTGAATCTAACCCTAACTCTAAATTTGAACCTAACTCTAAATTTAACCATAACCATAATCCTAAACAAAACCCTAACACTAGCCCTAACAATAATGCTAATTCTAAAACTTGCCTTACCCTTAGCCTTAGCCTTAAAACAAAATCAAGCCATATCCCTAACCCTAACTCTTAACCTAAACAAACCATAAACCTACACCTAGCCCTAACCCTAACTCTAAAAATAACCCTGATGCTGACACTGATCCTAACACTAATTCCAGCTCTAAACATCACCCTAACCTTAAATTCACCCTAACATCAGAACTAGCCTTAACCCTAACCCTAAAAGTAGCCCTAATAGTAACCCTAGTTCATACATTAGTCATTGTCATAAGCCTATTCTTACCCTAACATAAATCCTACCCCTAATTCTAGTCTTAACCCTAACTTAAACCCTAATCTGAACCCTAACACAAGCCCTAACCCTAAACCTAACCCGAGCCCTAAACCTAGCTCTAACCCTATCCCTTACCGTAAGCCAAACCCTAAACAAAATGCTAACCCTAGACTTAACCCTAATCCTTAGCCTATCTTAAACACTAACAGTATTACTAGTACTAACCCTAGTCCTCATTCTAGTTCTAACCGTAACCCTGACCCTTATTCTGATCCTAACATTAACCCTATTTCTAAACCTGACCCTAACCCTAAATCAAACCCTGACACTAGCCCTACCGGCACGCCTATACATATACCTAACCTTAACTTAGAAATAGACCCAAAACTATTCCTAAATATAGCTATAATTCTAGCCCTAGACCTAAAAAAATCCTAGCTCCAGCACTAACAGTAACCCTTAACCTAAAGTAAACTCTTACCCTACCCATAGACCTAACACTAGTCCTAATTCTGGCTCTAACCCTAACCCTAATCCTATCCAGAACACTGAACCTGACCCTAATATTAACCTGTCTCTAAACCGGACCATAATCCAAACCTAGTCCTAACACTAGACCTAGCCATAACCCTAACCCTAATACTAGCCCTAAACATAATCCTAGCCCTAACCCTATTTTAACCCAAATCTTAACCCTAACAGTAGCCCTAACCCTAACCATAGTCCCAACCCTATCCCTAAACCTAACACAAAACCTAGCCATAATCCCAGGCCTAAACTTAGACCTAAGCATAACACTAACCATGACCCTAGCCCTAACACTAACCTTAACACTAACACTTGCCTTAGACCTAACCCTAGCTCAAAGCCAAACCCTTACACTTAACATTACCCTAGTCCTATCATAAACCATAACCCTAAGACTAGCTCTTATCCTAACCTTAATCCTAGCTTGAACTTTAGTTCTAACCCTGTGAATTACCCTAATTATAACCCAATCCCTAACACTAAACCTAATCCTAACCATAAACGTATCCCAAGACCTAAACATAAACCTAAATCTCACCATAGCCCTAACCCTAGCAGAAATATTAAGCCATACAATAAACCTAATCCTAAAACTAGTCTTAATCCAAACCCTAACCCTAACCCTAACCCTAACCCTAAATCTAACATTATTTGTTACCCTAAACGTAACCCTAACTGTAATGAAAAATTTAGCCATAAACCGAACTGTAAACCAAACCCTAACCATAAACATATCCCTAGACATGAATGTAAACCTAAACATCGCCCTAGCCACTACCCTAGCTCAGACAGTAACCCTTACCCTAACCTAATCATAATCCTTGCCCTAAACCTAACACTTACTGTAAAACTAAAAAGTAGCCCTATCCCTAAACTTAACTCTAATTTTAGACTTAATCCAAACCATAACCTATCCCTAACCCGAGCTCTAAATCTATACATTATACTAAATATAATCCTAATCTAATGCTAACCTTAACCCTATTGCTAAACCTAACCCATCCATTACCCTAAACCTTAACTGAAACCTAAACCTTACCCTATCCATTACCCTAACCCTAAGCCTAAACCTAACACTAATTCAAGCGCTAAATGTAAACTTTGACCAAAACCAAATGATAACCCTGACCCTAAACCTAATAAAACCCCTAACTCTAAACCTGACCCTTACCCTAAACATAGCTTTGACACTAAACCTTGCCATAACCTAACCCTAAAACTATCCTTAATCATAACCCTAGGCTTGACATTAGCCCTAGCCCTAGTTCTAGCCCAGAACCTAACAGAAACCCTACCTTAATCCTAACCTAAACACTAACCCTAGCCCTAATCCTAATTCTAACCCTCTCCCTAGCCCCAAAGCTAGCTATAACCCCACCCATTCCCCTAAACTTAATCCTAACCCCAATGCAAATTTTAAACCTAGCCCTATCCCTAGGCCTAACCATAACACTAACCTGAGCCCTAATCCCAGCCCTATTTTAGCTTTAACCCTAACCCTAATCCTAAATCTAATAATAAATCTAAATCTAACTCTCATCCTAGCCATTTCTCTAGTTCTAACCCTATCCATTACCATTACACTAACACTAGTCCTAACCCTAATGCTGGATCTAAACCTAACTCTAACTCTAAATCTAACCCTAACCCCAAGCATAAACCTCATCCTAACACTAGCACTAACCCTAACACTAATTCAAAATCTAGCCCTAACCCCAGCCCTAGCCCTAAAACAAAAGTGAGCCATAGCCCTAACCCTAAAACTAACCCTAACCCATAGAAGTCAAGATGAAGTGAAACCTTAAAACACAAACTGTTCCTGACCTTGAAATGATAAGGCCCAACCTGGGAAACATAGTAATGCTAGGTAAAAGATGAATTCTGACCACAATCAAAGAAATTTGAACAAAAGTAACTCTAACCCAAACAGTAGTTCTAACACTAGCCCTAACCCTAATAATAAAACTCAGCCTTTCCTGTTTATAGAAATTGAACATAAAAGCACCAAACTTGGGGTGCCTAGTAGGGAAAAGTAACAGATGAAACATGACCAGTATCAAAAATTCCGATCAATAATTGGGGAAGGTGTTTCAATACATGCCTTTTTGCCCTTTTTTCTTCCTAAAGTGCTCTTGGATAAATTGTTTTTTCATGCTTAACCTTAAGGTACTTTCACAAGGAACAAACCAGACCATACCCACAGTGAAGTGATTGAGTGTGTGAAGTTTCATGCAGCTAGCACCAACACTGTTTGATTTCCAGCTCCATTTCCATTCACACCTATAGGCCATAATGTGGTGAAAACTAAAAATTCAAACTTTTCCTGAACTGAACCATTGAACCTGAAGGCCCAATCTTGGGAAGTCTACTAAGGTTGGTCAAAAACGAATCCTGTACACTATCAAAGTAATCTGACCAAAAAAAGTCAAGGTCTTTCAGTACATGTGTATTTTTGCTTCCTCCTAAAGCACTCAGAGATAAACTTGTTTCTTTTACTTCAGCTTAGGGATACTTCACAGGAAACAAACTAGAGAATGCTCACTGAGAACTGATTAAGTGTGTGAAGTTTCAAGCAGCTAGCACAAACCCTGTTTGATTTCCAGCTTCATTTCCATTCACCCCTTTATGGCAAAAAGAAGAGAAACATGAAAAATAAAACCGTTCCTGAGAGAAAACACTTTTACGTAGGAGGCCCAAACATTTGGGGTATAGTAAAAATAGGAAAAAGGTGAATTCTGCCCAGTATCATAGAAATTTTAAAAGAAACTTAACTCTAACACTAGCATCAGGTCTAAACCTAGTCCTAACACTTAGTCTAACCCAAAACCTAATATGTTTAGGAAAATTTGATCATACAAGTTTCAAAATTGGGGAGTCTAGTGGGGCAAGCTTACAGATGAATCATGAGCAGTTTCGAAGAAATCTGAAAAAAATAATTGGGGGAGCTATTTCAGTACATCCATATCTCCCTGTTTTCTCCTAAAGTGTTCTCAGATAAATTGGTATTGCATGCTTCCGCTTATTACTAATTTCACAAGGAACAAACCAGAGACTGCCCACAGAGAACTGATTGAGTGTGTGAAGTTTCAAGCAGTTAGCACCAACCTTGTTTGATTTCCAGCTGCATGTCAATTAACCCATGTAGGTCAAAATGAAGTGAATCTGTAAAATCCAAATTGTTCATGTCAGTAAAGAATTGAACCAAAAAGGCTGAAACCTGGGGAACATAGTAAGGCTAGGTAAAAATGTATCCTGCCCAGTATCAAAGAAATTTGAAAAAGACAAACTCTAACCCTAAAACTACACCTAATTCTAACCTAACCTTTTTAGAGAACCTTTGATCATAGAAGTCTCAAAGTTGAGGAGCCTAGTGGGGAAAGCTAACAGATGGATCCTTCCCAGTATCAAAAAAATCTGACCAAATGATTGGGGTAGGTAGTTCAGTACATGCATATTTTCCTGTTGTCTCCTAAAATGCTCTTGCACAGTGTTGTTTTTGCATGCTTCATCTTTGGGATACTTTCACAAGGATAAAACCAGAGCATCCTCACAGAGAACTCATTGAGTGTGTGAAGATTCAAGCAGCTAGCAAAAACCCTGTTTTTTCTCCAGCTCCATATCCATTTACCCATATAGGTCAAAATTAAGTGAAACCTCAAAGTAAAAACTGAAATACTGACAGAAAACCAGTGAATCTAGAAGACTCAAACCTGAGGAACATAGTAAGAATAGGTAAAAGATAAATCCTGCCTAGTCCCAAAGAAATTTGAACAAAACTACTGTAAACCTAACACTAGATCTATCCTTAATCCTAACCTTACAGCTCACCCTAGCCTGTTTAGAGACCTTTGATGATAGAAGTCCCAAACTAAGGGAGCCTATTGGGGTAAGCTAAAAGATGAATCCTGGACAGTATCAAAGAAATCTGAGCAAATATTTGGGGGAAATGTTTCAGTACATGTATATTTCCTTGATTTCTCCAAAATTGCTCTGGGATAAAGTTGCTTTGCATGTTTCAGCTGAGGGCAACATTCACAAGAAACAATCCAGAGAGTGCCCACAGAGAACTGATTGAGTGTGTGCAGTTTCAAGCAGCTAGCACCAACCCTGTTTGATTTTGTGCTCCATTTCTCTTCAACAAAATAGTTCAAAATAAAGTGAAACCTTAAAATACAAACTGTACCTGACAGCGAGCCACTGAACTGAGAAGGCCCAAACCAGGGAACATTGTGAGTCTAGGTAAAAGATGAATCCTGCCCAGTATCAAAGATATATGAACAAAACTGACTGTAACCCCAACACTAGGTTTAAACCGAGCCCTTAACCTAACCCTAATCTGTTTAGAGAACCTTTTATCATAGAACTCCCAAATTAAGGGAGCCTAGTGAGACAAGCTAACAGATGAATCTTGTGCAGTATCAAAAAAATCTGACCAAATAATTTGGGAGGTATTTCAGTACATGTATATTTCCCTGTTGTCTCCAGCAGTATTTTTGGATAAAAATGTTTTTGCATGTTTCATCTTTGGGAAACTTTCAAAAGGAAGAAACCAGAGTGCCCACATAAAACTGATTGAGTGTGTACAGTTTTAAGCAGTGAGCACCAACCCTGTTTGATTTCAAGTTCCATTTCCATTTACCCGTATAGGTCAAAATGAAGGAAACCTTAAAATACAAACTGTTCCTGACAGCAAACCATTGAAGGGATAAAGCCCAAACCTGGGGAAACTAGTAAGGCTAGGTAAAAGACGAATTATGTCAAGTATCAAATGAATTTGAACAAAACTCACTCTAACTCTAACACTAGATCTAACCCAAACCTAAACTAATCCTAACCTGTTTAGAGTACCTATGATCATAGAAGTCCCAAACTTGAAGAGCCTAGCGGCACAACTTAACGGATGAATATTGTGCAGTATCAAAGAAATTTGATGAAAAATTGGGGGAGGTATTTTAGTACAATCATAGTTCCCTGTTTTTTTTTTTTCTTAAAGTGCTCATGGATAAATTGTTTTTGATGCTTCAGCTTAAGGTACTTTCACAAAGAAAAACCAAAGAGTGCCCACAGAGAGCTGTTTGAGTGTGTGAAGTTTCATGCAGCTATCACCAACCCTGCTGGATTTCCAGCTCCAATTCCATTTACATGCATAGGTCAAAATGAAATGAAAACTTAAAATACAAACTGTTCGGGAGAGCAAACCCTTGTCCCAAGAGGCCCAAACCTGAAGATTATAGTAAGGCTAGGTAAAACTTGAATCTTGCCCAGTATCAAAGAAATTTGAACAAAACTAAATCTAACAAAACACAAGCCATAACCCTAGCCCTAACCTAATACTAAATCTAACCTAACCTGTTTAGAAAACCATTGATCATAGTAGTCCCCAAATAAAGGAGCCCAGTGGGGCAAGATAACAGATGAATCCTATGCAGTATCAAAGAAATATCACGAAATATTTGGGGGAGGTATTTCAGTACGTGCATATTTCCCTGTTTTCTCCTAATGTGCATTAGATAAATTATTTTTTTTATACTTCAGTTTAAGGTACTTTCACAAAAACAGCCAGTGAGTGCCCACAGAGAGCTGATTGAGTGTGTGAAGTGTCAAGCAGCTACTACTAACTCTGTTTGATTTCCAGTTCCATTTTCATTCACGTCTATAGGCTATAATAAAGTGAAACCTAAAAATTCAAACTGTTCCTGAGAGTGAACCAGCAAACCTTGAAGGCCCAAACTTGGGGATAGGACTAAGGCTCAGAAAAGGATGAATCTTGTACAGTATCAAAGCAATCAAGCAAAAAAAAAAAAAAAAAGAAGTCGAAGCTTGCTCCTAAAATGCTCACAGATAAAGCTGCTTCTATCTAATTCAGCTTTGGGCTACTACCACAAGAAACAAACGAGAGAATGTGCACTGAGAACTGATTGAGTGTGTGATGTTTCAAGCAGCTAGCACCAACCCTGTTTGAGTCCAGCTCCATTTCCATTCACCCCTATAGGGCAATTTGAATTGAAACATGAAAATTAAAACTGTTCCTGAGAGCAAACCCTTTTATTAAAAGGCCCAAACATGGCGAGTATACTAAGAATAAGAAAAAGATAAATCCTGCCCAGTATTTAAAAGGATAAAAAAAAAAAAAAAAAAAAAAAAAAACTAACTCTAAACCTAACACTAGTTATAACCCTAATTATAACCATAACACTAAGCCTAACCTGTTAATTCAACCTTTGATCATAAAAGTTTTAAACTTGGGGAGACTAGCGGGGCAAGCTTGCATAGGAATCCTGCACAGTATCAAAGAAATCTAACCAAATAGTTGAGGGAGGTATTTCAGTACATGCATATTGCCCTGTTTTCTCCTAAAGTGCTCTTGAATAAACATGTTTTGCATGCTTCAGCTTATTGCTACTTTTACAAGGAAGAAACCAGAGAGTGCCCACAGACAACTGATTGAGTATGTGAAGTTTCAACCAGCTAGTACCAACCCTCTGATTTCCAGCTCCATTCTAATTTACCCATATAGGTAAAAATTAAGTGAGACATTAAAAACAAACTATTCCCAACAGCGGACCATTGAACCCAGAAGGCCCCAAACTGGGGCACATAGTAATGCTAGGTAAAAGATAAATTTTCCCAGTATCAAAGAAATTTGAACAAAACAAACACTAACCCTCACACTAACTCTAAAGCTAGCCCTAACCCCAACTGTAACACTAACCTTTACCTGTTTAGAGTACCATTGATCTTAGAATTGCCAAACTTGGGGAACCTAGTGGAGCAAGCTAAAAGATGAAATCTGATCAAATTGTTGGGAGACTTATTTCAGTACATACATGTTTCTCTGTTTTGTCCTTAAGGGCTCTCAGATACAGTTTATTTTGCATGCTTCATCTTTGGCCTACCTTCAAAAGAAAGAAACCAGAGAGTGCCCACTGAGAACTGATTGTGTGAAGCTCCAAGCACCTCCTGCCAACACTGTTTGATTTCCATCTCAATTTGCATTCACATCAATAAGCCATAATGAAGGGAAACCTTAAAATACAAACTGTTCCTGACAGCAAACCATTGAACTGACAAGGCCCAAACCTGTGGAGCTTAGTAAGGCTAAGTAAAAGATGAATCCTGCCCAGGTCATAGAAATTTGAAGAAAACTAGAGTTGCATGGGTTCTCTCGGTGCAGATGGAAGCCTCGGCTGCACAGTTTCTCTGGGTGCAGACAGCAGTCTCAGTCACACAGGCACTCTCTGCACAGACAGAAGGCAGCACAGAACACAGAGGCTTTGCTTGTGGGTCACCAGACCAAGCTCTGGACAGAGCACAAGGTCACTCCAGAACCACCCACCTCACCAAACACCATACATGGGTAATAGATGGAATCCATCTTGCAAAACCTTACTCGCTATCTATCAGTGGGTGTGGCTACCAGCTTGGTTCTGTAGCTTATCAGGTACCCGGTTTCCAACTCCCCTATCCAGCTGTAATAACTCAAGATTTTTCTCACAAGTTTTGGGGAGTGTAGCTGTCAATGTGTAACAGCAACTCTACAGGCACCTGATTTCCAATTCAGAGACTAAAAGTAGGGAGACTCCAGGTAGAAGTTCAAGCCCTCTCAACCTGGCTACCTCTACCACCCTGAGCAAAGAGACTCAAGCTAGGAATAGACAACTCCACCTACTGCAAGAAAAGAAAACAGAGTGTGGAGAGACAATTTTTTCTTTCTTTCTTACTTTTCTTTTCTTGCTCTTCTCATACATTCTCCTCTACCCTTTCCCCTCTGGTCCTCACACCCTCAACATATGTGAAACCAAGAACATTCCATAAAACTGGACTTTAAAAACTGAATCATTAGAATTGTATAATATAGAGGAATTGCATAGGCCCCACCTCAGCACCTCTTTATTTGCTCTTATTTTCTTTCTCCCTCTCTTTCTTTCTTACCTTGTTATTTTTCTTCTTTTTTCTTTCTTCCTCTATCCCACTTTCAGCCTACTAACTTTTTCTATTTATACATATGGTAATTTTATGAATACAGATAAGGAGTTTGATTTTATACATTCTTCCATAAATTCCTCCTGTCTATCCATTAGAGTTCTCCTCCAAAGTTGCTAAATTAGATTAATCACATACCCTCATTCCTTTCCCCCTTAAAATAGCATCCTACCCCTGACCCTCATTTTCTACACACCACCAGAAATGGTATGCCTTTTATGAAATGAATGACTATATTCTAAATAATAATTGAAGGCAACATCTGTAGACACAGAGTCTAAATATAAATGTATTTATAATGGTTAGGCTTAGGCTTCGGGTTAGGGTTAGATTTAGAGTTAGGTTTTGATCTATGGTTAGGGCTAGGGCTAAGGATAGAGCAAGGGTTAGGACTAAGGTTTGGGTTAGATTTAGGATTATGGTAACAGTTAGGGTTAGAACTAGTATTAGGGCTAGTATGAGAGTTACAGTTAGTGTTAGGGCTAGGATTAGGGTTAGGGTTAGGGATAGGGCTAAATTAGGGATAGTATTAGTGTTAGGTTTAGGCCTTGGGTTATCGTTAGAGTTAGTATTATGTTTAGGGTGAGGTATTGGGTTATGGATAGGTTGAGGGCTAGGGCAAATATTAGTATTAGGGTTAGGGCTAGGGTTATTTTTAGGGTTATGATTAAAGGTAGGTTAGGGCTAGGATGAGGGCTAATGTTTGTCTTAGTTTTAGGTCTGGTATTATGGCTAGGGTTAATGTCAGGTCTAGGGTTACAGTTAGGGATAGATTTAGTGTTGGGTTTATGGCTTGGTCCAGTGTAAGTGTTAGTTGTATACTAAGGGTCAGTTTTAGAGCTAGGGTTTTTATTAGGGTCAGGATCAAGGTGAGGGTTTGGGTTAGGTTAGGGTTTAGGTTTAGGGCTTGAATTATTTTTAGGGTTTTGTGTTAAGGTAATGAAATGGTTAGGTTTAGGGTTTAGGTGTGGTTTAGTGTAATGGATTGGGTTAGGCTTAGGTCTAGGGTTAGCATAAGGGTTATCATTAGGGTAATGGATAGGGTTAGACCTAAGATTAGGGGTAGTGTTATGTATAGGATTAGGGATTTTTTTGGGTTAGGGTTAGTGTTTAGGTGTGGTTTAGTGTAACGGATAGGTTTAAGGTTAGGCCTAGGGTTAGCATAATGGGTTATCATTAGGGTAATAAATAGGGTTAGATTAAGATTAGGGGTAGAGTTATGTATAGGATTAGGACTTTTTTGTGTGTTAGGGTTAGATTTACGTTTAGGGTTACAGCTAGGTTTAGTGGCTGGGGATATGGTTCAAGAAGTAGGGTACTCGCCTAGCATGTGCAGGGCACTGGGTTCAAGCCTCAGCACCACATACCAATAAAATAAAGATGTTGTGTCCACCAAAACTAAAAAATAAATATTAAAAATAACTAGGTTTAGGACTCGGATTAAGGCTAGGTTTTGGGTTAGGTTAGGGCTATGGTTAAGGCTACAGCTAATGAACAAAGTAGCATAATGGTTAGAGCTAGTGATAGGGTCAGGGTTAGGGCTATGTCTAGTTTTAGGGTTAAGATAATGTTTACGATGATGTTTAGAGTTAGGTTTAATGTTAGGGTAAGAGTTGGGGTCCGGATTAGTTTTCAGGTTAGGATTAGGACTAGAATTAGAGATAGTATTAGGGCTAGGTTTAGGGTTAGGTTTTGGTTTAGGTTAAGTATTAGGGTTAGGATTATGATTCTGTTTTGTTTTAGGGCTAGGGTTAGAGTTAGGGCTAGTTTTTGGATTAATGTTAGGATTAGGGCTACTGTTAGTGTGAGGTTTAGGCTTAGGTTTAGGGTTAGATTTAGAGTTAAGTTTAGATCCAGGCTTTGAGCTAGGCCTAAGGATAGGGATAGGATTAGGGCTAAGTTTAGGGCTAGGTTTATGGTGATGGTAATGGATAGGGTTAGAACTAGTTATAAGGCAAGGGCAAGAGTTTGAGTAATTCTTAAGGCTAGGGTTAGGGTTTGGTTAGAGACAGGGCTAAATTAGGGCTGAGATTTGGACTAGGGTTAGTGTTAGTGTTAGGACTAGGTTTAGGGCTAGGGTTAGTGTTAGTGTTAGGGTTAGGGTTAGGTTTAGGTTAAGCGATGGGATTATAGCTACTTTTAGGACTAGGGTGAGGATTAGAATTAGGGTTATTGTTAGGGTTAGGTTTATGATTAAGCCAAAGTTTATGGTTAGGATGTGGTCTAAGGTTTTTGTTAGGATTAGGAATAGGATTAGAGCTAGGGCTAATGTCAGGTCTAGGGTTACAGATAGGGAGAGTTTTAGGGTTAGGTTTAGAGCTAGGTGTATTGTAAGGGTCAGGTTTCTTGTTAGGGTCAGGTTTAGAGCTATGGGTATTATTAGGGTCAGAGTCAGGTTTAGAGTTTTTATTAGATTAAGGTTTAGGGTTAAGGATCAAGTTATCATTATGGTTAGGGATAGGTTAATGATAGATTTAGGTTTAGAGTTCAGGTTAGTTGTAGGGTAATGGATAGGGTTAGGTTTAGGGTTAGGGATAGGGTTAGGGTTAGGGATAGGATTATGGTTTGGCCTAGGATTAGTAAAAGCGTTAGGGTTATCATTAGGGTTATTGATAAGGTTAGAGCTAGTGATAGGTATAGTGTTATGCTTATGATTAGGTCTAGGGTTAGGCTTAGGTTTAGGGTAGGGCTAAGGTTAGGGTTATGGTTAGCTTTAGGTTTAAAGCTATGGTAGGGCTTGGGTTAGGGCTAGGTTTTGCAATAGGTTAGGGCTATGGCAAATGTAAGATCTTTGTTATGATTAGGGCTAGTTTTAGGGTTAATGTTAGAGCTAAGTATAGTTTTAGGTTTAGGTTTATGGTTAGGGTGATGTTTAGAGCTAGGTTTAGTGTTAGTGTAAGGGTCAGTGTTCAGTTAGGGTTATGGTTAATGGGAAAGCCAGAATTAGGACTAGGGTTAAGTCTAGGGGAAGGGTTAGTGTTTGGCATTAGGCTAAGTGTTATTATTAGGGCTAGGGCTAGGTTTTTCTTTAGATCTAGGGCTAGAGTTATGGATAGATTAGGATTAGGTTTAGGTCTAGGGCTAGTCTTAGGGTTAGGTTTAGTTATAAGGTTACCGGTATGGGTAGTGTTAGAGTTTGGTTTAGGGTTAGGTTCAGTTTTACACCTATGATTAATGTTCAGGTCAGAATAAGGGTCAGGGTTAGGGTTAGGGTTTGGGTTATGGTTAGAGCTAGAATGAGGGCTGGGTTTAGGACTACTAACAGGGTTAGGGTTTGCATTATGTTAAGGATTAGAATTAGATTAGCATTAGGTTTCGGTTTTGCCATAGGTTAAGGGATAGGATTAGAGCTAGGGTTAGGGCTAGGGTTAGGGTTAAAGCTAGATTTAGGGCTCAGATTTGGGCTAGTATTTGTGTTAGGGTTATGGCTATGGTTAGAGCAAAGGCGAATGTAAGAACTAGGGTTTTAGGCTTAATTTTAGGGTATGGTTAGGGGTTAAACCTCTAATATTAGGATTAGATTTAAGGTTAGGGTGAAATTTAGAGCTAGTGTTAGTGTTAGGTTAATAATAATAAGGGTCAAGTTTAGCTTTAGGGTTAAGGTTAGGACTCAAGTTAAGGCTAGGGTTACTATAAGGGTTTGGTTTAAGGTTAGGGTGGTGTTTAGAGCTAGGGTGAGTGTTAGGATATGAGTCAGAGTTAGGGTTAGTATTAAGGTTAAGATTAGGACTCGAATTAGGGCTAGGGTTAGGTCTAGGTGTATTGTTAAAGTTTGGTTTAATTTAAGGTTTAGGGTTATGGCTATTGCTCGTTTTTGTTTTATTGCAAGGGTTAGTGTTAGGGCTAGATTTATGAGTAGCATTAGGGCTAGGGCTAGTGTTAATATTAGGCTTAGGCTTAGGGTTAGGATTAAATTTAGAGTTAGCATTAGATCTAGGTTTAGGACTAGGAATAAAGATTTGGCAATGGTTATGGCTAGGGTTAGGGCTAGGGTTAGGGCTAGGTTTAGGATTATGTTAATGGATAAGGTTAGAAGTAGGGATAGGGCTAGTGTGAGAGTTAGAGTTAGTTTTAGGGTTAGGGTTAGGGTTAGGGTTAGGGATAGGGTTAATTTAGGTCTAGGATTAGGGCTGTGTTTAGTGTTCACCTTAGGCCTATAGTTAGGGTTAAGTTTAGGGTAAGAAATGGCATTATAGTTAGGTTTAGAGATAAGGTGATGGTTAGAATTATGTTTAGGGCCATGGTTAGGGTTATGGTAATGATTAAGACTAGGATGAGGGCTACGGTTTATTTTAGTGTTAGTGCTAGGATTAGGGCTAGGGCTAATTTCAGATCTAGGGTTATGGTTAAAGATAGTTTTAGGATTAGGTTTACGGCTACATGTAATGTAAGCGTTAGGTTTAGGGTTACAGTCAAGTTTAGATCTAGGGTCAAGGTCTGGGTTAGAATTTGGGATAGGTTAAGGTTTAAAGTTAGGGCTCAAAATAGCGTAATTGTTAGTGTTAGTGTAATGATAGGGCGAGGATTAGGGTTTAGAATTGGTTTAGAATAATGCATAGGTTTAGGATTAGGGATAGGGTTAGGTTTAGGCCTAGGGTTATTGTTATAGCAATGGATAGGGTTAGAGCTAGGGTTAGGGCTAGGGTTATGGTTTTGATTAGGGATAGGTTTAGGATTAGGGTTAGGGTTAAAACTCGAGTTAGGGCTTGGATTAGGGCTCGGTTTGGGGTTAAGTTAGTGCTAGGGTTAGGGGTATGGCTAAGTAAGTACCAGGGTTACAATTGGGGTTAAATTTAGAGTTAGGGTTAGTGGTATGTCTAGTGTTAGGTTTCGGGTTAGGGTTAGGGTGACTATTAGACTAGGGTTAGTATTATTGTCAGAGTCAGGGTCAGTGTTAGTTCTAGTTTTCAGCTTAAAATTCGAATTAGATCTAAGATTAGGGTTAGGGTTTGGTTTAGGTTAAGGGTTAGGGTTTGGGCTATGGCTCAGTTTTGTTTTACTGCTAGGGTTAAGGTTAGATTTAGAGTTAGGGTTATGGTTTAGCTTAGGGTTGGGGTTTGATTTATAATTAAAAATAGATCTAGGTTAGGGATAGAGCTAATGATAGGGCTATGGTTAGGGCTAGGATTAGGGTTATGGTAAGGGATAGGATTAGAACTAGGGATGGTGATAGGGTCAGAGTTAGAGTTAGTCTTAGGGCTAGGGTTAGGAATATGACTAAATTAGGGCTAAGATTAGGACTAGGGTTAGTTTTGGGGATAGGCCTAAAGTTAGGTTTAGGGTTAGGATTAAGGCTAGGTTTAGGGCTAGGACAAGGGCTGGGATTGTGTTAGGTTTAGGGCTAGGATTAGGGCTATGGTTAATGCCAAGACTAAGCTTATGTTTGGGGATAGTTTTATGATTAGGGTTATGTTTAGGTCTAGTGTAAGGGTTAGGTTTAGTGTTCAAATCAACTTTAGAGATAAAAGATTTATGAGAGTAAGGGTCAGTGTTACAGTTTGTTTGAGGTTATGGTTTAGGGTTAGGGCTTGAATTAGCACTAGTGTGTGGGTTAGGGTAAAGATAGTTTTTTTTTTTTTTTAGAGTTCACATTAGGTTTAGGGTAATTGATAGGATTAGGGTTAGTGATAGGGTTAAGGTTAGGCCTATGGTGGGCATTAGGGTAAGGGTTATGGTTAGTATAATGGATATGATTAGAGCTAAAATTAGGGCTAGGTTTATGGTTAGGAATAGGTTTAGAATTATGGTTAGGTTTAGGATTAAAACTAGGATTAGGCTTACATTTATGTTTAGCATAAGGGTCAGGTTTTGAGCTAGGGTTAGGGCTAGGGTGAGGGTTAGGTTTAGGATTACTTCTAGGGATACTCATAGGGTTAAGGTTAGGATTAGGGCTAGTGACATCATTAGGGATAGGTTTAGGGTTAGGGTAATGTATACAATTAGATGTAGAATTAGGGCTATGTTTAATGTTAGATTGAGGTTTAAGCTTAGAGTTAGGGCTATGGATATGTTTAGGTTTATAGTAAGGGTTAGGGTTTGAGCTAGGGTTATGTCTATGGCAAGTGTGAGGTATAAGGTTAGGTATAGGGTTAGTTTTCCAGTTAGCTTTAGGTTTAGCATTAAGCCTAGGATTATCAATATGGTTAGCTTTATGTTTAGAGTAGTGGGTAGGTTTAGAGCTAGGTTTAGGCCTAGGGTTAAGGTTAAAATTAGGGCTAGGGTTAGGGTTAGATTGAGGGATAGGTGTAGGTTATGTTTACATTAATGTTTAGGCTTTGAGCTAGGATTAGAACTAAGGCAAATGTTAGGTTAGGGTTAGGGTTATGCTTAAGGCTTGATTTATACCTAGGATTAGCTCTAGATTTTGTGTTAGGTTTAGGCCCAGGGTTAGGGCTATGGGTAATGTAAGAGCTAGGGTTATGTTGAGGGCTAGTTGTAGGGTTAGGATTATGGCTAGGTCTTGTGTTAGGTTTAGGTTTTTTGTTAGTGTCAGGTTTAAAGCTAGATTCAGTGTTAGAATCAGGGTTAGTTTTGGGAATAGTGTTAGGGTTAGGGTTAGATCCAGAATTAGGACTAGGTTTAGGTCTAGATGTAGGATTAGTGTTTGAGTTATGTTAAGGATTATTGTTAGGGCTAGGGCTAGGTTTATGTTTAGGTCCAGGGCTAGAGTTAAGGCTACATTTAAGATTTGGTTTAGGTCTAGGTCTAGTGTTAGGGTTTGGTCTAGGGTTAGGGTAAGTTTTACACCTAGGGATAGTTTTAGTGTCAGAATAAGGGTCAGGGTTAGTATTAGGGTTTGAGATAGGGTTAGAGCTAGAATGAGGGCTCGGGTTAGGACTATTAATAGGGCAGGGTTTTTGGTTAGCCTAAGGATTAAAAATAGGTCTAGTGTTACCATTAGGGTTAGGGTTTTTCTTAAGTTAAGGGATAGCCTTAGAGCTAGGGTTAATGCTAGAGTTAGGGTTAGGGTTAGGGTTAAATATAGGTTTAGAGTTCAGGTTAGGGCTACTTTGTTTGTTAGGGTTAAGGCTAGATTTGGGCATTGGCTAATGTAAGAGCCAGGGTTACAATTAGGGTTAGTTTTCGGGTTAGGGGTAGGGTTAGGGTAGGTCTATTGTTATTTTTAGGTTTAAGGTTAGGGTAATATTTATAGCTAGGCTTATTGTTAGGATATAAATCAGCATCAGGGTTAGTTTTAGGGTTAGGTTTAGGACTCAAATAAGGGCTCGGGTTACTGTTAGTGTTTGGTCTAATGTGAGGGCTGTGTTTAGAGCTAGGGTGACTGTTAGAATATTAGTCAGGTCAGAGTTAGCTTTAAGGTTAGGTTTATTACTTGAATTAAGGCTAGGGTTATTGTTAGTGTTTGGTTTAAGTTTAGGGTGGTCTTTAGAACTAGGGTCAGTGTTAGGATATGAGTCAGGGTCAGAGTAAGTTTTAAGGTTAGGGTTAGGACTCAAATTAGGCTAGGGTTATGTCTAGGTGTAGTTTTAGGTTTTGAGTTAAGTCAAGGTTTAGGGTTAGGCTGTTGCTCATTTTTGTTTTATTCCTATGTTTAGGGTTTGGACTAGTTTTATTCCTAGGTTTAGGGTTTGGACTAGTTATAAGATTAGCATTAGGGTTAGGGCTAGTGTTAGTGTTATGCTTAGGCTTTGGTTTGTAGTTATATTTGGAATTAGCATTAGATCTAGGATTAGGGATAGGTCTAACTATAGGGCAAGTGTTTGGGGTAGGGTTATAGTTATGTTAACTGATAGGGTTAGAACTTGGGCTCGGGCTAGTGCTAGGGCTAGGGTGAGAGTTAGATTTAGTCTTGGACCTAGGGTTTTAGTTAGTTTTAGGGATAGGGTTAAGTTAGGGCTAGGATTAGGGCTAGGGTTAGGGTACAGCTTAGGCCTAGTGTTAGGTCCAGGGTTATAGTTAATTTTAGGGTAAGATATGGTGTTATAGCTAGGTTTTGAGATAGGGTGAGGGTTAGAATTAGGGTTAGAGCTAGGGTTAGGGTTAGTGTTATGATTCAGGCTACGTTTAGGGCTAGGATGATGGCTAGGGTTTGTTGTAGAGTTAGGTCTATAATTAGGGCTAGGGCTAATGTCAGGTCTAGTGTTACTGTTTGGGGTAGATTTAGGGTTAGGTTTGTGTCTATGTCTAGTGTAAGTGTTAGGCTTAGAGTAAGTGTCAGGTGTAGAGCTAGGTGTATTTTAGGGTCAGGATTTGGGTTAGGGTTTGTTTTAGTATAAGGTTTAGGGATAGGGTTCAAATTAGCATTAGGCTTAGGGTTAGGGTAATTGACTGGGTTAAATTTAGATTTCAGCGTAGGTTTAGGGCAATGGAGATCTTTAGGGTTAGCAAAAGGATTAGGGTTATGTCGAGGGTTAGCATTTGTATAAAGTTATCATAAGGATAATATATAAGTTTAGAGCTATGGTTAGGGCTAGGATTAGGTTAGGATTACGGCTAGATTTACGTTAGGTTTATAGTTAGGGCTATTAACCCCAGTTTAGGGGAGGGTTAGGGTTATATTTATGGTAAAAGTTAGGTTTTGAGCCAGGGTTAGGTCTAGGATGAGGGTTATGTTTAGTGTTATGATCAGGGTTAGGTTTAGGGTTAAGGCTAGAGTTTTCATTAGGTTTAGAATTAGGTTTAGGGTAATAGATTGGGTTAGATGTTAGGTTAGCTTTATAGTTAAGGTTAGGTTTATGTTTAAGTTTAGTTTTAGGGCTAGGTTTACTGTTGGTTTTAGGGTAAGAATTAGGGTTTGAGTTAGGGTTAAGGCTATGGCAAGGTTTAGGTTTAGGGTTAGGTCTACGGTTAGGTTTATGATTCGGGTTAGGGTTTCGGTTAGGATTAGGGAAAGGGTTATCATTAGGGTTTGGGTTAGAGTTAGGGTAATGGCTAGGGTTATAGCTGGTGTTAGGTCTAGTATTAAGGTTAGGATTAGGGCTACGGTTAGGGTTATAGTTAGGTATAGTGCTAGGGTTATGTTTAAACTAAGGGTTAGGCTTTGAGCTATGGTTAAGACTAAGGTGAGTGTTAGGGTTAGGGTTAAGACTAGGGTTAGGGTTAGGGTGAGGTTTATACTTAGAGTAGGTTTAGGCCTCGATTAGGGTTAGGGTTATTTAAGTTTTGTGTTAGGTTTAGGCCTCGGGTTAGTGCTATGTGTAATGGAAGATCTAGGGTTCTGATTAGAGCTAGTTTTAGAATTAGGGTTACAGCTAGGACTAGTGTTAGGTTTAGCTTTTTGGTTAGGGTCAGGTTTAGAGCTAGGTTTAATGTTAGTGTCATGGCCAGTGTTCAGGTTAAAGTTAGGGTTAGGGTGAAATCCAGAATAGGACTCGGTTTAGGTCTAGTGGTATGGTTAGTATTTGGTTTAGGTTAAGGTTTATTGTTAGGGCTAGCACTAAGTTTTTGTTTAGGTCAAGGGCTAGAATAATAGCTATATTTTGGATTAGATTTAGGTCTGGGGCTAGTGTTAGGTTAAGGTTTAGGTATAAGTTTACAGGTAGTGCTAGTTTCAGGTTTCGGTTTTTGTTTAGGGTCAGGTTTAGACCTATAATAGTTTAGGGGCATGTTAGGGTGAGCCTTTTGGTTAGAATTAGATCTAGAATGAGGGCAAGTGTTAGGACTAGTAATAGGGTTAATGTTTGTGTTTGGCTAAGGATTAGGATTAGAACTAAAGTTAGCATTATGAATAGGGTTTGGCTTAGGTTACTGGATAGGATTAGAGCTAGGGTTATGGCTAGGATTAGGGTTAGGTTTAGGGCTAGTTTTAAGGTTAGGGTTAGCATTAATTCTAGTGTTAGGGCTCAGATTAGGGCTATTTTTGTGTTAGAGTTATGGCTATGGTTTAGCTAAGGCCAAGAACTAGGGTTACAATTAGGGTAAGTTTTAGGATTAGGTTTTTGGCCAGGTCTAGTGTTAGCATTAGTTTTAGATTTAGGGTGATATTTAGAGCTAGGGTTTGTGTTTGGATATGAATCAGGGTGAGGGTTAGTTTTAGGCCTAGGACTTGAATTCGAGCTCGGGTTATGGCTAGTTATGGGTTACAGTTTGGTTTAGGTTAAGGTTTAGGGATAGAGCAATGGCTCAGATTTGTTTTAGGGCTAGGGCTTGGATTAGGGCTAGTTTTAGGATTAGCAATAGTGTTAGAGCTAATTTTAGAATGACGTTTAGGCTTAAGATTAAGGTTAGATTTAGAGATATGGTTAGATCTAGGGTTAGGGCTATGGCTAGTGTTAGGGCCTAGGTTAGGGCTATTGTTAGGGTTATGGTAATGAATAGAATTATAAATAGAAATAGGGCTAGGGTATGAGTTAGAGTTAGTCTTAGGGCTAGGTTTAGTGGTGCAGTTAAATTTAGAGTTCAAATAGGTGTAGGATTTGCACTATGATTATTGTAAGGGTTAGGCCTATGTTTAGGGCTACGGGTATGTTTAATTTCAGGGGAAGGGATGGGTTTATATAGCTAGGTTCAGTGCTAGGGCAAGGGTTATATTTAGGTATATGGCTAGGGTTTGTGTTCGGTTTAGGATAAAGTCTAAGTTTAGGGCTAGGATGAGGGCTAGGGTTTGTGTTACGGTTAGGGCTAGAATTAGGGCTAGGGATAATTTCAGGTCTAAGGTTATGGTTAGGGATAGGTTTATGGCTAGGTCTAGTGTAAGGGTTAGGTTTAGTGTAGGGGTCAGGTATAGAGCTAGGTTATTACTAGGGTCAGAGTATGGGTTAGGGTTTGGTTTGGGTTAAGGTTTAAGTTTAGGGCTCAAATTAGCATTTGGGTTATGGTTAGGATTAGAGTAATGGATAGAGTAAGTTTTATAGTTCAGTTTAGGTTTATAGTAATGTATAGATTTAATGTTAGGGATAGGGTTAGGGTTAGGTCTTGGGTCAATATTTGGTTTAGGCTTATGTTTAGAGTAATGAATTGGTTTAGTGCTAGTGTTAGAGCTTAGGTTAAGGTTAGGATTAGGGCTAGGATTTGCGATACTCCTAGGGAAAGTGTTAGGGTTTGGTTAATGGGTAAGTGTTAGGGATTGAGCTAAAGTTAGAGCTAGGATGAGGGTTAGGGTTAGAATCATGACTACGGTTAGGGTCAGGGTTAAGGTTAGGGTTAGGGTTAGGGCTAGGGTTAGAATTAGGTTTAGGGTTATGTTTAAGTTAATGGATAAAGTTAGAGCTAGAATCTGGGCTATGGTTACACATAGGATTAGGGATAGTGTTCCGGTTAAGTTTGGAGCTAGTGTTATGTTTAGAGTAAGGGTTAGAGTTTGAGCTAGGGTTAGGACTAGTGCAAGCATTAGGTTTAGGGTTTGTGCTAGGGTTAGGTTTAAGGTTATGTTTAGGTCTAGGATTAGGTCTTGTATTATGGCTAGGTTTTGTGTGAGGTTTATGGCTAGTGTTAGGGCTATGGGTAATGTAAGAGCTAGGGTTATGGTTATGGCTAGATTTTAAGGTTAGGGTTATAGATATGTCTAGTGTTAGGTTTAATTTTGGGTTAGGATAAGGTTTAGACCTAGGGTTTGTGTTAGAGTAAGTGTCAGTGTTCAGGTTACCATTGGGTTTATTGTTAGGGCCAGAATTATTAGTAGGGTTAGGTCTAGGGCTAGGGTTAGCCTTTGCATTAGGTTAATGGTTATTTTAGGGCTAGGGCTAGGGCTAGGTTTTTGTTTAGGACTAGGGCAAGAGTTATGGCTATATTTAGGATTAAGTTTAGGTCTAGTGCTAGTGTTATGGTTAGTTTGGGGTATAGGTTTACTGGTAGGGCTAGTGTTAGGTTTTGGTTTAGTGTTAATATCAGGCTTTGACCTAGGGTTAGTGTTATGGCCAGAATAAGGGTAAGGTTTACACTTAGGCTTCGGGATAGGGTTAGAGATAGAATGAGAACTAGGGTTAGAACTAGTAATAGAGTTAGAGTTTGGGGTAAGCTAAGGATTAGGGTTAGATCTAGGGTAGCATTAGTGGAGAGTTTGGCTTAGGGTAAAGAATAGGTTTAGAGCTAGGGTTTGGGTTAGTGTTAGGGTTAGGGTTACGATTAGGGTTAAAGCTAGGGTTGAGGTTCTGATTAGTGCTAGGGTTTGTGTTAGAGTTAGGGCTGAGGCTAATGTAAGAACTAGCTTTACAGTTAGGTATAGTTTTAGGGTTAGGATTAGGGCTAGGTCTAGTGTTTGGGTTAGGTTTAGGGTTAGGGTGAGGTTTAGATGTAGGGTTAGTTTTAGGGTCAGGGTCAGTGTCAGTATTAGTTGTAGGGATAGGGTTAGGATTAGGTGTAGCATTAGGATTTGTTTTACATTAAGGGTTAGGAGAAGGTCTATAGTTCAGTTTTGTTTGTGGGTTATGTCTAGAGTTAGGGCTAGTTTTCAAATTAGAATTAGGGTTAGGGCTAGTGTTAGAGTGATTTTTAGGATAAGAGTTATGGTTAGTTATAGAGTTAGGCTTAATTCTAGGTTTAGGACTGTGGCTAGGGTTAGGACTAATGTTAGGGCTAGTGTTAGGGTTAGGCAATAGATAAAGTTGGTACTAGATATAGGTCTAGGGCTAGTGTTAGTGTTAGTCTTAGGGCTAGGGTTAGAGTTAGGATTACATTAGCAATAAATTAGGGCTAGGATTAGAGCTATGGTTAGTGTTAGGATTAATCCTAGGGTTAGGGCTTGGGTTAGTGTTAGTGATAGTGTTAGAGATAAGGTTAGGGGAAATGATGTGTTATACCTATGTTCATAAATAGAGCGAGGGTTGAAATTAGGGTTTTGGCTAGGGTTAGGGTTCAGGTTAGAATTAAGGCTAGTTTTAGGGCTAGGATGAGGGCTTGGGTTTGTGTTAGGTTTAAGGCAATAATTAGATAGAGTGCTAATGTCAGGTCTAGGGTTACAGGTAGTGATAATGTTAGTGTTAGTTTTATGGCTAGGTCTATTTTAAGGATTATATTTAGGGTAAGTGTCAGGTTTAGAGCTAGGTGTGTTATTAGAGTCAGTGTCTTGCTCAGAGTTTGGGTTAGGTTTTGGTTTAGTTTTAGGGTTCTAATTAGCATTAGGGTTAGGGTTAGAGTTAGAGTTAGAGTTATTGATAGGGTAAGCATTAAAGTTTAGGTTAAGTTTATTTAAGGATAAGGTTAGTGTTAGCGATAAGTTTAGGGTTAGGCCTAAATGGATAGAGTTTGATTTAGGTGTAGGACTAGTGTTAGTGTTAGGTTTAGTGTAACTGTTAGGGTTTGAGCTAGGATTAGGACTATGGCAAGGATTATATTTACGGTTAGGTCTAGGGTTAGGTTTACAGTTAGGGTAAGTGTAGGTTTAGGGTTAAGACCTGGGTTAAGTTTACAATTAGGGTTAGAGTAGATTTAGGGTTAGGGCTAGTGTTATCATGAGGCTTATAGTTAGAGTTAGAGTAATAGGTGTGGTTAGAGCTATGTTTAGAGCTATGTTTGGGTTAGGCTTATGTTTAGGGTAATGGATAGGTTTAGGCCTAGGGTTATGGTTAGGATTAGGGCTAGGTATAGGGTTAGTGTTAGGCCTAGGGTTAGTATTAAGGTTAAGTTTAGGGTACGTGTTAGGGTTTGAGCTATGGTTAGGGCTAGGGCAACCGTTAGGTTTAGGGTCAGGTCTACATTTAGGATTAGGGTTAAGTTTAGGGCTAGGGTTATCATTAGGGTTAGGGTTATGTTTAGGATAATGGATAGGGTTAGAGGTAAAGTTAGGGCTAGGATTATGGTTAGGATTAAGTCTAGGGTCATGTTTAGGGATATGGCCAGTTTTAGGGCTAGAGTTAGGTTTAGGGTAATGGTTAGGGCTAGGGTTAGGTTTAGGGTTAAAACGAGGTGTTGGGCTCAGTTTAGGGATAGGTTTTGGGTTAGATTAAGGCTAGGATTAGGGCTATGGCTAATGTAGGAACTAAAGTTATGGTTAGGGCTACTTTTATGGTCATGGTTGAGGGCTAGTTCTTGTTTTAGGTTTAGGTATACTTTTAGGGTGATGTTAGAGCTAGGGTTATTGTAAGGTTAGAGTCAGGTTCAAGGTTAGTTTTAGGGTTAGGTTAGGACTGGAATTAGGGCTAAGGTTAGGGCTAGGTGTAGGGTTAGGTTTTGGCTTAGGTTAAGGGTTAGGGTTAGGGCTATGGCTTGGTTTTGTTTTAGGGCTTGAAGTAGATTAGGTCTAGTTTTAGGATTAGTGTTATTGTTAGGGCTAGTGTTAGTGTGAGGTTTAGGCTTAGGGTTATGGTTGGACTTAGAGTTATGGTTAGTTCTAGTGTTAGGGCTAGGGCTAGGGCTAGTGTTAGGGCTAAGGTTAGGGCAAGTGTTAGGCTTATGGTAAGGGGTAGGGTTAGATCTAGGAATAGGGCTAGGGTGAGAGTTAGAGTTATTCTTAGTGCTAGTGGTAGGGTTAGGGCTAAATTAGGGCTAGGATCACGTCTAGAATTAGTGTAAATTAGTGTAAGGTTTAAGACTAGAGTTAGGTTTAGATTTGGGGAATGTATGGGGTTATAACAAGGTTCAGAACTAGGGCAAGGGATAAAATTAGAAATAGGGCTAGAGTTAGGGCTCAGGTTAGGATCAAGGCTAGTTATAGGGCTAGGATGAGGGCTAGCATTTCTGTTAGGGTTATGGCTAGAATTAGGGCTAGGGCTAATATCTGGTCTAGGGTCATGGTTAGGGATAGTTTTTAGGTAAGATTTATTACTAGGTCTAGTGTCAGAGTTAGGTTTAGGGTGAGGTTCAAGTTGAGAGCTAGGGGTATTGTAATTGTCAGAGTCAGGTTTTGGGTTTGAGTTAGGTTGAGGTTTAGGTTTATGACTCAATTTAGCATTAGGTTTGAGTTAGGATTAGTGTAATGGATAAAGTTAAATTTAGGCTTCAGATTAAGTTTATGGCTCAGGTTAGGTTTAGGGGAATGGATAGGGTAAGGGTTAGGCCTAGGGTTAGCATTAGGTTTATGGTTATCATTAGGGTAATGAATAGGGTTAGAGCTAGGGTTAGGGATAGGGTTATGTTTATGATTAGGGGTAGAGTTAGGGTTAGGGTTAGGGTTAAGCCTAGGGTTAGGTTTAGGGTATGGGTTAGGATTTGAGCTAGGGTTAGTGCTAAGCATATGGTGAGGTTTAGAATTAGGTCTAGGGTTAGTATTGGATTTTCATTAAGGTTAAAGTAATGGACAGGTATAGATATCGGGTTAGGGTTGGGGTTAGGTTTAGGTTTAGGACTAGGGTTCATGTTAAGTTTAGCATAATTGTTAGATTTTGAGCTAGGGTTAGGACAACGGCAAGAGTTAGGTTTATGGTTAGGTCTAGAGTTAAGTTTACAGTTAAGGTTAGAGTAGGTTTAGGTTTAGGGCTAAGGTTATCATGATGTTTATGGTTAGTGTTAGGGTAATTGGTGGGGTTAGTGCTAAGGTTAAGTCTAGTTTTAAGTTTAGGATTAGGGCTAGGGCTTGGGTTAGGTTTAGGTTAGGCCTATCATGTTCTTAAAGTTATGATTAAGGGTAAGTTAATGTCAAGGGTAAGTTTCAGGGATTGAGTAAGTGTTAGGGCTATGTCAAGGCTTCAAGTTAGAATCAGCTCTAGGGATAGAGTTAGGGTTAGGGTTATGGTTAGGTTTAGGTTTAGGTTTAGGCTTAGGGTAATGGATAGAGTTAGAAGTAGAGTTTTGGCTATGGTTATGGTTAGGATTAGGGCTAGGATTGGGGTTAGGTTTTGGGCTATGGTTATGTTTAGGGTAAGGGCTAGGGTTTGAGTTAGTGCTTGTGCTAGGGTTAGGTTGAGGATTAGGTTCAGCCTTAGGTCTAGGGACAGGATTATGATAGATTTAGAATTAGGGTTAAGGTTAGGGCTAGGGTTACATTAGGGTTAGGATAAGGGTTAGGGTAATGGATATTGTTATATGTAGGTTTAGGTTTAGGTTTAGGGTTAGATTTAGTTTTACAGTTAATGTTAAGGCTACAGTTATGTTTAGGTTTATGGAACGGATTAGATTTTGAGCTAGGGTTAGGGCTGTGGCAAGTGTTAGTCTTAGGGTTAGGTCTATTGTTAGTTTTCTGGTTAGGGTTATGGTTACTGTCAGGGTTAAGGCTAGGGTTATCAATTAGTTAATTTTAGGGTTAGGTAAGGTGTAGGTTTAGAGCTAGGTTTAGGAATAGGGTTAAGTTTAGGGTTAGGGCTAGGGTTAGGGTTTAGAGTAAGGTAAGGGTCTAAGTTTATGTTTATGGTAAGGGTTATACTTTGAGTAATATTTAAGACTAAGGCTAGGTTTAGTATTTGGGTTAAGGATAGGGCTAGGGTTAGTGTTAGGTTTATGCTAAGGGCTATATTTAGGCATAAAATTCGCTCTATGCATTGTGTTAGAACTATTAATATGGTGATAATTTTGATTATGATGAGGATTAGGGATAGGTCTAGGGTTACCATTAGGGTTAGGGTTTTGCTTAGGGTTAGGGATAGAGTTATAGCTAGTTTTAGGTGTAGGGTTAGGGTTAGGGTTATGGCTAAAGCTAGATGTAGGGTTCAGATTAGGTCGAGTTTTTGTGTTAGTGTTAGGACTAGGGTTAGGGCAACAGGTAATGTAAGAACCAGGGTTACAATTAGGGTTAGCTTTAGGGTTAGGGTTAGGGGTAGTTCCAGTCTTAGTGTTAGATTTAAGTTTAGGGTGATATTTAGAGATAGAGTTATTTTTAGGATAGGAGTCAGGGTCAGTGTTAGTTTTAGGGTTTGACTTAGGACTCAAATTAGGGCTAGGTTTACTGTAAGGTTTCGGTTTAATGTTAGTGTCATGTTTAAAGTTAGTGTGAGTGTTAGTATATGAGTCAGGGTCAGGGTTAGTTTTAAGGTTAAGGTTAGGACTCAATTAAGGCTAGGATTAGTTCTGGTCTTAGTTTAGTGTTTAGTTTAAGTTAAGGTTTAGGTTTAGTCTATTGCTCAGTTTTGTTTTACTCCTAAGGTTAGGGCTAGTTTACAATTAGTATTAGGGTTAGAGCTAGTATTAGTGTTAGGCTTAGACTTAGGATTAGGGTTACATTTATAGTTAGGCTTAGATCTAGGATTAGGCTAGGATTAAGGATAGGGCAAGGGTTAGGGCCAGGGTTATAGTTATGGTAAGTGATGGGGTTAGTACTAGGAATAGGGCTAGTATGAGAGTTAGAGTTAGTGATAGGGCTAAAATTAGATTTAGTGTTTGGGATAGGGTTAAATTAGGGCTAAAATTACGGCTAGGGTTAGTGTTCAGCTTAGGTCTAGCGATATGGTTAGGGTTAGGTTTAAGTTTAGGATAAAGAATGCCATGATCTAGGTTTAGACGTAGCGTGAGTGCTAGAGTTAGCATTAGGGTTAAGGTTAGGGTTATAATTAAGGCTAGGTTTAGGGCTAGGATGAAGCTAGTGTTTATTTTAGATTTAGGGCTAGGATTAGTGGTAGGGCTAATATCAGATCTAGGGTTATGGTTAAAGATAGTTTTACAGTTAGGCTTATGGCTACATCCAGTGTTTAGGGTTAGGTTTAGGGTAAGGGTCAGGTTTAGAGCTCAGGGAATTATTAGGATTAGAAATTGGCTGGGTAAGGATTTAGGTTTATGGTTCAAATTAGCATTAGTGTTAGGGTTAGGGTACAGTTAGGATTGTTTTAAGGTTCCGGTTTGGTTTAGGGTAATTGATACAGTTAGATTTAGTGATAGGGCTGGGTTAGGCTTTGGGTTAGCATTAGAGTAAGAGTTATGGTTAGGGAAATTGATAGGGTTAGAGCTTAGGTTAGAACCAGAGTTATGGTTAGGAATATGCCTTGAGTTAGGGTTAGAGTTAGTGTTAGAACTAGGGTTAGGGTTATGTTTGGGTTATGTTTAGCATAAAGGTTAGGTTTTGAGCTAGGGTTACGGCTAGGTTTAGGATTAGGTCTAGGGATAGGATTATGGTAGGTTTAGGGTTAGGGTTAGAGTTAGGGCTAAGGTTATCATTAATGTTAGAGTTAAGGTTAAGGTAACAGATAGGGTTAGGTTAGGTTTAGATTTTGGTTTAGAGTTAGAATTAGTGATAGAATTAGGATTAGAGCTATGGTTATGTTTATGATTATGGTTAGGATTATGGTTTTATCCAGAGTTAGGGCTCTGCTGAGTGTTAATTTTAGGATTATGTCTATGGTTACTTTTCCATTTAGGGTTAGGATTACCATTAGGGTTTGGGCCAGGATTATCAATAAGGTTAGGTTTAGGGTTAGGGTATTGGGTAGGTTTAGAGCTAGGTTAAGGGCTAGGTTAAGTTTAGGATTTGGGATAGGGTTAGGGTGAGAATTAGGGATAGGTCTAGGTTTATGTTTAAGGTAAGAGTTAGGCTTTGAGCTATTTTAGGACTAAGTCGAAGGCTAGGGTTAGGTATAGGCCTAGTGTTAGGTTTAGGGTTATGCTAAGGGCTAGGTTTAGGATAAAATTAGCTCTGTGTTTAGTGTTAGGTTTAGACCTAGTGATAGGGCTATGGGTAATGTAAGATTTAGGGTTATGATTAAGGCTAGTTTTAGGGTAAGGGTTAGGGTTATGGCTGGGTCTAGAATTAGGTTTAAGTTTTGGTTAGTTTCAGGTTTATTGGTAGGTTTATTGCTAAAGGCATGGTCAGTGTTTGGGTTAGAGTTAAAGTTAAGGTTAAAATCAGGATTAGGACTAGGTTAAGGACTAGGGGTAGAGTTTGTGTTTGGGTTAGGTAAAGATTTTTGTTACGGCTAGGACTAGGATTTTGTTTAGGGTCAGGGTTAGGGTTAGGGTTTGGGATAGCATTAAAGATAAAATGAGATCTAGTCTTGGGATTATTAATAGGGTTAGGATTTGGTTAGGCTAAGGATTAGGGATAGGTCTAGGGTTACTATAAGAGTTAAGGTTTTGCTCAGGGTAAGGCATAGGGTTAGGTTTATGGGTAGGGTTAACGCTAGGTTTAAGGCTCAGATTCGGGCTATTTTTTGTTTGAGGATTAAGTCTAGGGTTAGGGCAATGGCGAATATAAGAACTAGGGTTAGAGGAAGGGGTAGGTCAAGTGTTAGGGTTAGGTTTAAGATTAGGGTGATATTTATAGCTAGGTTTAGTGTTAGGATATTAGTCAGGTCAAGGTTAGTTTTAAGGTTATCATTAGGACTCGAATTAGGTCTAGGTTTAGATCTAGGTGTAGTGCTAGGGTTCGGTTTAAGTTAAGGTTAGTGTTAGGCCTGTTGCTCAGTTTTCGTTTAGTGATATGCTTAGGTTTAGGGATAGTTTTATGATTAGCTTTAGGTTTAGGGCTGGGTTATGGTTAGATTTAGGATTAAGGCTAGATTTAACGCTAGGATTAGGGCTAGGTTTTTTGTTAGGGCAAGAATTAGAGCTAGGACTAATGTCAGACCTAGGTTTATAGTTAGTGATATATTTTAGAGTTAGGTTTATGACTAGGTCAAATTAAAGTGTTACATGTAGGGAAAGGGTCAGATTAAGAGCTGGGGTATTATTAGGATTATGGTCAGGCTTCGGGTTTGGGTTAGGTTAAGGTTTAGGGTTAAGGCTCAAATTAGCATTAAGGTTAGAATTAGGGTTAGGGTAATGGATAGTGATAGGTTTAGGATTCAGGTTAGTTTTAAAGTAATGGATATGGTTAGGGTTTGTGATAGGTTTAGGGTTAGGCCTAGGGTTAGCATTAGGGTTATGGTTATCATTAGGGTAATTTATAGTATTAGACCTAGGGTTAGGGCTAGGGTTATGGTTAGGATTAGGGCTAGAGTTAGGGTTAGGGTCAGATTTAGAGCGAGGGTTACACTTTGGATTAGGTTTAGGGTACAGTTTAGGGTTTGAGCTATTTTTTTTTTTTTTTTTGCTATGGCTAAGGTTAATTTAGGGTTTGGTCTAGGGTTTTGGTTATGGTTAGTCTTACGGTTAGGGATAGAGTTATCTTTAGGGTTAGGGTGATAGGTTTAGATGTCAGGTTAAAATTGGGTTTGGTTTAGGTTAGCCTTCTGTTTAGGTTTAGGATTAGTGATATGGTTTGTGCTGGCTTAGATTTAGGGTTAGGTTCACTGTTAGTTCTAGGGTTAGGTTTATCTTTAGGGTTAGGGCAGCTGTAGCTTTAGGTCTAGTTTTATCATTAGGGTTAAGTTTATGGTTAGGGTAATGGGTATGATTCAAGGTAAGGTTAGGACTAGAATTAAGGTTAGGATTAGGTGGGTTCGATCCTCAGCACCACATACAAAAAACAAAGATGTTGTGTCTGCTGAAAACTAAAAAATAAACATTAAGGTTAGGATTAGGGCTGAGATTAGGTTTAGGGTTAGGCCTTGGTTTAGAGTTAGGGTTAGGTTAAGTGTAAAAGTTAGGGATTGAGCTAGGTTTAGGGCTAAGACGAGGGTTATGGTTACAGTCTTGGCTGGGTAGGGTTAGGGTTAGGTTTAGGGCTAGGGTTATCATTAGTTTTAGGGTTATGGTTAGTGTAATGAATAGAGTTATAGCTTGGGTTTGGGCTATGGTGACAGTTAGGATTAGGGCTAGAGTTAGGGTGAGGTTTAAGGTTTGGGCTGGGTTTTATATAAGGTACGTTTTAGGGTTTGAGCTAGGGTTAGGGCTAGAACAAGGGTTAGAGTTAGGGTTAGGGCTAGGTTTAGCATTAGAGTTATGGTTATGGTTAGGCTTAGGGCTGCAATTAGGGCTAGGTTTTGTGTGAGGTTTAGGGCTTGTGTTTGGTATATGGGTAATGTACGAGCTAGAGTTATGGTTATGGATAAATTTAGAGTTTCTCTAGTGTTAGGGTTAGTTTTTGTGTTAGGGTAATGTTTAAACTTAGGATTCTTGTTAGGGTAAGTGTCAGGGTTCAGGTTAGGATTAGGTTTAAGGTTAGGTCCATAATGAGGACTAGGGTTAGGTCTAGGGGTAGAGTTAGTGTTTGTTTAGGTTAAAGGTTATTGTTAGGGCTAAGGCTAGGGTTATGGCTATATTTAGGATTAGGTTTAGGTCTAGGGCTAGTGTTACTGTAAGGTTTAGGGTTCGGGTTACTGGCATGTCTAATGTTAGATTTCGGATAAGGGTTAGGGTTCAGGTTTAAACCTAAGTTTAGTGTTAAGGTCAGAAAAGGGTCAGCGTTTGGGTTAGGGTTTGGTTACATTTAGAGCTACAATGAGGGCTAGGTTTAGGACTAGTAATAGAGTTAGGGTTTGGGATACGATAGAATTAGTGTTAGGACTAGGGTAGCAATAGGTTGAGGGTTTGACTAAGTGTAAGAAATAGGGTTAGAGCTAGCATTAAGACTAGAGATAGGTTAGGGTTAGGGCCAGAGTTTGGCCTTGGATGAGGGCTAGGTTTAGTGCTATGGGTAATTTAAGAACTGGGATTACAATTAGGGCTAGTTTTAGAGTTAGATTTAGGTTGAAGTCTACTGTTAGGCTTAGGTTTAGTGATAGGATGATGTGTAGAGCTAGGGTAAGTGTTAAGGTCATAGTCAGGGTTAGTATTAGTCCTAGGGTTAAGGTTAGGACTCAAATTAGGGCTAGGATTAGGGCTAGGTATAGTGTTAGAGTTTGGTTTAGGTTAAGGATTAGGGTCAGTGCTATGGCTCAGTTTTGCTTGAGGGCTAGGACTAGGGTTAGGGCTAGTTTTCAAATTAGGTTAGGGTTAGAGCTAGTGTTAGGGTGTGGTTTAGGCTTAGGGTTAGGGTTAGATTTAGAGTTAGTGTTAGATCTATGTTTAGAGCTACAGTGAAGGTTAGGGCTATTGTTAGGTCTAGGGTTTGAGTTATCATAAGGAATTGGGTTAGAACTAGGGATATGGCTAGGAAGAGAGTTAGAGTTAATCTTAGTTTTAGGGTTAAATTTAGGGTTAGAATTAGAGATTAATTATGGCTAGCATTAGAGGTAGGGTTAGTATTAAGGCTGAGCCTAGGTTTATGGCTAGGTTATGGTTATGGTTAAGGTTAGGTATGATGTTATAGCTAGCTTTAGAACTAGGGTGAGGATTAAAATTAGGGTTAGGTCTATGGTTAGGGTTAGGTTTAGGATTAAGGCTAAGATTAGGGCTAGGTTTAGGGCCAGAGTTTGTTTCAGGGTTAGGGCTTCATTAAGTCTAGGGCTAATGTCAGGTCTAGGGTTACAGTTAGAGATAGTTTTAGGGTTAAGATTATTAAGTTTAGAATTAGGTTTATGGATATGGTTAGGTTTAGGATTCAGTTTAGGTTTAGTGTAATGTATAGATTTAGTGTTTCGAATAGGTTTAAGGTTACCTTAGGGTTAGCATTATGGTTCGATGAGGATTAGGGTTATGGATAGGGTTACAGCTGGATTTAGGGGTAGGTTTATGCTTAGGATGAAGGCTAGGGTTAGGTTTGGGGTTATGGCAAGAGTTAGGGCTAGGATTAGGTTTAGGGTAAGGTTTACGGCTAGAATGAGGGTTATGAATAGGGTTAAATGTAGTGTTAGGGCTCTGATTAGGTATATGTTTTGGGTTAGGTTAGGGCTAGGTTTAGGGCTGCAGCTAATGTAAGAACTAGGGTTACATTTAGAAGTAGTTGTAGGGTTAGAGTTAGGGCTAGTTCTAGTGTTAGGTTTAGGTTTAGGTTTTGAGTGATGTTTAGAGCTAGGGTTAATGTAAGGGTCAGATTCAGAGTCAGGGTTTGTTTTAGAGTTAGGGATAGTACTTGAATTAGAGCTAGGTTTAGTCCTAGGTGTAGGCTTATGGTTTGGTTTATGTTAAAGTTTAGGGTTAAGGCTGTGACTTGGTTGTTTTGTAGGGTTAGGGCTAGTTTTAGGATTAGCATCAGCGTTATGGCTTGTGTTAGTGAGAGTTTTAGCTTAGGGTTAGGGTTAGATTTAGATTAAGGTTTAGGGCTAAATTAGGGCTAGGATTAGGTCTAGTGTTTTTGTTAAGGTTAGCCCTAGTTTTAGGCTTAGGTTTAGGTTTAGGGATAGAGTTAGGTTTAGGGGAAGGGATGGGGTTAGAGCTAGTTTTAGGGCTAGGTTGAAGGTTAGAATTTCAGTTAGGGCTAGGGTTATGGTTTGGTTTATTAAAAAGGCTAGGTTTAGGGCTAGGATGAGGGCTAGGGTTTTTTTTTAGGGTTATGGCAATTATTAGGAATAGGGCTAGTGTCAGGTCTAGACTTATGTTAGGGAGAGATTGAGGGATAGATTTATGGGTAGGTCTAGAGTAAGTGTTCCCTTTAGGGTAAGGGTCAGGTTTAGAGCTAGTGGTATTATTAGGGTTAGAATTAGGTTTCAGTTTTGGTTTAGTTTAGGGTTTAGGTTTAGAGCTTGAATTAGCATTAGGGTTTGGTTAGGGTAAGGATATGTTTGGGTTTAGGGTTCATGTTAGGTGTAGGGTAATTGATAGGGTTAGAGTTAGCAAAAGGGTTAGGGTTAGGCCTAAGGTTAGTCTTAGGGTTATGGTTGTGCTTAGGATAATGGATAGGGTTAGGGCTAGGTTTATGGTTCGTATTAGCTCTAGAGTTAGGGTTAGGCCTAGGGTTAGGGTTAGGTTCAGGTTTAGGATATGGTTTAGAGTTTGAGCTAGGGTTAGCACTATGGCAAGGGTTATATTTAGGGTTAGGACTAGGTTATAGATACTGTTATGGTCAAGGTTAGTGTTAAGGTTAGGGCTAGAGTTATCGTTAGGTTTAGGGTATTGGATAGGATTTGATGTCGTGTTAGGGTTAGGGTTAAGCTTAGGTTTTGGGTTAAGGTTAGAATTAGGGATAGGCTTGGGGTTAGTATTAGGGTAATGGTTAGGTACTGAGCAATGGTTAGCTCTATGGCAAGGGTTAGGTTTATGATTATGTCTAGGGATAGGGTTAGGGTAGATTTAGGGTAAGGGTTAGAATTATCATCAGAGTTAGGGTTAGGGTTAGGTTTAGGATAATGGGTAGGGTTAGAGCTAGGGTTAGGGCTAAGGTTATCATTAAGATTAGGGTTAGAGTTATGGTAATATGTAGGCTTAGAGCTAGAGTTAGGCATAGGGTTTAGGTTAGGATTAGGGCTAGGGTTAAGATTAGGTTTAGGTTTAGGCCATGGGTTAGTGTTAGGGTTAGGTTAAGTTTAAGGGTTAGGGATTGAGCTAGTGTTTGGACTAGGACAAGGATTAGGATTAGAGTCAGTGTGAGTGGCTAGGGTTAGCATTAGGGTTAGGGTTAGGGTTAGGGTAATGGATAGAGTTATAGGTAGGTTTTGGCCTCTGGTAATGGATAGTTTCAGGGTTAGTGATATGGCTAGGTCTAGTGTTAGGGTTATGTTTTTTTTTTTTTTTTTTTTTGTTAGGATAAGGTTTAGAGCTAGGGTGTTTGTTAGGGAAATGGTAAGTGTTCGGTTTAGGTTTAGGTTTATTGTTAGTGCAAGCATTAGGACTAGTGTTTGGTCTAGATCGGGTTAGTGTTTGGCTTATGTTAAGGGTTATTATTAGGGTGAGGGCTAAGATTTTCTTTAGGGCTAGGCCTAGAGTTATCACTAGATAAAGGATTAAGTGTAGATCTAGGTCTAGTGTTAGGGTAAGTTTTAGTTATAGGGTTAGAGGTAGTGCCAATGTTAGGGGTCGGTTTAGGGTTAGGGTCAGGTTTCGACCTATGGTTAGTGTTAGGGTTAGAAAAAGGTCAGGGTAAAGATTAGGGTATGGGATAGTGATAGAGCTAGATTGAGGATTAGGTTTAGGGCTAGTAATAGAGTTAGATTTGGGGTTACACTTAAAATTAGGTTTAGGACAAGGGTATATTTAGGGTTAGAGTTTGGCTTAGGGTAAGGGACAGGGTTAGCGCTAATGTTAGGGCTAACGTTATGGTTAGGGTTCGGGCTAGGGTTAGGGTTAAAGCTAGGGTTAGAACTTGGATTAGGGCTAGGCTAGGTTTTGTGTTAGCTTTAGGGCTACGGATAATGTAAGAACTAGGGTTACATTTAGGGCTAGTTTTAGGGTTAGTATTACGTCTATGTTTAGTATTTGGTTAGAGTTTAGGGTTAGGGTTATATTTAGGGTAATGGATATGTAGTGTTAGCGAATGTTTTAGGCTTAGGCCTAGGGTTAGCGTTAGGTTTAGGATTAGGGTTAGGTTTAGGGTTAGAGTAATGGGTAGGTTAGAGATAGGGTTAGTGCTAGGGTCATGGTTAGTTTTAGTGTTAGTGTTAGGTTTAGGGTTAGTGCAAAGATTAAATTTAGGGTTAGGTTTAGGGTACGGGTTAGGACTTGGTTTAGGTTTAGATTTAGGGTTAAAGCTAGGGTTGTAGCTCGCATTAGGGCTAGTGTTAGGGATTCAGCTAATGTAAGAACTAGGGTTATGATTCAGGCTAATTTTAGGGTTACAATAAGGGCTAGTTTTATTGTTAGGTTAAGTTCAGGGTGATGTTTTTAGCTAGGGTTATTCTTAGGTTCAGAGTCAGGGTCAGGTTAGTTTTATGATTGGGGATAGAACTCAAATTAGGCGTAGGCTTAGGGCTAGATGTAAGGTTAGGATTTGGTTTAGGTTAAGGGTTAGGGTTAGTGCTAGTGTTAGTGTTAGTGTTAGGCTTAGGTATAAGTATAGGGTTACTGGTAGGTCTAGTGTTAGGTTTTGGTTTAGGTTTAGGGTCAGTTTAGACCTAGGGTTACTTGTAGGGTCAGATGCGGGTCAGGGTTAGGTTTAAAGGTATAATGAGGGCTAGGTTTAAGACTACTAATGTGGTTAGAGTTGAAGTTAGGCTAAGGATTAGGGTTAGGACTACGGTTAGCATTTGGGTTAAGGTTTGGCTTAGGGTAAGGGATATGTTTAGAGCAAGGGTTAGAGCTAAGGTTAGGGTTAGGTTTAGGGCTAGTGTTAGGGATAAGATTAGGGTTAAAGCTAGGTTTAGGGCTCAGATCCAGGGTAGATTATTGTTTGCGTTAATGCTAGGGTTAAGACAATGACTAATGTACGAACTAGGGTAACAGTTAAGGCTAGTTTTAATGTTATGGTTACGGCTAGGTCTAGTGTTAGGTTCAGCATCAGGGTCAGAGTAATTTTTAGAGTTAGAGTAGGGCTAGGTGTAAGGTTTGGGTTCAGTTTAGGTTAAGGGTTTGGGTTAGGAATATGGCTTGGTTTTGTTTTATGGCTAGGGCCAGTGCTAGGTCAAGTTTTAGGATCAGCATTATGGTTAGGTGTAGTGTTAGGGTTTGGTTTGGCTTATGATTACAGTTAAATTTAGAGTTAGGTTCAGATTTAGAATTAGGTTTAGATCTGGATTTACAATAGGCCTAAGGATAGAAATAGGGCTAGGGCTAGGGCTAGGGCAAGAGTTATAGTTAGTCTTATGGCTACGGTTAGGTTTAGGATAGGATTAAATTAGGGCTAGGATTAGCGCTAGGCTTAGTGTAAGTATTAGGCCTATGGTTAGGGCAGGGGTTAGGGTTAGGTTTAGGGTTATGGTTAGGTTTATGGTAAGGTATGAGGTTATAGGTAGGTTTACGGCCAGGGTGAGGTTTAGGATTAGGGTTAGGGGTCGTGTTATGATTCAGGTTAGGATTAAGGCTAGTTGTAGGGCTAGGATTATGTTTAGGGATAATTTCAGGTCTAGGGTTATGTTTAAATATAGTTTAAGTTTAGTTTTATGGGCTACACCTTGTGTAAGCATTAGGTTTATGGTTAGGTTCAGGTTTAGAGCTAAGGGTATTATTAGAATCATGGTCATGGTTAGTGCTTTGGATAGGTTAAGGTTTAAAGTTAAGACTCGAATTAGCATTAAGTATAGGATCAGCGTAATGGGAGGGTTACGTTTAGGTTTCAGGTTAGATTTACGGTAATGGATAGGGTGAAGATTAGGTATAGGGTTAGGTTTAGTCCTAGGGTTAGCATTAGGGTAAGGGTTATGGTTATGGTAATGGATAGGGTTAGAGCTAGGGTTACAGATAGGGTTATGGTTACAATAAGTGATAGGGTTAGAGTTACGTTTAGGGTTAAAGCTAGGGTTAAGGCTCGGAATACGGCTAGGATTTGGGTTAGGTTAGGGATAGGGATAGGGTTACGGCTAATGTAAGTAGTAGGGTTATTATTAGGGCTGGTTTTTGTATTAGGAGTTAGAACTTGGACTAGTGTTAGGTTTAGGTTTAGGTTTAGGGTGATGTTTAGACCTAGGGTTAGTGTTAAGTTCAGAGTCAGGGTGAGGGTTAGTTTTAGATTTCAGCTTAAGACTCAAATTATTGCTAGGGTTAGGGCTTGGTGTAGGATTAGGGCTTGGTATATGTTAAGGATTAGGGTTAGATCTATGGCTTGGTTTTGTTTTAGAGCTAGGGCTAGGGTTAGGGCTAGTTTTAGGATTAGACTTATGGTTAGGGCTAGGGTTAGTTTTAGGCTTAGGCTCATTTTTAAGGTTATATTTAGAGTTAGGGTTAGATCTAGGGTTATGGCCAGGGATATGAATAGGGCTAGGGTTAGACCTAATGTTCAGGCTAGGATTAGGCTTCCAGTAAAGTACAGTGTTAGAACTAGAGTTAGAGCTATGGTGAGAGTTAGAGTTAGCCTTTGGGCTAGGGTTAGGGTTAGTGTTAGGGTTATGGATAGGACCATATTAGGGCTAAGATTGGGGCTATGGTTAGTGTTAGGGTTGAGCCTAGGGTTAGGGTTAGGGTTATAATTAAGGCTATGTTTAAGGCTAGTATAAGGACCAGGGATTGTGCTGGGGTTAGGGTTAGGATTATGGCTAGGGCTAAAGTCAGGTCAAGGATTATGGTTAGGGATAATTTTAAGGTTAGGTTTATCACCAAGTCTAGTGTAAGGGTTAGGTAGAGGGTAATAGTCAGGTTTAGAGCTAGGGGAAATATTAATGTCAGGGTCAGTGTTGGGCTTTGGTTTAGGTTTGAGTTCAGGGTTAGGGCTCGAATTAGCATTAGAGTTAGCATTAGGGTAATGATAAGGTTAGTTTGAGGGTTCAGGTTAGGTTTAGGGTAATTGACATTTTGGGGGATAGTGTTACTGTTAGGGTTAAGCCTAGGGTTACATTAGTGTAAGGGTAATGTTTAGGGTAATGGATACAGTTAGAGTTAAGGTTATAGCTAGGGTTATGGTTAGGATTAGATCTTGAGTTAGGGTTAGGGTGAGGGATAGAACTACGGTTAGTTTTAGGTTTATGTTTACAATAAGGGTGAGGTTCTGAGTTAATGTTAGGCTGGGAGTTAGCTTCAGGTTTAGGTCTAGAGATAGGCTTACCATAGGTTTTGGGTTAGAGTTAGGGTTAGTGTTAGACCTAGGATTAGTGGTATGGTCAGTATAAGGGTCAGGGTTAGGGTTAGAATTTTAGATAGGGTTAGAGATTGGAGAAGATGGCAGTGAATAGAGTGCATCAACCCCATGTACCGCATCACTGTGCAGGTAAATAACGAGTTAGAACCACAAAATCTATCTTGTTAGGAATTTCCAGCAAAATTGGGGTGCACCGAAACCTAGAGGAAGGATTTCCATCACCGAAGAGCGGTTACTGAGTCTCACCTGTGAGTGAACTGTGAGCCTGGAGATCCAGGCTGATTGATCCGAGGCCCGCCCAGTGGCTAGAGACAGTGGGGCGCTGAGAAGGGGCCAGCAACACACAGAAACGGCACTGCGGATTCTGTGGAGTCCTGCCGGCTGTGCCCTCACTGAGCTCTGGACTGAGTTCGGGTTTGAGATGGGGGAAGGAAGTGGTCCAGTTCTGTCCCCCACACTGGACAGTCCACCAAGGAATCCAGTGGCCACCGTCTTGGAGAGCTGACATCACCATCACCAGTTTCCGACAGATTGCAGCAATAGAACAGGTGTGTGTGTGTTATTCAGCCCATAACCCATACAGCGGGGAATTCACATAAAATCTCTCCCCGGCTTTCCAGGGGAGGGATTATCACAGTGAGTGTGAATAGAGGTGTGGGGAAAGGTAAAGACCTCCAACTCCCACTCCAATCAGCTGTGAAAATGAAACCTGTCTTGCCAGCTCTGGGGAAGGGGCAAGCAGAAGGAATCAAACAATAAGGTGCCGGTTCCCAATAGCCACACTCCACACCCAGCAAACTGCAGGCCCACAGTATAGTTTGAACTGCCGAGAGGCATCACACTGGGGAAGGCATGGCTAGCAGGAGAAGCCAGGGGACTAGAGGCCAGGAATAAACCTAAGCTAACAGGATTTTGAGAGACACCAGGGGCGGGAGGAGGGAGCGGCCTCACATGGATTGTGTTCTACAGCCAGAGGGCAAAATCTCACCCCAGAAGGCACAGCACCACCTACTGGAAGCGAAGAAAATAGAAGCCTAACTGTGCCTTTTTTTTTCTTGTTTCATTTTCTTAATTATTTAATTTTTTAATTTCAAATTTTATTTTTTTTAATATTTTAATTGTAATTTTTATTTTACTGCTTTTTATTATATTTAACATTTCTTTTCTTTTCTATACTTTTCTCTTTCTTTCTTCTCTCCCTCTCTCTCTCTTGGTCTCTTGTTTTCCCCACCTTCACTCTTAAGCATGAACACCAAGATTACGTATAACTTACTAAATGCAAATAGATGAATACTACGAATAGGTCTATAGTACACCTAAGCCCTTAACTACCCCCAAGTACTCCTGTCTATTCTCTTGTTAATATCTGCCTGCATTTGAGCAACCCCCCAAAGAAGCTAACATATACTAACCTCCACACCATCAAATCGCCTGACCTTAACATGAAATCCTAAGTCCAAACCTCAATTCTCTATATTCCATCAAAATCTGAAGGCCTTTAATGAAACTAATGAATTTACCTTAAATCACAATTAAATCCAACATCTCTAAACATTGTCTCCTAACACAAAGGAGAGATAGTGGAACTAAAAAAACCAAAACAAATTTAAAGTACAAAACAGAAACACAGCAGTCAAACAGAGTTGGAAAGTAACTTGAGCAACATAAAAAAGGGAAAAAAAGGATTACAAACAATGCAGGACAACTCAAATACAGAGGAGAACCTAGAGGCATCAGAAAAATGGACAGAGAAAGAACTCAAGGCATACCTAACTCAGATGGAACGGAATCTTAGAGAAGACATTAGAGAGCACATCCAAATAATGAAATTATATTTTGAAAATGAATTAAATAAGCAAATTCAAATGGCAAAGAACAAGCTCTACCAGGAGATAGAGATTTAAAAAAAAAATCAAACATTAATCCTAGAAAGGCAGGAAACCATAAACCAAATTAAAAACTCAAATGAGAATATCACAAATAGACTAGATCAAGTAGAAGTCAGAACACCAGATAATGAAGAAAAAATTTATCAACTTGAAAATAATATAGTCAACACAGAAAGGATGCTTAAAATTCACGAGCAATCTATCCAAGAGATATGGGATGTCATTACAAAAACCAAACTTGAGAGTCATTGGGATAGAAGAAGGTATAGAGCTTCAAACCAAAGGAATGAACAATCTATGGAATGAAATAATCCTAGAAAACTTCCCAGATATGAAAAATGGAATGGATTGCCAAATCCTGGAAGCCTACAGGACCCCAAATATTCAAAACTGCAATAGACCAACTCCAAGACACATAATTATGAAGATATCCAACATACAGAACAAGGAGAGAATATTAAAAGCTATGAGAGAAAGGAGGCAGATTACATTCAGGGGTAAACCAATTAGGTTAACGGCTGATTTTTCATCATAGATGTTGAAAGCGAGAAGATCCTGGAACAACGTATTTCAAACGCTGAAAAATAATGGATTCCAACCAAGAATACTGTATCCAGCAAAATTAAGCTTCACATTTGACAATGAAATAAAAATATTTCACGATAAACAAAAGTTAAAAGAATTCACAGCCAGAAAACCAGCACTGCAAGGCATTCTGAGCAAAACACTACAAGAAGAGGAATTGAAAAACAGCACCCAAAACTAACAGTTGGAGGTAACTCAGTAAAGAGAAGGGAAAAAAATAACCAAAAAGGAAAAACTAGCCATATTAAAATAAATAAATAAACAAGCATGACGGGAAGTACAAACCATATATCACTAGTAACCTTAAACGTTAATGGCTTAAACTCACCAATCAAGAGACATAGGCTAGTAACCTGGATTAAAAAAACAAATCCAACAATATGCTGCCGTTTGGAGACTCATATGATAGGAAAAGACATACACAGGCTGAAGGTGAAAGGTTGGGAAAAATCAGACCACTCACATGGTCCTCGGAAGCAACCAGGAATGGCCATACTCATATCGAATAAAATCAACTTCAAACCTAAGTTAATCAAAAAGGATAAAGAAGGACACTATATACTGTTAAAAGGAACAATTCACCAACAAGACATAACAATTATCAATATGTATGCACCAAATAATGTTGCTGCAACGTTCATAAAACAAACTCTCCTCAATTTCAAGAGTCAAATAGACCACAACACAATAATTATGGGTGACTGCAACACACCGCTCTCTCCATTGGGCAGATCCTCCAGACAAAAGCTGAATAAAAAAACTATAGAACTCAATCACACAATCAGTAACATAGACTTAACTGACATATATAGAATATATCAACCATCATCAATGGATACACCTTCTTCTCAGCAGCACATGGATCCTTCTCAAAGATAGACCATATATTATGCCATAGGGCAACTCTTAGTAAATATAAAGGTGTGGAGATAATATCATGCATCTTATCTGATCATAATGGAATGAAACTGGAAATCAATGATAAAAGAAGGAAGGAAAAATCCTGCATCACCTGGGAAATGAACAATATGTTAATGTATGATCAATGGGTTCTAGAAGACATCAAGATGGAAATTAAAAAATTCTTAGAGATAAATGAAAATACAGACACATCATATCAGGATCTATGGGACACAAAAAAATCAGTTTCAAGAGGGGAATTCATTTCCTGTAGTTCATTCCTCAAAAAAAGAAAAAACAAAACAAATAAATGAACTCACACTTCATCTCAAAACCCTAGAAAAGGAAGAGCAAAACAACAGCAAATGTAGTAGAAGGCAAGAAATAATTAAAATCAGAGTGGAAATCAACAAAATTGAAACAAACAAACAAAAAAAAACATTGAAAAAGTTGATAAAACTAAAAGTTGGTTCTTTGAAAAAATAAATAAGATCGACAGACCCTTAGCCATGCTAAGGAAGAGAAGAAGAGAGAGTGCTCAAATTACTAACATACGGGATGAAAAGGGCAATATCACAACGGACACTACAGAAATACAGAGGATAATTAGAAATTATTTTGAAACCCTATATTCCAATAAAATAGAAGATAGCAAAGATATCGATAAATTTCTTAAGTCATAAGATTTGCCCAGATTGAGTCAGGAAGATACACACAATTTAAACAGACCAATAACAAAGGAGGAAATAAAAGAAGCCATCAAAAGACTACCAACTAAGAAAAGCCCTGGACCAGATGGATATACAGCAGAGTTTTACAAAACCTTCAAAGAAGAATTAATACCAATACTTTTCAAGTTATTTCAAGAAATAGCAAAAGAAGGAGCTCTACCAAACTCATTCTACGAGGCCAACATCACCCTGACCCGAAAGAAGACAAAGATACTTCAAAGAAAGAAAACTACAGACCAATATCTCTAATGAACTTAGGTGCAAAAATCCTCAATAAAATCCTGGTGAATTGAATACAAAAGAATATCAAAAAAATTGTGCACCATGATCAAGTAGGATTCATCCCTGGGATGCAAGGCTGGTTCAATATACAGAAATCAATAAATGGTATTCACCACATCAATATACTTAACCATAAGAACCATGTGATTGTCTCGATAGATGCAGAAAAAGCATTCAACAAAGTTCAGTATCCCTTTATGTTCAAAACACTATAAAAAGTACGGATAACAGGAACTTACCTTAACATTGTAAAAGCTATCTATGATAAGCCTCAGGCTAGTGTCATTCTGAATGGAGAAAAAGTGAAGGCATTCCCTCCAAAATCTGGAACAAGACAGGGATGCCCTCTCTCACCACTTCTATTCAATTTAGTCCTTGAAATACTAGCCAGAACAATTAGACAGAAAAAAGAAATTAAAGGCATAAAATAGGAAAAGGAGAACTTAAATTATCACTATTTGCAGATGATATGATACTATATCTAACAGACACAAAAGGGTCTACAAAGAAACTACTAGAGCTAATAAGTGAATTCAGCAAAGTGGCAGGTTATAAAATCAACACACATAAATCAAAGGCATTCCTGCATTTCAGAAACAAATCTTCTGAAATGAAAATGAGGACAACCACCCCATTCACAATATCCTCAAAAAATAAAATAAAATACTTGGGAATCAACCTAACAAAAGAGGTGAAAGATTTATACAATGAAAACTACAGAACCCTAAATAGAGAAATAGAAGAAGACCTTAGAAGATGGAAAAATATACTCTGTTCATGGATAGGAAGAACTAACATCATCAAAATGGGGATATTACCCAAAGTTCTCTATAGGTTTAATGCAATGCCAATCAAAATCCCAATGGCATTTCTTGTAGAAAAAGATAAAGCAATCATGAAATTCATATGGAAAAACAAAATACCCAGAATAGCAAAAGCAATTCTAAGCAGGAAGTGTGAATCAGGAGGTATAACGATACCAGATTTCAAACTGTACTACAGAGCAATAGTAACAAAAACAGCATGGTACTGGTACCAAAACAGGTGGGTGGACCAATGGTACAGAATAGAGGACACAGAGACCAATCCACAAAATTACAACTTTCTTATATTTGATAATGGGGCTAAAAGCATGCAATGGAGGAAGGCTAGCATCTTCAACAAATGGTGCTGGGAAAACTGGAAAAACATATGCAACAAAATGAAACTGAATCCCTTTCTCTCGCTATGCACAAAAGTTAACTAAAAATGGATCCAAGAGCTTGATATCAAATCAGAGACTCTGCGCCTGTAAGAAGAAAAAGTTGGCTCCGAGCTACATATTGTGGGGTTGGGCTCCAAATACTTAATACGTTACCCACAGCACAAAAGTTAATAACTAGAATCAACAAATGGGACTTACTCAAACTAAAAAGTTTTTTATCTGCAAAAGAAACAATAAGAGAGGTAAATAGGGAGCCTACATCCTATGAACAAATTTTTACTCCTCACACTTCAGATAGAGCCCTAATATCCAGAGTATACAAACAACTCAAAAAATTACACAATAAGATAACAAATAACCCAATCAACAAACGGGCCAAAGATCTGAACAGACACTTCTCAGAGGATGACATACAATCAATCAACAAATACATGAAAAACTGCTAACCATCTCTAGCAGTCAGCAAAATGCAAATCAAAACCACCTTAAGATACCACCTCACTCCAGTAAGATTTGCAGCCATTATGAAATCAAACAACAACAAGTGCTGACGAGGATGTGGGGGAAAGGGTACTCTTGTACATTGCTGGTGGGATTGAAAATTGGTGCGGACAATTTGGAAAGCAGTGCAGAGATTCTTGGGAAAGCTGGGAATGGAAACACCATTTTACCCAGCTACTGCCCTTCTTGGACTATTCCCTGAAAACCTTAAAAGAGCGTACTACAGGGATACTGCCACATCAATGTTCATAGCAGCATAATTCACAATAGCTAGACTGTGGAACCAACCCAGATGCCCTTCAATAGATGAATGGATAAAAAAAATGTGGCATTTATACACAATGGAGTATTACGCAGCACTAAAAAAATGACAAAATCATGGAATTTGCAGGGAAATGGATGGCATTAGAGCAGATGATGCTAAGTGAAGCTAGCCAATCCCTAAAAATCAAATACCAAATGTCTTCTTTGATATAATGAGAACAACTAAGAACATAGCAGGGAGGAAGAGCAAGAGGAAAAGATTAACATTAAACAGAGACATGAGGTGGGAGGGAAAGGGAGAGAAAAGGGAAATTGCATGGAAATGGAAGGAGACCCTCATTGTTATACAAAATTACATATAAGAGGTTGTGAGGGGGAAGGGAAAAACAAGGGAAAGAATTAAATTACAACAGATGGGGTAGAGAGAGAACATGGGAAGGGAGGGGAGGGGGGATAGTAGAGGATAGGAAAGGTAGCAGAATACAACAGTTATAATATGGCATTATGTAAAAATGTGGATGTGTAATTGATGTGATTCTGCAATCTGTATTTGGGGTAAAAATGGGAGTTCATAACCCACTTTAATTGAATGTATGAAATATGATATGTCAAGAGTTTTGTAATGTTTTGAATAACCAATATAAGAAAGTATACAGAGCTAATTAAAAAAAATTTGGGATAGGGTAGAGCTGGAATGAGAGTTAGGGTTAGGGCTATTAATAGAGTTAGGGTTTTGGTTAGCCTAAAGAGTAGGGATAGGTCTAGGTTTACCCTTAGGTTTAGGGTTTTGCTTATGGTAAGGGATTGGTTTAGAGCTAGGTTTAGGGCTATGGTTAGGGTTAGAGTTAGGGTTAAATCTAGGTTTAGGGCTAGTGTTTGGGTTAGGGTTTGGGATAGGATTAGGGCCACAGCTAATGTAAGAAGTAGGGTTAAAATTAGGTTAGTTTTAGTGTTATGGTTAGGTTTAGTGTTAGGGTTAGGTTTAAGTTTAGGGTGATATTTATAGCTATGGTTTGTGTTAGGATAAGAGTCAGGTCAGGGTTCATTTTAGGGTTAGGGATAGCACTCAAATTATTGTTAGGGTTTTTCTTAGCATTTGGTTTAAGGTGAGGGTGTTGTTTAGAGGTAGGTTGAGTGTTAACAAGATATGAGTCAGGGTCAGTGTTAGTTTTAAAGTTAGTGTTAGAACTCGAATTAGGGCTAGGGATAGGTCTAGGTTTAGTGTTAGTGTTCGGTTTCAGTTAATGTTTACGGTTGGGGCTATTGCTTGGTTTTGGTTTAGTCCTAGGGTTAGGTTTAGGCATAGTGTAAGTGTTAAGCTTAGGCTTTGGTTTAGGGTTAGATTTGGAGTTAGGGTTAGATCTAGGGTTAGGGCTGGGACTAAGGATAGGGCAAGGGTTAGGGATAGAGGTAGGGTTATTTTAAAGGATAGTGTTAGAACTAGGGATAGGTATAGGTCGAGAGTTAGAGTGAATCTTAGGTCTAGGGTTAGTGTTAGGGTTAGATATAGGTCTAAATTAGTGGTAGGATTAGGGCTAGGTTTATTGTTTGGCTTAAGCCTATTGTTAGGGTTAGGGTTAGGGTTAAGCTTAGGGGAAGAGATGGCATTATAGCTAGGTATAGTGGTAGGGTGAGGGTTACAATTTGGGTTAGTGGTAGTGTTAGGGTTATGATTAAAGCTAGTTTTAGGGCTAAGATGAGGGCTAGGGTTTGTTTTAGGTTTAGGACTAGGATTAGGGATATGGCTAATTTCAGGTCCAGAATTATGGTAAAAGATATTTTTAGGGTTACGATTATGGCTACTTCTAGGGTAAGGGTTAGGTGTAGATTTATATTCAAGTTTAGAGCTAGGGGTTTTATTAGGGTTAAGGTCAGGGTTAGGGTTTGGGATAGGTTAAGGTTTAAAGTTAGGACTTGAATTAGTGTTAGGTTTAGGGTTAGGTAATGATATGTTTAGGTTTAGGTTCAAGTTAGGTTCAGGGTAATAGATTCGGTTAAGATTAGCAATAGGTTTAGTTTCATGCCTATGGTTAGCATCAGGGTTATGGTTTGGGTTATGGTAATGGATAGAGTTATAGATCGGTTTAGGGCTAGGTTTATGGTTATGAATAGGGCTAGGGTTAAAGATAGGATTAGGGCTAGGTTTTGGGTTAAGATAGGGATAGGGTTAGGGTTAGTGCTAATATAATTACTAGGGTGATGTTTAGGGCTATTTTTAGGGTTTTAGGGCTAGAGTTAGTGTTAGTGTTTGGTTTACGGTTAGGGTGATGTTTAGAGCTAGTAGTGTTAGGGTCAGTGTCAGGTTCAGGGTTAGTTTAAGGGTTCGGCTTGCAACTCATATTAGAGCTAGGGTTAGGGCTAGGCTTAAGGTTAGGGTTTGGTTTAGGTTAAGGGTGAGGGTTATAGGTATAGCTAGATTTTATTTTAGGGCTACGGCTAGGCTTGGGGCTTGTTTTAGGATTAGGGTTATGGTTTGGACTAGTGTTAGTGTTTGGCTTATTCTTCAGTTAAGGGCTCTATTTAGAATTAGGTTTCGTCTAAGGTTAATGCTAGGGCAAAGGATCAGGCATGTGTTAGGCCTAGGGATAGGGCTAGGGTTATGTTAAGTGTAAAGGTTAGGCTTTCAGCAAGGGTTTCATCTAAAGTGAGGCTTAGAATCAGGGTAAGAGCTAGGAGTGTGTTTAGGGATACACTCAGGGCTATGTTCAGGCCTAGGATTAGGGCAAAGTTTGTGTTAGTTTATGCCTAGGGTTAGGGCCATGGGTAATGTAAGAGCTAGGGTTATGATTAGGGCTAGTTTTAGGGTTAGGGTTATGGCTAGGTCTAGTGTTAGGATTAGGTTTGGACATTAGGGAGAGCTTTGAAGCTAGGATTATTTTAGGGTCAGGGCCAGTGTTACGTTAAAATTAGTGTTGGGATTAGTGACAGAATTAGGACTAGGGTTAGGTCTAGGGGTAGGGTTAGTATTTGGGTTAAGTTAACGGTTATTTTTAGGGCTAGGGCTAGGTTGTTGTTCATGTCTAGGGCTAGAGATATGGCTAACCCTAACACGAGCCCTAAACCTAATTCTAACACATACCCTACCGTAACCCTAAACCTAACCCTAAAAAAACCCTAAACTTAACCCTAAAATTAACCCTAACACTAATACTAATCCTAACTTTAAACCTAACCCTAATCCTAAACCTAAACCTAACCATAACATTATCTCTAAACTTAACAAAAAACCTAAATCTATCCCTAAACCTAATGCTAATCCGAACACTAACTCTAAACCTAAGTATAACCCTAACCCTAACCATAACACTAACCCTACCCATAACCCTAACCATAAACCTAAAGCTAACACTTACCCTACCCTTAACCATAACATGATCCATAAACCTAAACCTAACCCTAACCTAACCCTAAACCAAAACCTAACCCTAAACTTAACCCTAAGCCTAACCCTTACCTGAACCCTAACACTAACCTTAACCCTGCCCTAACCCTAACCTAAACCTAACCCTAACCCTAATGCTAATACTAACCCTAACAATAACCCTAAACATAATCCAAAACTTAACCCTAACACAAATCCTAACCCTAACCCAAACCCTAACCCTAACCCTAATCCTAATTATAAAACTAACACTAACCCTAACTCTAACACTAACACTGACCCTAAATTAATAATAACCATAACACTAAATTTAACCCTAACACTAACCCTATGCTTACACTAACCCTTACAATATTTTTAACCCTAACGATAACCCTAAAACTGATGTAACCCTAATTCTAAACCTGACCATAACCCTACCACTATCCCTAACAAAATCAAAACCCTAAACATAACATAACACTAACCCTAACTTTTAACTAACACTAATATTTACACTAAAACTAACCATAACCCTAAAACTAACACTAACCCTAAATATAACATTACCCTAACCATAACAGTAACACTAACACTAACCCTAACCCTAACCCTAAAACTAAACCTCATACTAACCCTAAAACGAAATCCTAACCCTAACACTAAAACTAATTCTATTCCTAACACTAATTTTTACACTAACCATAAACCTTAACCTAGCCCTAACACTTACCTAAACCTAACCCTAACTGTAAATCTAACACTAACCCTATAACTAACTTTAACACTTACACTAACCCGAACTCCAACCCTAAACCTATAACTAATGCTAACACTAATCGTAACTAAAACCTAAACCTAAACCTAAAACAAACCCTAACACTAAACATATATCTAATCCTAACACTAACCATAACCTCAACAATAACCCTATAATTAACCCAAACCCTAAGCCTAACCCTAAACCTAACACTAACCCTATCCCTGACCCTTACTTTAACCCTAACACTAAAACTAACCCTAACTCTAACCCTTGCCTCACTCAAACCCTTTTTCTAATCATAACCAAAACCCTAATTTTAACTCTAACCCTAACACAAAACTTAAACCTAACCCTTACCCTAACACAAACCATAATTCTTACCCTAATATTAACCTTAACTCTAACCCTAACCCAAAACCTAAACCCAATTCTAAAAATAACCCTACCATAACCAGAACCCTAACTGTAACCCTAACCCCAAAACTAAACTTAACCCTAAACATAACCCTAACCCTAACACTAAACCTAACCATAACCCGAACCCTAACCGTAACACTAACCTTAAGCCTAATTCTAAACCTAAACCTAAAAAGTAACACTAATCCTATCCCTAACACTAACACTATACCTAACCCTAACGCTAACAATAACACTAACACTGAACCTAATTTTAAACCTAACCCTAACCCTAACCCTCCCCATAATCCTTACCATAACACAAACCTTAACCCTAACACTAACACTTACTCTAACCCTTACCCTAACACTAACCCTAACCTACAAGTAACCCTAAAACTAACCCTAAACCTAAAACTAAGCCTCACTCCAACCCTAAACCTAACCATAGCCCTAACCCATAACGTAACACAAACCTTAGCCCTCACATTAACACTAATCCTAACACTAACCCTAACCCTAACCCTAACTCTAAAACTAAACCTAAACCTAATCCAAACCCTAACCTAACCCTAGAACTAACTCTAAACATGACCCTACCCTAACCCTAAAATGAACCTTAAAGCTAACCCTAACTGTAACACTAACCCTAGCCCTGACCTTAGCCCTAACCCTAAACTTATCCCTAACCATAACACTCTCCTTAACCCTAACACTAACACTAACACTAACACTAAAGCAAACACTAAAACTAACCCTAAGCCTAACTCTGAATCTAATTATATTCCTAACCCTTATACTAAACTTAATCCTAAACCTAAACCTAACACTAACTCTTACACTAACCCTAACCCTAATCCTAACACTAACCCTAAACCCAACACTAACCCTATCATTAACCCTAACCCTAAGCCTAACCCTAAACCTAACACTAACCCTATCCCTAACCCTTACCTTAACCCTAACATTAACACTAACCCTAACCCTAATGCTAACACTATACCTAAACTACTCGTAACCCTAAAACTCACTTTAACCCTAACCCTATGCCTTACTCTCACCCTCTTTCTAATCATAACAAAAACCCTAATTTTAACACTAACCTAACACAAAACCTAAACCAAACCCTTACCGTAACACAAATCATAATTCTTCCCAGAACACTAAGCTTAACATTAACCCTAAACGAAACCCTAAACCTAATTCTAAAAGTAACTCTAACCCTAACACGAACCCTAACCCTAACCCTAAACCCCAAACTAACCTAACCATAAACCTAACCCTAATCCTAACACTAACCCTAACCTTAAGCATAACCCTCACTGTAACACTATCCGTAACCCTAAATCTAATCCTAAACCTATCCCTAACCATAGCTCTATTCCTAACCCTACCCCTACCCCTAACACTAATATTGAACCTAACCCCAAACCTAACCCTACCCCTAACCCCCACACTAATCCTCACCCTAACACAAATCAAAAACCTAAACCTAACCCTAACACTAATCCTAACCCTAACCCTAACACTAAGCCTAACTTACAAGTAACCCACAACTAACCCTAAACCTAAAACTAAGTCTCACTTTACACCGAATCCTAACCATAATCTTAACCCTAACCTTATACCTCACTCTGACCCTTCTTCTAATCATAAGCAAAACCCTAATTTTAACTCTAAGCCTAACACAAAACCTAAAGCTAACCCTTACCCTAACACAAACCATAATTCTTACCCTAACACTAACCTTAACACTAACACTAACATGAACCCTAACCCTAAACCCAAAACTAACCTTAACCATAAACCTAACCGAAATTCTAACACTAAACCTATTCATAACCCTAAGCCTAACCGATACATTAACCCTAACACTAATTCTAACTCTAAATCTAAACGTATCCCTAAACCTATTCCTAACCATAACACTGTCCCTAACCCTAACCTTAACCCTAACACTGAACCTAACCCTACCCATAACCCTCACCCTAACCTTAACATAACATAAACCCTAACCCTAACCCTAACACTAATCCTAACCCTAATCCTAACACTAACCCTAACCTACAAGTAACCCTAAATCTAACCCTAAACCTAACCCTAAACCTAAAGTTAAGCTTCACTCAACACCTAATCCTAACCTAACCCTAACCCTTACCCTATCCCTAACTCTAACACAAACACTAAACCTAAACCTTACCATAACACAAACCATATCCCTCACACAAACACAATCCTAGCACTAAACCTAAGCCTAAACCTTACACTAAACCTAAACCTAACCATAACCCCAAACTTAAACCTAAAACTAACCCTAACCATAAACCTAACCCTAACTCTAACAGGAACCCTAACCCTAACCCTAAACCCAGCCCTAAACCTAAAACTAATCCTAAACCTATTCCTAATCCTAACACTATCCCTAAAACTAACACTAACACTAACCCTAATTCTTACAATAACCCTAAACCTAACACTAATCCTAACACGAACACTAAACCTAACCCTAAAACTCTCATGAACCGTAACCCTAACACTAACACTAACCCTAAACCTCACCATAAATGTAACCTTAATCCTAAAACTTACTCTAACCCTAACTCTAACACTAAGCTTCAAGCTAACTCTAACACTAACCAAAACACTAATCTGAAAACTACTCTTAATTCTAACTGTAACACTAACCCTAATCCTAACCATAAACTACAACTAACTTTAAATCTAACCCTAACTGAAACTCTAACATGAAGCCTAAACTTAACCCTAACCGTAACCCTAACACAAACCCACACCCAGACCCTAACCCTAACACAAACCATAACCGTAATTCTAACATTAACACAAACCTTAACCAAAACCTAACCATAACCCTAACCTAAATTTAACCCTAAACCTTACCCACCCTTACCCTAACCCTAACACTAACCCTAACCCTAACACTAACCCTATAACTAACTGTAACCCTAACTCTAAACCTAAAACTAACACTAATCCTAACACTAACCATTACCCTAAGCCTAATACTAAATCTAACTCTAATCTTAACCATAACCCTAATGATAACCTTAAATCTAACACTATCACAAACACTAACCTAAACCTAACGGTAACCCTAACAGTAACCCTAAACCCAACCCTAACCCTAACACTAAAACTAACCCTAACCTGAACCCTAACCCTAAACCTAACCCTATCACAAACACTAATCATAACCCTAACTCTAACAATAACCCTAACCCTAATACTAACGCAAAACCCAACCATAAACCTAATCTTAACTGTAAACCTAACCCTAACCCAAACCCTAACCATAACACAAACCCCAACACTAAACTTAACACTAAACATAAACCTAAACATAACCCTAATCCTAACAGTAAATCTAACCTTATCCCTAAGCCTAACCCTAACTCTAGCACTAAACCTAACCCTAATCCTAACCCTAACACTAACCTCAACCCTAAAGCTTACTGTAACCCTAACCCTAACCTGAACACTAACCCTAACCCTAACCATAACCATAAACCTAACACTAACCATAACGTTAAGCCTAACCCGAACCATAACTCAAACACTAAAACTAACCCCAACACTAACCATAATGCTAACACTAAACCTAAACTTAACTCTATTGCTAATGCTAACCATAACACTAACCCTAAACCTAACCCTAATGCTAACTGTAGCACTAAACCTAATTCTAAACCTAACCCTAAAAATAACCCTAACACCAATCCAAACCCTAACACCAACCCTAAGCATAATCCTAAACCTAATTTTTAAACTATTCCTAACCCTAACCTTAACCCTTACCCTAACAATAACTGTAACCCTTACCCTACCACAAAACATAACCCATTTCATAACAGTAACCCTAATCCTAACCCTAACCCTAACACTAACACTAACACTAACCCTACTTTTAACCCTAACATATACAATAATCCTAACCCTAACACTAACCATTACCTAACCCTAAATCTAACCCTAATCCTACCTGTAACACTAACCCTAACACTAACCCTAACAGAAACCCTAATCGAACCCTAAACCTAACCTTGTCCCTAATCCTAACCCTAACCCTTACCCTAACACTAACCCTAACCTTAACCTTTAGCCTAAACCCTAACACTCACCTGATACTAAACCTAAACCTAATGCTAATCCTAACCCTAAACCTAACACTAAAACTAAACCTAACTGTTACTCTAATCCAAACACAAATGCTAACCCTAACCTTAAACCTAACACTAATACTATCCCAATTAGCAACCCTAACCCTAAATCTAATTCTAACAGTAATCTTAACCCGAACCCTAAAGCTAACCCTAACACAAACCCTAACCAAAACACTAACCCAAACACTAATCCTAACACTAAAACTTACCCTAACACTAAACATAAACCAAACCCTAACACTAACACTAAACCTCACCATAAACCTAACCCTAACCTTAACACTAAATCTAACACTAACCCTAACACTAACCATAAATCTAACTGTAACCCTAACCCAAACACTAATCCTAACCCAAACCATAACCCTAAGTGTAACACTAACCCTAAACTTTACCGTAAACCTACACTTTACCCTAACACTAACCACAAACCAAACCTTAACACAAACGCTATCCCTACAGTTAGGACCGTAACCCTAACACTAACCCACATCCTAAAAATAACCCTAATACAAACCCTAACTTTAACACTAACCTTAACACTAACACTAACCATAACCCTAACCCTATTCCTTGCCTAACCCTAACACTAATCCTAACACTAACCCTAACAAATTTTAACTCTAAACCTAACACAAATCCTAAACCCAACCATAACTGTGTAACTAACACTAATCCCAACCCCAAGCCTAAACCTAACACTAAACCTAAACCTAAATTTCACTCGAACTGTAACTCTAACATTATTCCTAACCATAACCCTAACCATAATACTAAACCTAACCCTAATCCTAATGCTAAATCTGACCCTAACACTAACCCCAAACCTAACCCTAACAGAAACCCTAAACCTAAACCTAAAACTAACCCTAACACTAACCCTAACCCTAACCCTAACCCTAAAAGTAACCCTAATCTTAAATGTAACCCTAACTCTAACCCAAACACTAACCCTAACACAACCCCTAATACTAACTGTAACCCTAAACCTAACCATAACACTAACACTAATCCTAACCCTAACCTTAACCCCAACAATAAACATAACTCTAACCCTAACACTAACCTAACCCTAAACCTTACCCTAACCCTAACCTGAATACTAACCGTAACACTAACACTAACCTTAACCATAACCTTAACCCTATCCCTAACCTTAACATAACCCTAACCCTAACTCTAACACAAACTCTAACCTAACCCTAAACCTAAACCTGTCCTAACCCTAACACTAACCCTAACCTTGACCCTAACATTACTCCTAACACTCACCTGTTCCTAACCCTAAACCTAACACTAACCCTATCCCTAACCCTAAGACTAACCCTTAACCTAACTATAACACAAACCCAACCGCTAACGCTAACCCTAACCCTAACTCTAACACTAACCTTAACCATTACTCTTACCCTAGATCTACCTCTAACCCTATTCCTTACCCTAAGACAAATTCTCATCCTAATGCAACCCTAGTCCTAACCATAATTCTTAGCCTTCCCCAAAATCTAACTCTATTATGAGTCCTAAACATAGCCCTCATTCTAACTCTAACCCTAACCTTAACCCTGACCCTTATTCTGACCCTAACACTAACCCTAGATCTAAAACTGACCCTAACCCTTAACCGAACCCTAACACTACCTCTACCGGTAAACCTATACCTAAACATAACAGTAAAAGTGGCACTTGACAAACCTAATTTTAAATAGAGTGATAAATCTAGCCCTAGCCCTAAACAAAAACCTAGCACTAGCCCTAACAATAACCCTTAACCTAATGTAAAGTCTAAACTTCTCACTACACGACACGTTAGTCCTAATTGTGGTTCTAAACCTAAAACTAACCCTAACCCCACAATGACCCTTAATCTAATAAGGTTTAAACCTTATCCTAAACCAAAACCTAACCCTACCACTAGACTTATCCATTATCCTTACTCTAAAACTAGCCATAACTATATCCCTAACTCTTACATTACCCAAGCCCTAACATTAGCCTTAAATATCACACAAAACCTACCATTCATCATAGCCCTAAACCCAGCCATAATCATAACCATAACCATATCCTTAGACCTAACCCTAAGGCTAACCCTCGCCCTACCCCTAACCCTAGCTCAAACTCTAATCCATAGCCTAAAGATAACCCTAACCCTAAACCTAACACTAGCCTTGACTCAAAACCTAACCCTTGCCCTAGCCCTATCCCTACCTCAAATGCCTACACTTACCCTAAGTCTAACCCTAAAATTAACCCTAGGCCTAACCCTAACCCTAATCCTAACCTTAACCCCAGCACTACCCTAAGTTCCAACCCTACCCATGACCCTGATGAAATGCCTAACCCAAATGCTAACCCTAGGCCTAATGATGACCCTATCATTAACACTAACCCTATACATTACTCTAAACCTAACAGGAACCATGAACCTAATTCTATCCATTACCCTATCCCTAACCCAAACCCACCGCTAATTCAAGCATTAACCCTAAATCTTAACTTAAACCAAATCCTACACAGACCCTGACCCTAATAATACAGCTAGCTCTAAACTTGACCTTTACCCTACACCTAAACCTTACAATAGACATAGCCATAACCTAACACTAAAACTAATACTAACCATAAACCTAGACTTGACATTAGCCCTAGCCCTAATCCTAGCCATAGCCCTAACCCAAACCCTCAGCCTAGCCCTAAACCTAGTCTTAATCCTAACCCAAACCCCAACCTTAGTCCTAACCCTAATTCTAAACCTTGCCCTAATCCTAAAGCTAGCTATAACCCTATCCCTTCCCCTAAACCTAATCCTAACCCTAACACTAACACTTACCCTAACCCTAGGCCTAATCCTAACACTAACCCTAGTGCTAATCCTAGCCTGAATTTAGCCCTGACCCTAAACTTACCCCAATCCATAGCCCAAAGACTAACTCAAACTCTCAACCTAACCCTATTGCTACTTCAAACCATATCTGTTACCATAACCCTAACACTAGCCCTAAACTTAGCCCTAAACCTAGCCATACTCCTAAATCTATATCTAACCATAACAATAAATCTAAGCCTAACTTCACCTTACAATTAACACTAACACTATTGCTAATCATAAAACTACCCCTAAACTTAGGCCTAGTTCTAAAACAAAACTGAGACATAGCCCTATCCTTAACCCTACATTAACTTAACACTAGACCTGACATTAGCCCTATCCCTAGTCCTAATCCTAGTTCTAAGCCCAGCTTTAACAGTTACCCTGATCTGAACCCCAGGCCTATCCCTAAATTTATCCCTTGTCCTAGCACTAAACATAGCTGCAACATCATACCTTACCATAACCCTAACGCTAACCTTAACCCTAGCCCTAAACCTAGGCCTAAACATAACAATAACCCTAGCACTAATCCTAGCCCTAATTTAGGCCTAACACGAAACCTAAACCTATCCCTATCCCTAAGACTAACTCTAACTCTCACCATAGCCCTATCCTTAATTCTAAACCTATCCCTTACCATAACCCAAAACCTAGCCCTATCCCTAGCCCAACCTTAGCCCTAACCTTTGTCTTACCCCTAAACCTGCATCAAACCCTAACCTTAATCATAAATCTCACCCTAACAGCAATGCTAATTGGAAAACTAGTCCTAACCCTAACCTAGCCCTAAAACAAAACTGAGCCATAAACCTAACCCTAACCCTTAACCTAAAGCAAACACTAATACTAAACCTAGCCCTAAACCTTGCCATAATTTGTATGCTAAACCTAACCCTAGAAGTAACCCTGACTCTGACTCGGATCCTAACACTAACCCTATCTCTATAAATTGTCCTAGAGCTAACCCTAGAACTAGCCCTAATCAGAAACCAAGGTTTTCATTACCATAGACCTAAATCTAACACAAATCCTAGCGCTAATCCAAGCTCTAACCCTAGCTTTAACCCTAAGACTAATCCTAACCCTATCCTTAATCCTAGCCCTAAACCTATCCCTAACGCTAATCCTTCCTCTAAACCGATCCCTTTCCCTAAGCAAAACCCTCACCCTAATGTTACCTAGTCCTAACCCTAATCCTTAGCCGACCCCAATCCCCAACTCTATTACTAGTTCTATCCCTATCCCTCATTCTAGCTGTAACTCTAACCCAAACCCTGACCCTTATTCTGACTCTAACACTAACCCTAGATCTAAACCTCACACTAATCCTAAACTGGACCCTACCCCTACTCTTACCAGTAAACCTGTACCTAAACCTAACAGTAATACTAGCACTAGACCAAACCTAATCCTAAATATAGTCATAAATCTAGACCTAGTCCTAAACCAAAACTTTACACTAGCCCTAAAAATAAACCTTAACCTAACCTAAAGATTAACTATACCCCTAGACCCAACACTAGTCCTAATTCTGGCCCTAACTCTAACCCTAACCCTAACCCTAATACTAACCATAAATACCACACAAACCTAGCCTTATCTTAGCCCTTAACCTAGCCCTAATCATAACCCTAACCATAACCATAGCCCTGACTCTAACCCTAACCATCTCCTTAGCCCTAACCCTAGCTCATACTCTAACACTGACCCTAAACCAAACGTTAGCCCTAATCCTAACTTTAACCTTGGCACTAACCTTAGCTCTAACCCTATCAATTATCCTAAAGAAAAGCCTAACCAAAATGCTAACCCTAGGCCTAACCATAAACTTATTGGTAACACTAGCCCTATACATTACTCTAAACTTAACCGGAAACATAAACCTAATTGTATCCATTACACTAACCTTAATCTGAACCCACAGCTAATTCAAGCATTAACCCTAAATATTAACCTAAACCACACCGTACCTGGACCCTGACCCTAATAATACACCTAGCTCTAAACTTGACCCTTACCCTACACCTAAACCTTACAATAGATATAGCCATAACCTAACACTAAAACTAATACTAACCCAAAACCTAGACCCTACATTAGCCATAGCCATTGTGGTAGCCCTAGCCCTAACATAAACACTCAGCCTAGCTCTAAACCTAGCTTTAATCAAAACCCAAACCCTAACCTAGCCCTAACCCTAATTCTAAGTCTCACCCTATTCCTAAACCTAGCTATAACCTCATGCCTTTCCCTAAACCTAACCCTATCCCTAACACTAACACTAAACCTAAACCTAGCCCTAACCCTAACACTAACCCTATTGCTAATCCTAGCCCTAATTAGCCCTATCCTTAAACCTACCCCTAACCCTAGCCCTAAGACTAGGGTTAACTAACTCTCGCCCTAGCCGTATTTCTAGTTCTAACCCTATCTGTGATCATAAAGTTAACCCTAATTTTAGCCCTAACCATAGCCCTAGCCCTAAACTTGGATCTAGTCATAACAATTAATATAAGATTTAACCTCACCTTACTACTAGCCCTAACACTATCGCTAATCCCAAAACTAACCCTAACCCTAGCCCTAGCTCTAAAACAAAACTGAGCCATAGCCCCAACCCTAACCCTAATGTAAACGTAAACCTAGACCTGATATTAACCCTATCCCTAATTCTTACCCTAACACTAACACAAATCCTAACCCTACACCTAGCCTTAACCCTCACCCTAATTTTAGTCCTATTCCTAATCCTAAAATTAACACTGGTCCTGAATCTTACCCTAATACTAACCCTATCTCCTATCATCCCCCTAAATCAAAACTTAATATAAACACTAGACCTAGTCCTAATGCTAACTCTAATACTTCCTCTAATTGTAACACTACTTCTTACATTAGCCGTAGTCCTACACTAGCCTTAACCTAACCCAAAACCTAGCCCTAATCTGAGCCCTAACTCTAGATTTAATCATAGCACTAACCCTATCCCAAACCTAACACTTAACCTAAACCTAACCCTAAGCCTAAACCTTGTCCTAACCTGAAACCTAAACCAAAACAAAGCCCTAATCCTAACCATAACACTAGCACTCAACCTAGATATAATTTTATCCATTACCCTAACTATAACCCTAAGCAATTTCTAACCATAGGCCTAACCCTAACCATAGCCCTAACCTAACCATAATCCTAGTCCTAACAGTAGCTCTAATCCTATCCATTACCTGAACCATATCTTTAAACAAATTCTATCCCTAGGCCTAAATATAACCCTATGCTTTACCCTAACCCTGTCCATTATACTAAACCTAACCTGAACCTGAAACCTAACCACATCCATTACCCTAACCCTAATGCTAATTTTAGCCCTAAACCAAAAGCTTAACCTAACCCATACCCTAACCCTTTCTCTGACCCAAATAATACCCCTAGCTGTAAATCTGACCCTAACGCTCAACACAACCCTTACAATAGACCTGACCATAAAACTAAACCTAAAACTATCCCTAACCATAACCCTAGAACTGACATTACCATAGATCTAATCCTAGCCATAACCCTAACACAAACCTTACCCCTAATCCTAGCCCTAGGCCTAGTCTTAATCCTTATCCTAAACTTAACCAGAGCCCTAACACTAATTTCATCCCATGCACTAGCTGTAACATCATACCTTACCCTAACCCTAACACTAACCCTAACCCTAGCCCTAACTCTAGGCCAAAACCTAACACTAACCCTATGGCTAATCCTGGCCCTAATTTAAACCTAAGCCTAAACCTAATCCTATCCCTAAACCTAAGACTAATTCTAACTCTTGACCTAGCCCTATCCAAAGTTCAAAACCTATCCCTTATCATAACCCAAACCTAGCCCTATCCCTACCCTGAAACCTAACTCTAAACATCACCCTAGCCCTACACCTGGTTGTAATCCCTAACCTTAAGCCCAAACCTCACCCTAACACTAGCCCTAAACCTAATGATAATTGGAAAAGGAGCCCTAACACTACCTAACCCTAAAATAAAACTGAGCCATAATCCTAACCCTAAAATTTAATCTAAATCAAACACTAACCTTACACCTATTCATAAACTAAGCCCTAATTTGAGTCCCAACCCTAATCATAGAAATAACCCTGACCCTTAGTAGGACCCTAACAGTACCACTAGCTCTAAACATTGCCATAACACTAACCATAGAACGACCCCTAATCAGAAAACTAGTTTTTTCATTAGCTGTAGCCCTAATGCTAACAAAAATCCTAGCCCTAATCCGAGCCCTGACTCTAACTTAACCCTAACCGTACCTCTAACCCTATGCCTTACCCTAAGCCAAACCCTCTCCCTAATGCTACTCTAGTCCTAAACTTAATCCTTAGCCTACCCCAAATCCTAACTCTAACTCTATTACTAGTCCTAAACCTAGCCCTCATTCTAGGTTTAACCCTAATCCTAACCCTGATCCTTATTCTGACCCTAACACTAACCCTAGATCTAAACCTGAACCTAACATTAAACCGAACCCTAACACTACCTCTTCCGGTAAACCTATACATAAACCTAACAGTAACACTAGCACTAGATCAAACCTAATCCTAAATATAGTCATAAATCTAGCTTTGGCCCTAAACAAAACCTAGCACTAGCACTAAGAATAACTCTTAACCTAACGTAAAGATTAAACCTATCATTAGACCAAACACTAGTCTTAATTGTGGCCCTAACCATAATACTAACCCTAACTCAACAATGACCCTTAACCTAATAGAAACTCTAGCCCTAATCCTTATCCGAAACCAAACCTTAACCCTAACACTAGACTTATCCATAACCCTGACCCTAACACTAGCCATAACCATATCCCTAGCTCTTACATTACCCATAGCCCTAATGTTAGCCCTAAACATCACACAAAAACTAGCCCTTATCATAGCCCTAAAGCTAGCCCTAATCATAACCCTAGCCGTAACCTTAGACCTAAACCAAATGGTAACCCTCCCCCTAGCCCTAACCCTAGCTCAAACTCTAATTCTTAGCCTAAACATAATCCTAAACCAAAACCTAACCCTAGCCCTGACTAAAACCCTAACTTTCACCCTATCCCTAACCGTAGCTCAAATGACTACACTTAACCTAAGCCTAATCCTAACCATAACCCTAGCCCTAACCTCAGCTCTAACCCTATCCATAACCCTAAAGATAAGCCTAACCCAAATACTATCCCTAGGCCTAACGATAAAGCTATCACTAACACTAACCCTATCCATTACTCTAAACCTAACCAGAACCATCAACCTAATCCTATCTGTCACCCTATCCAGAACCCTAACCCTAAAGCTAATTGAATCCTTCACTCTAAAACTTAACCTAAACCAAACCCTACCTGGACCCTGACCCCAATAATACACCTAGCTCTAAACCTGACTCCTACCCTAAACCTAATCCTTATAATAGACATAGCTATAACCTAACACTAAAACTAATACTAAACATAAACCTAGACCAAACATTAGCTCTAGTCCTAATCCCAGCCCTAACCCTAACACAAACCCTCAGCTTAACCCTAAACCTAGCCTGAATCCTAACCCAAAACCTAACCTTACTCCTAAACCTAACTGTAACCCTCACCATAGACCTAAAGCTAGCTATAACCCTATCCCTTCTTGTAAACCTAATCCTAACCCCAACACTTGCACTAACCTAAACTTAGGTCTAACCCAAACACTAACCCTAGCGCTAATCCTATCCCTAATTTAGCCCTAAACCTAAACCTAAACCTAACCCTAGCCCAAAGACTAACTCGAACTCTTTCCCTAGCCCTATTTCTAGTTGTAATCCTATCCATTATGATAACCCTAATAATAGCCCTTACCTTAGCCTTAACACTAGGCATAGCCCTAAACATAAACCTAAATTTTCCCCTACCACTAGCCCTAACACTATCACTAATCATAAAACTAGCCCTAAACCTAGGCCTAGTTCTAAAACCAAACTGAGCCATAGCCCTATCCCTAATGCTAGCCTAACCTTAACCCTAGACCTAACATTAGCCCTATCCATAGACCTAATCATAGTTCTAAGCCTAGCCTTAATCCTAACCCTAATTTTAACCCTAGCCCTAACCCTAATTTTATCTCTCGTCCTATCACTAAACATACCTGTAACATCATACCTTACCCAACCCTAATGCTAACCCTAACCCTAGCCATAAACCTAGGCCTAAATCTAACACTAACCCTAGCACTATTCCTAGCACTAATTTAGCCCTAACAGGAAACCTAACACTATCCGTATCCCTAAGACTAACTCTAACTCTCGCCCTAGACTTATCCCTTGTTCTAAACCTATTCCTTACCATAACCCAAATGCTAGCCCTATCCCTAGCCCCAAACAGCCCTAACCTTCGACCAAGGCTGAAACCTGGATCTAAAACTAAAATTAAGTATAAAGCTCACCCTAACTCTAGCCCTAACCCTAATGATCATTGGAAAACTAGCCCAAAATCTACCCAAACCCTAAAACAAAACTGAGTCATAACCCTAACTTTAACCTAAACCAAACCCTAAAGCTACACCTAGCCCTAAACCTAGCTCTAATTTTAGCCCTAACCCTAACCCTAGAAATAACCCAGACACTGACTCAGCCCCTAACAAGCACCCTAGCTCTAAACATTGCCCTGACGCTAAACCTAGAACTGACCCTAAGTAGAAACCAAGTTCTTTCATTAGCCTTTATCATTAGTTTTTATCATAGTCCTAATGTTAAACAAATCCTAGCCCGAATCCAAGACCTAACTCTATTTTTTAACTCTAATCCTAACCCTAAACCTAGCTCTATACCTAATGCTCACCCCAACCCTACATTAAACCCTATCTCTTCCCCTAAGCCAAATCCTCACTCTAATGCTACCCTAGTCCTAAAATTAATCCTTAGACTACCTCAAACCCTATCTCTATTACTAGTCCTATCCTATCCCTCATTCTAGCTTTAAACCTTACCCTAACTCTGACCCTTATTCTTACCCTAACACTGACCCCAAGTCTAAACCTTACCCTAACACTAAACCGAAATCTAAGATTTCCCATACCAGTAAACCTATACGTAAACCTAATAGTATCACTAGCACTAGATGAAACCTAATCCTTAATATTGTCATAAATCTAACCCTAGTCCTAAACAAAAACCTAGCACTAGCCCTAACAATAACCATTAACCTAACTTAAAGAGTAACCCTATCCCCAGACCCAAAGCTAGTTGTAATTCTGGCACTCACACTAAATCTAACCCTATCCTGAACACTGACCCTTAACCCTAAATAAACTCTAGGTCTAAACCTTATCCTAACCCAAAACCAAACCCTGACACTAGACATATCCATAACCCTGACCCTAAAACTAGCCATAAACATATTCCTATCTGTTATATTTCCCATAGCCCTAATGTTAGCCCTAAACCTCACACAAAACCTAGCCCTTATCCTAGGCATAAACATAGCCCTAATCATACCCCTAACCATAACCCTAAACCTAAGCCTAACCCTACCCTCACCTGAACCATAAACCTAGCTCAAACTGTAACCCTTACCCTAAACATAAACCTAACCCTAACCCTAGACATGACTATAACCCTAACCCTCACCCAAGACCTAACCCTAGCTCAAATGCTAATACTTAAAATAAAACTATCCCTGACACTAACCCTAGGTCTCTCCCTAACCTTAGCCCTAATCATAAACTTATCCCTACTGCTAACCTTAGCTCTAACAATATCCATTACCCTAAAGATGAGCCTAACTCATAGGCTAACCCTAGGCATAACGCTAACCCTATCGCTATCTCTAACCCTATCCATTACTCTAAATCTAACCTGAACCCTAAACCTAATCCTATTCATCACTCTATCCGTAACCGTAACCCTAAATCTAATTCAATTCTTAACCCTAAAACTTAACCTAAACCAAACACTACCTGGACTCTGACCCTAATAATACACCTAGCTTTAAACCTGACACTTTCCTAAAACTAACCCTTACACTAGACCTAGCCATAATCTAACCATAAATCTAACACTAATCATAAATCTAGACCTGACATTAGCCCTATCCCTAATCCTAGCCCTAGCCCTAACACAAAACCTCATTGTAGCACTAAACATAGCCTTAATCCTAAACCTAGCCCTAACTCTAATTATATCCCTCACCCTAGCCCTAAACCTAGCTATAACCCCATCCCTTCCCCTAATCCTAACCCTAACTCTAGCCCTAAATCTAGCCCCAATTTAGCACTAACCCTAAACATAACCCTAACCCTAGCCCTAAAACAAACTCGAACCTTCCCTCTAGCCCTATTCCAAGTTCTAACTGTATCCATTAATAACCCTAACACTAGCCCTAACCTTAGTCCTAAACATAGCCATAGCCCTAAACCTAGATCTAACCGTAACAATAAATCTAAGCCTAAAACTCACCATACCACTAGCACGAACACTATCACTAATCCTAAAAGAAGCCCTAGCTGTAAAACAAAACTGTGGCAAAGCCCTAACCCTAACCCTAAACCAACCATAATCCTAGACTTGACATTAGACCTATCTCTAATTCTTACCCTAACCCTTACAAAAACTCTAACAATACACCTAGCCTTAACCCTAGTCCTAATTCGAGTCTATCCCTAAATCTGATCAGTAACACTGATGCTGACTCTGACAGTAACACTAAACCTTTCTCTAATCATCACCCTAAACATAAATATAATCTACACTCTAGATTTAGACATAATGCTAAACTTAACACTAGCCCTAATCATTACACTTGTTCTAACATTATCCCTAGTCTAAATAGCCCTAATCTAACTCAAAATTTAGACCTAATCAGAGCCCTAATTCTAGCTTTAAACCTAGCACTAACCCTAACCCTAGCCCTAACACTAACCTAAACCTAACCGTAAAACTAAACCTTGTCCTAACCCCAAAACTAACCCAAACCATAGCCCTAATTCTAACCATAATCCAGGCCCTATTCCTAGCTCTAAACTTAACCATTACCCCAACGATAATCCTAACCAAATTATAACCCTGGGCCTAACCCTAACCATTGCTCTAACCTAACCATAACCATAGTCCTAACTGTAGCTCTAATCCAATCTATTACCCTAACCATAACCCTAACCGAATTCTATACCAAGGCCTAAACCTAACCCTATCCCTAACCCTAAACCTGTTTATTACTCTAAATCTAACCTTAAACCTGAACTTAACCATATCCATTACCCTAATCCTAACACTAACCCTAAAGCTAATTTGAGCCCTAATCCTAATCCTTAACCTAACACATACCCTAATCCTGATTCTGACCCTAATAATACCCCTAGCTGTAAACCTGAACCTAACGTTCAACCTAACACTTACAATAGATCTTGCCACAATCCTTACCCTAAAACTATCCCTAACCATAACCCTAGACCTGACATTATCCCTATCCCTAATCCTAGCCCTAACCCTAACACAAATCTTAGCCCTAATCCTATCCCTAAGTCTAGCCTTAATCCTAAGCCTAACATTAACCCTAGCCGTAACCCTAATTTTATGCTTTGCCCTAGCCCTAAATATAACTTTAAATCATACCTTACCCTAACCCTAATGTTAACCCTAAACATATCCCTAAACCTAGACCTAAACCTACCACTAACCATAGCTCTAATCTAGCCCTAATTTAGCCCTTACCCTAAACCTAACACTATCCCTAGCCCTAAAACTAACTCTAACTCTCGCCCTATCCCTATCCCTAATTCTAAACCTATCTGTTACCATAACCCAAACCCTATTCTTATCCCTAGCCCATATGCTAGCCTTAACCTTCACCCTAGCCCTAAACCTGGATCTAACCCTATACTTTAGCCTAAAGCTCCCTCGAACACTAGCCCTAACCCTAATTCTACTTGGAAAAATAGCCCTAACAGTATCCTAGCACTAAAACAAAATAGAGCAATAACCCTAACCCTAACCCTTAACCTAAACCAAATCATAACCCTACACCCAGCTCTAAATGTACCCCTAATTTGAGTCCTAACCCTAACCCTAGAACTAACTCTGACCCTTACTCGGACCCTAATAGTAACCCTAGATCTAAACATTGACTTAAAGCTAACCCTAGAATTAGCCCTAATCAGATTTCTAGTTCTTTCATTAGCTGTAGCCCTAATGCTAATACAAATCCTAGCCCTATTCCAAGCCCTAATCCTAGGTTTAACCCTAAACCTAAAACCTAACCCTAACTCTAACCCTAAATCTACCTCTAACCCTATCCCTTACCCTAAGTTAAACCCTCCTCCTAATGCTACCCTAGTCCTAACCATAATTTTTAGCCTACCTCAAACCCTATCTCTATTACTAGTCCTAACCCTAGCTCTCATTATAGCTCTAACCTTAACTCTAACCCTAACCCTTATTCTGAACACAACACTAACCCCAGGTCTTAACCTAACACTAACCATTAAGCGAACCCTAACCCTACCCCTACTGGTAAACCTATATCTAAACCTAACATTAACACTAGCACTACACCAAATCTAATGCTAAATAGAGTAATAAATATAGCCTTAGCCCTAAACAAATACCTAGCACTAGCCCTAACAATAACTGTTAACCTAACGTAAAGACTAACTCTATGCCTAGACCCAACGCTAATCCTAAATCTGGCCCTCAACCTAAACCTAACCCTAACTCAAACAATGACCATTACCCTAAAACAAACCCTAGGTCTAAATCTTATCCTAAACCAAAACCTAAATAGAACACTAGACTTATCCAGAACCCTAACCCTAAAATATCCATAACAATATCCCTATCTCTTACATTACCCATAGCCCTAATGCTAGCCATAAACCTCACACAAAACATAGCCCTTATCCTAGTGCTAAACCTAGCCCTTATTGTAACCATAACAATAAGCCTAGACCTGACCCTAACCCTAACACTCACCATAACCCTAATTCGAGCTCAAACTCTAACCTTAATCTCAACATAACCCAAACCCTAACCCTAACTTGAGTCCTGACTCTAACCCTAACACTCACACTAGCCCTAATCCAAGCTCAAATGTTAACACTTACCCCAAACCTAACCCTGACATTAACCCTAGGCCTAACCCTAACCCTAGTCCTAATTCTAACCTTAATCCTACCCCTAACATTAGCTCGAACCCTATACATTACCCTAAAGATAAGCCTAACTTAAATGCTAAACCTAGGCCTAATGCTAACACTATTGCTAACACTGACCCTATTCAGTACTCTAAACCTAACCTGAACCTTAAAGCTAACCCTATCAGTTACCCTAACTCTATCGCTAATGGTAATTCAAGCCTTAACCCTAAATCTTAACCTAAACCAAACCCAAATCTATCCCTGACCCTAATAATACACCTAGCGTTAAACCTGACCCTTAACCTAAAACTAACCCTTACATTAGACCTAGCCATAACCTAACCCTAAAACTAACCATAACCATGAACTCAGACCTGACATTAGCCCCAGCCCTAATCCTAACCCTAACCAACACAAAACACGAGTCTTCATCTTAGGCCTTAACCTAGCCTTAATCCTACCCCAAAACCTAACTCTAGCCCTATCTCTAATTTTAACCCTCACCCTATACCTGAACTTAGATATAACCCCATCCTTTCCCCTAACCCTATCATTAACTCTAAACCTAACACTAACCATACCACTAGCCCTAACCATAGGCCTAACCCTAACACTAACCCTAGCATTAATCATAGCCCTAACTTAGCCCTAACCCTAACTCTACCCTTAACCTTGGCCTAAGACTAACTCTAATTCTCCCCCTAGCCCTATTTCTAGTTCTAACCCTATCCATTACAATAAACCTAACACACGCTCTAACCTTAGCCCGAACCCTAGCCCTGACCCTACTCTAGATCTAACCATACTCTACATTTGACCCTAACCCTAAGCCTAATCCTCAACCTACCACTAGACCTAACACTATTGCTAATTCTAAAACTAGTTGTAATCCTAGCCTTTTCCCTTAAATGAAACCAAGCCATTGTCATAACACTAAATGTTAACCTAAACCAAACCCTAATTCTAATCCTATCACTAATCTAACCCTAACCCTGACCTACACTAACTCTAACCCTAACCATAACCACAACCCTAACACAGTAATCCTAACCCTAATATTAACCCTTTCACTACCCTAAATCTAACACTAACCTAACACTAACCCTAACCCTAATGCTAACCCTAACAGTAACCATAAACTTAACCCTAACACTAACCGTAAAAAAGAAACCTAAACTAACCCTAAACCTAACTTTACCTAACCCTAATCCTAACCTATCATTAGGTTAATATATATATATATATATATATATATATATATATATATATATATATATATATATATTATTATTATTATTATACATATTAACCCTAATCCAAACTCTAACTCTGTCACTAAACCTAAGCCTAACCCTAACCCTAAACCAAATACTAAAGCTAATCCTAACGATAACCCTTTCACTAACACTAACATTAACTGTAAACCTAACCCAAACCATAACACTAACCCCAACCGTAACCTTAACACTAAGATAACCCTAAACTTAAATGAAACTCGAACCCTAATTCTCACCTAATAGCAACCCTAACCGTACCCCTAACAATAACACTAACCCTAACTCTAATTCTAAAACTAAACCTAAGCCTAACACAAACCCTAACCCTAACCCTTGCCCTTACCCTAACACTAATACTAAACCTAACCCTAACCCTAAGTGTAACACTAAACGTAAACCTAACCCTAACCCAAACACTAACCCTAAACCTATATCTAACCTTAACACTATTTCTAAACCTAACCCTAACACTAACCCTAACACTAACTCTAACACTAACCCTAATCCTAAACCTAACCCTAAACCTAACATGAACCCTAAACCTAACCCTACCACTAACCCTAAACCTAAACCAAAATCTAACCCTTACTATAACGCTAAACCTAAGTCTAAACCTAACCTTTACCCTAATACTCTCCCAAACACCAATCCTAACCAAATCCAAACCATAACCCTAATCCTAACACTAACCCTTACACAAAGCCTAAACCTAATTTTAACCCTAACACTAAGCCAAACTCTAACCCTAACATTAACCCTAACACTAACCCTAAACCTAATGCTAAACCTAACACTAACCCTATCCCTAACCCTAACCCTAAACCTAACACTAACCTGAAAGCTAATAGTAACCCTAAAACTCAGCCTAACCCTAAACCTAAACCTAACACTAACACTAAACATAACCCAATCATTAATCCTAACACTAACCCTAAACCTAAACATAACACGAACTCTAAACTTATCCCTAACACGAAACATAAACCTTACCATAAACGTAACTTTAACACAAACTCTAACCCTAACACTAAACCTAAAACTGAACTTAACTCTAACCCTAACACTAACATTAACCCTAAAACTAATGCCAACACTAACACTAAATGCAACCCTAACCTTAACACTAACCCTAACCTAATCCTATCCCTAACATTAACACTAGCCTTAACCCTAACCCTAAACCTATCCTTAACATTAACATTATCCCTAACCCTAACCCGAATCCTAACCCTTACACTCACCCTAACCCTAATCCTAACTGTAACCCTAAACCTATCCCTAACCAAAACACAAAACCTAACCCTAATTCTAACACTAACCCTACAAATCCCTAAACTTAACACAAAACCTAACCATAACAATAACCCTTACTGTAACAATAAACCTAACACTAACCCAACACTAACACGAACCCTAACTCTCATTGTAACCCTAACTCTAACACGAACCCTAACGCTCATTGTAACCCTAACTCTAACACGAACCCTAACGCTCATTATAACCCTAACTCTAACATAACCCTAACCTTAAACCTAACCTAAAACTTACCCTAACCTAAGCCTAACACTAACCCTAAAACTAACATTTACCTAAATCTAACGATAAACCTAAAAATAAACTTATCTCTAAATGTAACACTATATCTAACCCTAACACAAACCTTAACTTAACCCTAATCCTATACTAAAAAATAAACTTAACCATAAACATAATACTAAATCTATTATAAACAATAAATCCTATAATAAACAATAAACTTAACCCTAAACATAACATTAAATTTAACCCTAACCCAAACTGAACTTAACCCTAAACCTAACCATAAACTGAATCTGAAACATATGCATAACCCTAACCCTAACACTTACCCTAACACTAAACCTAAAACTAAACCTAACCCTATCCTTATCCCTAATCCTAACACTAATTATAAACCTTACCCTAACACTAACACTAACTATCCATAACCGTAACCCTAACCCTAACACTTACCCTAAACCTAATCATAACCCTAACCCTCACCCTAACACTAACACTAACCATAACACTAAACTGAACCCTATTTCTAAAACTAACACTAACCCTAACACTAATCCTAAACCTAACCTGAACACTAACCCTAACCCCAACCCTAACCCTATCACAAACAGTAACCATAAACATAACCCTAAGCGTATCACCAACCCTAACCCTATCACTACAACCCTATCACTACAAGCTAAACCGTAAACCTAATGCTAACCCTAGTCCTAACCCTAATCCTTAGTGTAACCCAAACCCTAACCCTATTAATAGTTCTTAACCTAAACTTTGTTCTGGCTCTAACCCTAACCCATACCAAAATTCTAACACTGACATTTATTCTGACCCTAACATTAACCGCAGCTATAAATCTGACCCTAACCCGAAACTGAAACATAATCCTAGACTTAAAACTAAACTGGTAATCCTATACTTAAACTTCAACCTAACACTAGCCCTAGACCTAAATCTAATCCTAAATATAGCCATATCTCTAGCCCTAGACCTGAACAACAACCTAGCCCTAGCCCTAAAAATAACCCTTAACCTAACCCAAATACCAACCCTACCCCTAGAACTAACCCTAGTCCTAATTCTGGCACTAACCCGAACACTTACTCTAACCTAACCCTGCCCTGACCCTAACATAATCCAAGCTACAATGCTCACCCTAACCCCAATCCTAATCCTAACACTAGACCTAGCCATAACCCTAACCCTAAAACTAGCCCTAATCATAACCCTAGCTCTTACATTACCCATGGCCCTAACCCTAGGCCTAAACTAACACAAAGCTTTGCCCTAATCCTAGGCCTGAACATAGCCCTGAGTGTATCCCTAAACATAATCCTAGCTTGAACCCTGATTCTAAGCCTCGCTTTAGACGTAACCCTTGCTCAAAGCCTAAACTTTAACCTTAACGTAACCCTAGCCCTATCCCAAACCCTAACCTAATACTACCCCTAATCCTAACCTTAACCATAGCCCTAACCACAGCTCTAATTATATCCACTACACTAATCCTAGACCTAATCTTAACTATAAACATAGCCCTAAACCTAGCTCTAATTCTATCCATTACCTTAACCATAATCCTAACCCTAATGCTAACCCTAGGCTAACCCAACCCTATTGCAATCCCTTAACCTATCCACTACCCTAAAACTAACCTGAACCCTAAACCTAAGCCAATTCATTACCCTAACCCTAACTCTAACCCTAATGCTAATTCGAGCCCTAAACCTAAACCTTAACTTAAACCAAACCTTAAGCTGTACACTGACCCTAATAATACACATAGCTGTAAGCTGACCCTTACCCTAAATCTAACCCTTACACTGGATCTAAACATAAACATAACCAAAAACATATCCCTAAGTGTAACCCTAGACCTGACCTTAGCCTTAGGCCTAATCCTAGCCCTAACCCTAACACGAACACTAGCTCTCATCCTAGCCCAAAACCTAGACTTAATAATAACCTAACCCTGATTCTAACCCTTTCCCTAGATCTAAACCTAGTTTTAACCCCTTTGCTTACCCTAAACCTAACACAAGCCCTAACCCTAAAACTAAACCTATCCCTAACCTTAACCCTAGGACTAACCCTAACATTAACCCTAGCCCTAATCCTAAACCTAACCCTAATCCTAGCTTTAAGACTAACTATAACTCTTGCCCTAGCCCTAGCCCTAATTCTAACCCTATCACTTACTATAATCTTATTCTTAGCAATAGCCTAGAATAACACTAGTCCTAATCTTACACCTTGCCCTAACCCTAGATCTAAACCTAACTCTAAATGTAATCCTAATTCTACACCTAAACCTAACCCTAAGACTAGCCCTAACCCAAACGATAATCCTAAAACTAGCCCTAACCATAGGCTTAGACCTAAAACAAAACTGAGCCATAACACTAACCCTAAACTTTTACCTAAACCAAAAACTAACCTTATATCTAGCCCTAAGCCTAGCCCTAATTTGAGTCCTAATCTTAAACCTAAAACTACCCTAAACCTGTCTCTGACATTAATACTAACCCTACCTCTAAACATCACCCTAAACTTAAACCTTAACCTAACACTAGACCTGGTCCTAACCCTAATTCTAAAACTAGTTCTAATCATAATCGTAGATCATACATTAGCCATAAACTTAAACCTAATGCAAACCAAACCTAGCCCAATATGATACCTAACTCTAACTTTCACCCTAACCCTAACCCTAACATTAGCCCTAACCCAAACCCGAACCCTAGCTCTAACCCTAGCTCTAAACTTATCCTTTAGCCTAGCCAAAACCCAACCCTAATGCTAACCCTAGTCCTAAAACTAATTCTTAGTCTAATCCAAACAATAACCCTATTACTAGTTTTAAACCTAGCCCTCATTCTTGTTATAATCATAACCCAAATTCTAACCCTAACCCTCAGCCTTATTCTGACCCTAAACCTAAACCAAACCCTAACACTAGCCCTACCCATAACCCTATATCTAAACCTAACCCTTACACTAGCCCTAGATTAAACCTAATCCTAAATATAGCCATATTGTAACCAAGACCTAAACAAAAAACAAGCCCTAACTCTAATTGTAACCCATAATCTAAGCCAAACACTAACCTTATGTCTATAGCTAATCAATCCTAATTCTGGCTCTAACCCTAACCCTAACCCTAATCCAAACATAGACCCTGACACAACACTAACTCTAGCTATAAAACTGACCCTAACCGAAACATAAACCTAAAATTAGACCTAGCCATAACTATAAACATAACACTTACATGACCATAGCACTAAAACTAGCTCTAAACCTAATACAAAACCTAGCTCTAATCGTAGGCCTAAATCTATACCAAAGCGTAACCCTAACCCTAACCTAAGCTTATCCCTTACCCTAAGCCTAACCCTCACACTAACCCTAACCCTCTCCTTAGACATAACCCTAGATAAAACCCAAAACTGAACCCTAAACATAACCCTAGCCCTATGCCTAAACCTAATCCTAATCCTAGTCCTAATCATAATGTTAACAATAGCCCTAATACTATCTCTAAAATTATCCATTACCCTAAAACGAACCTTAACCCTATGATAACCCTAGCTCTAACCCTAATTGTAAACCTAATTCTAGATTAACCCTAAACCGAACCCTCATCATAGCCTTAACCCTATATAAAATCCTAACCCTTACTCTAAAACTAAACCTAGCCCAAACCCTAACACTAACCCTAAAGCTAAAACTACCCCTAAACCTAGCCTGACATCTAAACCTATTCATTACCCTAACGCAAATGATAAGCTTAGCCCTAATCTTAACATTAACCTTAAACCTAAAACTACCCCTAAACCTAGCCCGACATCTAACCGCATCCATTAACCTCACTCTAAAGATAACCTTAGCCGTAACCCTAACACTAACCCTAAACTTAACCATAAATCTAACCCTAGACATAATCCTAAACCTAACCCACACCCTAGCACTAACCCTACCTCAAAACCTAACCTGTAACCTAAACCTAACCTAAACCCTAACCCTAGCCCTAGCCCTAACCCTAACTCTAGCCCTAATCCTATCCAAAACCCTAGCACTAACCTTAGCTTTAATGCTATTCATTACCCTAACAATAACCCTAACCCAAATGCTTACCATAGGCCTAAACCTAACTCTATCACTAACCCTAATCCTACCAATTACCCTAATCTTAACCTGAATCCTAAACCTAAACCTATCCATAAACCTAATCCTAATTTTAACCCTAACACTAATTTGAACCATAACCCTAATAATTAACCTAAAACAACCCGAAATCTGACCGTGACCCTAAAAATACATCTTACTCTTAACCTGGCCCTTACCCTAAACGTAACATTATCCCTAGTCATGAGCCTAATCCTATAACTATTCCTAGCTGTAACCCTAAACCTGAAATTATCCCTATCCCTAAAACTTGCTCTAACTCTAACACAAAACCTAGCCCTCATTCTAACCCAAAATCTAGCCTTAATTCTAGCACAAACCTAACCCTAGACTTAAACCTAATTCTAATCATCGCCCTAGCCCTAAACGTAGCTCTAACCCCATCCCTTCCTCTAAAGCTAACCCTAAACCTAATCTTAAACATAGCCCTTACACTAGGCCTAACCATAACTCCAATCCTGACATATTCCTAGCCCTAATTTAGCCCTAAAATTAACCCTAACCCTAGCCGTAAGACACTCTATCGCCCTAGCTCTATACCTAGTTCTAACCCTATCCCTTACCATAACCCAAACACTACACCTAACCTTAGCCCTAACCCTAGCCATAGCCCTAACCCTAGAATTAACCATAACTTTAAATGTACCCATAAGCCTAAAATCACCCTATCACTAGCAATAACACTAACATTAATTGTAAAACTACCCTTAACTTTATCCTTAGCCCCAAAAAATAATGAGCCATAGCACTAACCCTAACCCTTAAACTAAACCAAATCCTAACCCTACATATATCCCTAAGCCTACCCTTAATTCGAGTCCTATCCCCAACCCTAAAACTAACCCTGACCCTGACTCTGAACCTAACACTAACCCTAGCTCAAAATATCACCCTGAACTTAAACCTAACCATAAAACTAGACTTAGCCCTAACCCTAACCCTAAAATAGCCCGAACCATAATCCTAGTTCTTACATTAGCTATATCCCTAACACTAGCTCTAATATTACCCAAAATCCAGCCCTAATGCGAGCCCCAACCCAAGTTTAACACTAAATCTACACTTAAACCAAGCTGTAACTCTTACCCTAAATCCAACCCTAATCCTTGCACCAACCCTAACACTAACACTAACCATAACCCTAGCCCTAACCTTAGCTCTAACCCTATCCATTACCCTAACCCTAACCCTAATGCTTACCCTCGGCCTAACCCTTACACATTCACTAACCCTACCTATCCATTAACCTAAACATAACTCTAACCCTAAACCTAACCAAACACTAAACCTAGGTGTAACACTAACCCTAAAACTAACCCTAATTGTAATCCTAGTTCTTACATTAGCCATAGCCCTAAAACTAAAACAAAACCTATCCTAGCCCTAATCCAAACTCTAACCCTATCCCTTAACCTAAGCCAAACTCTAAACCTAAAGGTACCCTAGTCCTAAACTTAAATCTTAGCCTAACCCTAAACCTAACTCTATTACTAGTCCTAACACTAATCCTCAGTCTAGCTCTATCACTATCCCAAACCCTAACACTAACCCTGACCCTTATTCTGACCCTAACACTAACCATAGGTCTAAACCTGACCCTAACCCTAAACCGACTCCTAACATTGGCACTACCTGTAACCCTATAACTAAACCTTACCCTAACACTAGACCTAAACCTACACTTAATCCTTTAGTGATAACTCTAGGCCTAGCCCTAAAAGAAAACTTAGTCCTAGCCCTAATAATAACCCTTAAACTAATCCAAACACTAACCCTACCCCTAGACCAAACCCTAGTCCTAATGCTGGCCCTAACAATAAACCTAAGCCTAAACCGAACACTGAACTTTACCCTAACACAAACCCTAGCTCTAAAACTTATCCTAACAAAACACATATCCTTAACACTAAATCTAGCCATATCAATAACCCTGAAACTAGCCATCATCATATGCCAAAACCTACCTCTAATTCTATGCATTACCCTAACCCTAATCCTAGCCCTAACACTCACACTGACTCTAACCCTAATCCTCATCCTAGTCCAAACACTAGATCAATCCCTAAACCTTAAACTTAACCTAACCCTAACACTAACCCATGGCCTAAACCTAAACCTAACCTTAACCCTAGCCCTAATCCTAACCTTAACCCTATTTCTAACCAGAGCTCTAAGCCTACATACTACGATAACTGTAACCCTAAACTTAATGATAATCCTAGCTCTAACCCTACCCATTACCCTAACCCTATCCCTAACCCTAATGATAACATGAGCCCTTACCCTAAATCTACCCTAACCCTAACCCTAGACATAACCATAAACTTAAACTTTGCCATAGAGCTAACCCTTGCTCAAACCCTAATCATTAACCTAAACCTAACACTAAACCTATCCCTACCCTAACCATAAGCCTAACCCTAACCCTAACCCTAACATAACATCAAACCCTATCCAATACCCTAAACCTAAAGATAACCCTAGCCCTAAACTTAACAGTAACTTTGACTTAACTGTAACTATAACCTAGACCTAACCCTAAACCTAACCCTTGCCCTAGTGCTAACCATAGCTCAAACTCTATACCATAACCTAAACATAAACCTAACCCTAATCCTAGGCCTAACCCTAACCCTTTTGTTAACTCTAACACTATCAATTACCCTACACCTAACATGAACCCTAAACCCAAACCTGTCATTACCCTAACCAAACCCTAATGTGAATTCAAGTCTAAACCTAAACCCTAACCTAAACCAAACCTGAAACCTAATTCTAACCCTAATAATACCCCTAGCTCTAAACCTGACCCTTACATAAACTGAACCCTTACACTAGACCTAGCCATAAATCTAACCCTCAATCTATCCCTAATGTAAGCCTACACCTGAAACTAGCCCTAGCCCTAATTCTTGCCATAACCCTAAACCAAAACCTAGCCCTCATCCTAGCCCTCAGCCTGGCCTTATTACTAAATCAAACCATAACCCTAGCCCTAACCAAAATTCTAACCTTTGACCTAGCCCTAAAACTAGTTCTAACTAGCCCTAGTTCTTAAGCAAAACCAAGCCATAGCACTGACCCTAAACCTTAATCTAAACCAAACCCTAACCCTACACCTAGCCCTAACCCTAGCCCTAATTCGAGTCCTAACCCTAAACCTAGAACTAATACTAACCCTGACTGTGACCTTAACACTAATCCTAGCTCTACACATCCACCCTATTTCTAAACTTAATCCTAACACTAGACCTCAACCTAAAACTAACCCTAAAACTATCCCTAACAGTAATGCCAGTAATTAAATTAGCCATAGCCCTAAACCTAACAAAAAACCTAGCCCTAATCCAAGGCCTAACCCTAGCTGTAACCCTAATCCTAACCTTGGCCCTAACCCTAACCCTATCCCTAGTCCTAATCCTAGCTCTAACTCTATTTCTTACACTGAGTGAAACCCTCACTCTATTGCTACCCCAGTCTTAACCCTAATTCTATGCCTACCCCAAACCCTAACTCTATTACTAGTCCTAACCCTAACCCTCATTCCAGCTCTAAACTTAACCCAAACCCTAACTCTAACCCTGACCCTAATTCTCACCCTAACACTAAACCTAGGTTTAAATCTGATGCTAACCCTTATCTGAAAATTAACACTAGCCCTACCATTAAACCTAAACCTAAACCTAACAGAACAATAGCCCTACACCTAAACCTAATTCTAAATGTAGACATAAGCCTAGCCTTAGCCCTAACAATAACCCTTAAGTTAATCCAAACAATAACTCTACCCCTAGACCTAACCCTAGTCTTCATTCTGGACCTAAACATAAACCTAATCCTAACCTGAAACCTGACATTTGCCTTAACAAAAACCCTAACTCTAAATATTATCCTAACCCAAAATCTAAGCCTAACACTAGACGAACTCTAAATCTAGCCATAACCATAACTCTAGCTCTTACATTACCCATATACCTAACAGTAGCCCTAAACCTCACACAAAACTTAGCCCTAATTATAGCCCTAAACCTAACTGTAAGCATAACCCTAACCCCAAACCTAGCCCTAACCCTAACCCTCATTCTAGCCCTAATCCTAGCTCAAACACTAAACCTTACCCTAAAAGAACACTACCCAAACAGTAAACCTCACCCTAACTCTAGCCCTAATCCTAACTGCAACCATAGCCCAAACCCTAGCTCTAATTCTATCCATTATACTAACAATAACCCTAAAACTAATGCTAACCCTAGCCCTAAACCTAACCGTAAACCTAACCCTAGCCCAGACTATAAACCTCACCCTAACCCTAGCCCTAAACCTAACACAATCCCTAACACTTACACTTAATTTAACCCTAACAGTAACCCAAGGTCTAACCCTAAACCTAACCCCAGCCCTAATCCTAACCTTAACCCAAGCCCTAACCCTAGCTTGAACCCTACCCATTACTATAACCCTAAATTTTTCTCTAATGATAAAACTAGACCTAAAACTAAACCGTACCCTAAGCCTAAACATAAACCTAACCCTAGAACTAACAGTGAACCTAACCATAACCCTAAACCTAAGCTAGCTCAATTACTAACTTTAATCCTAACCCTAAACCCTACACTAACCTAAACCTAAATCTGTCTTTAACCTGACATCTCAACCTATTACCCTAACCTTAATGATAACCCTAGCCCTAACCTTACACTAACCATGTCTATAACCCTAGAGCAAACCATAAATTAATCTTAGACATAACAAAATTCCTAGCTGAAACCATAAACTGTAACCTAAACCTAAACATAAGTGTAACCCTCGCCCTAACGCAGACCCTACCCTAACTCTACCCCTAATCCTAACCATTATCCTAGCCCTAACCCTACATCTAACCCTATAAATTACCCTAACAATAACCATAACACTAATGTTAACCCTAAGCCTAACCCTAAACCTATCACAAACCCTAACCATATCCATTACCTTAAACCTAATCTAACCCTAAACCTAACACTATCCATTACCCTAATCCTAATTCTAACCTTAATGCTAATGTGAGTCTTAAAACTAAACCTTAACCTAACCCAAACCCGAAGCCTGACCCTGACCCTAATTATACCCAGCTCTTAATCTGACCCTTTCCCTAAACGAAATACTTTAATTTTACCTAGCCATAAACATAACCCTAAAAATATCACTAACTATAAACCTAGACCTGACATTAGTCCTAGCCCTAATTCTTGCCCTAAACCTTACAAAAAACCTAGCCATAATGCTAGCCTTTAATCTACCCTTAATCCTAAACCTAACCATTACCCTACCCTAAACCTAAAGCTAATCATAAAACTAGGCCTAACCTTAACCATAGCACTGAAACAAAACTAAGCAACAAGCCTAACACTAACCTTAACTTAAACCAAACCCTAGTACTACACCTAGATAGAACACTAGCCCTAATTTGAGTCCTAATCATAACCTTAAAAATAATCCTGAACCTGACTTATATCCTAACACTCATCCTAGTTCAAAACACCACCCTAACCCTAAACCTACCATAATCCTATCCCTAGACCTAACCCTAAACCTAGCCCTAACCCTAGCTCAAAACCTAAACTTTATGCTAAACATAACACTAAACATAACCCTAAACGTAGTTCTAACACTAACTCTATCCCTAACTCAAGACATATTCCTAACCATAACTCTAGTTGTAACCCTATCAATTACCCTAACCATAACCCTTACCCTAATGCTAACTCTAAACCTAAACATAGCCCAATCACTAATGCTAACCGTATCAATTACCCTAAACCAAACCTGAACCTTAATACAAACCTTAGCTATACCCTAACCCTAACCCTAATGCTAATTTGAGCCATAAACCTAAATCCTTACCTAAGCCAAATCCTAATCCTAAAAATTCCCCGAGTTCTAAACCTGATCCTTACCCTATACCTAACCCTTACACTAGACGTAGCCATAAGCCTAACCCTAAAACTATCTTTAACCATAACCCTAGACCTGATTTTAGCCCTAGCACTAATCCTAGCCCTGAATCTAAAACGAACACAATCCCTCATCCTAGCCCTAAAACCTAGCCTTAATAATAACCCCAACTCCAACCCTAGCCCTAACACTATCTCTAACCCTCACCCTACGTCTAAACCTAGCTATAACACCATTCTTTATCCTAAACTTAAACCTAACCCTATCCCTATTCCTAGGTCTAAGCTAAACACTAAACCTATCCCTAATCCTAGCCCTAATTTAACCCTATTTCAAACCCTAAATCTAATTTTAGCCCTATCACTAACTCTAACTCTCACACTTGCCCTAACCCTAATCCTAAACCTAAAACTTGCCCTAACCCTAGCTCTAGCCCTAAAACAAAAAAAGAACAATAGCCCTAACCTTAACCCCTAACCTAAACCAAACCCTAACCCTAACCCAAGCCCTAATTTGAGTTTTAATCCGAACCCTAAAACTAACCCTGACCCTGATTCTGACAATAATACTAACCCTATCTCTAAACATAACCCTAACCTTAAACCGAAACCTAACACTAGACATAGCCCTAATCCTAACACTAAATTTCGCCCTAAAAATAACCCTGGCACTTGCATTAGCCATAACTCTAACTCTAGCACTAACTTAACACAAAAGCTAGATCTAATCCGAGCCATAACCCAAGTTTTAACCCTAATCCTGACCCTAACTCTTCCCTTAATCATAAATATAACCCTAGCTCTAAACCTAGCTCTAAACCTATCCATTGCCATAAACATAACCCTAACTCTAATGCTGAACCTCATCCTAAACCTAACCCTATCCCTAATCCTAACCCTATCCACTACCCTAATCCAAACCTAGACTCTAAACCTCACCCTATCATTAACATAACACTAACCCTAATGCTAATTTAAGCCCTAAGGTTAAAACTTAACCTATCCCAAACCTTAACACAGACCCTGACTTTAAAAATAGTCCTAGCTCTAAACCTGACCCTAACGCTAAAACTAACCCTTACACTACATATAGCCATAAACCTAACACTAAAACTACCTTTAACCATAACCCAAGACCTGATCTTTGCCCTACTCCTAATCCTAGCCCTAAACTTAAAACAAACCCTAGCCCTCATCCTAGTCCTAAACCTAGCCCTAATCATAACTCTAACCTTAACCATAGCGCTAACCTAATTCTAACCCTCACCCTCCCACTAAACTTAGGTATAACACCATCCTTTACCCTAAACTTAATCCTAAACCTAACCCTAACACTAGACCTAAGCTGAACACTAACCCTAGCCCTCATCCTAGCCCTAATTTAAACCTATCCATAATTCTAACACTAACCATACCCCTAAGAATAACTCTCTCACACTAGCCCTATCCCTACTTCTAAACCTATCCTTAACTTAACCCTAACCCTAGCCCTAAACATAGCCATAACGCTTGCCTAATCCTTATTCCTAGTCCTAACCCTAGATCTATCTCTAACTCTAACTCTAACACTAACCCTAAGCCTAAGCCTAACATTAACACTAGCACTAACCCTAAAACTAATCACGAAACTAGCCATAACCCTAAACCTAGCAGTAAAACAAAACCGAGTAATAGCACTAACACTAAACCTTAACTTAAACCAGATTCGAATACTACACCTAGACCTAACCCTAGCCCTAATTCAAGTCCTAACCTTAACCTTAATACTAACCTTGACTCTGACTCATATCCTAAAACTCACCCTAGCTCTAAACACCAACCTAAACTTAATCCAAACCCTTACAGTAACCCTAGCCTTATTTTGAGTCCTAACACTAATTATAAAACTAACTCTGACCCTGACTATTAACCATACTCTAACACTCACTCTAAATATCACCCTAATGTTAAAACTAAACCTAACACTAGAGGTTTAGCCCCTAACAATAATCCCAAATTCACCCTAATTGTAATCCTAGTTCTTACATTAGCCTTTGCCTGGCCCTAAACCTAACAAAAAACTATCCCTAATCCGAGGCTTAAACCTAGCTTCAACCCTATACCTTGCCCTAATCCAAGCCCTAATCCTAGCTCTAACCCTATCCCTTACCCTAAGCCAAATGCTAACCCAAGCTTAACCAAACACAGACCCTAAACCTATTACTAGTCCTCACCCTAGCACTCATTCTAGCTCTAACCATAAACCAAACCCTAACCCTAACACTGACCCTAACACTAATCGTAGGTCTAAACCTGAACCTAACCCTAAACTGAACCCTAACCGTAGCCCTTCTGGTAAACTTATACCTAAACCTAACCTTAAAACTAGCCCGAGACCTAAACCTAATCCTAAATCTAGCAATAACTCGAACCCTAGACCTAATGAAAAATTTAGACATAGCCCTAACAATAACCTTTAGCCTAAGCCAAACACTGACTCTACCCCTAGACCTAATTCTCGCTTCAATTCTAACCATAACACTAACCTGAACACTTACCCTGACACTAACAGTAACCCTAACTCTAAACACCACCACCCCAACCCTAAATATAACCCTAAAACTATAACTACCCCTAAAATTAACCCTAAAACTAACCTGAATCATAACAACTTCTTACATTAGCTGTAGCCCTAAATTATTGCAAAACCTAGCCCTTAACCAAGGCCTACCCTAGCTTTAATCCTAAAGCTAAACTTAATCCTAACAATAGCCCTAAACTTAAGCCTAAGCCTAGACCTAATCCTAAGCATAACCCTAGCCCTAACCCTAGCTCTAACCTATCCATTACTCTAATGATAACTCTAACCCTTATGCTTACCCTGGGCAAAACCTTAATCCTATCCCTAACCCTAAACCTAAACCTATACATTACCCTACACTTAACCTGAACCCTAAACCTAAAACTATTATTACCCTATTCTTAACAATATTGCTATTTTGAGTCCTGAACCTAAACCTTAACCTATCAAAAACCTTAAACCTCACCCTAACCCTAATAATACCCCTAGCTCTAAACTTGACCCTAACCATAAACCTAACCCTTAAAATAGACATAGCTATAAACCTAACCCAAAACTATCCCTAACTGTAAACCTAGACCTGACTTTTGCCCTAGTTCTAATCCTAGTCCTAACCCTAACACAAACCTTAGCCTACATCCTAGCCATAAACATCACCTTAGTGATAAACCTAACCCTAACCCCAATTATAACCCTCAATCTAGCCATAAAACTAGCTATAATCCCAACCCTTACCCTAAACCTAACCCTAACCCTAAACCTAACATTAACCCTAGCCCTAACCCTAGGCCAAACCCTAACACTAACACTTGCCCTAAGATTAACTCTACCTCGCCCTAGCCCTATACCGAGTTCTAACCCAATCCCTTGCCACCACCCTAAACCTAGCCCTAAACTTAGCCCTAACCCTAGCCCTATCCTTTGCCCTAGCTCAAAACCTAGATCTAAACCTAACTCTAAATATAACGCTAAAGCTAAGACTAAACCTCACACTAACACTAGCCCTAACCCTAACATTAATCCTAAAACTAGCCCTTACCCTACCCCTATCCCTAAAACAAAATGGAGTCATAGCCCTAATCCTAACCCTTAACCTAAACAAACCTTACACTTAGCTCTACATCTATCTATAATTCCAGTCCTAAATCTAACCTGAAAACTAATATGGACACTAACTCTGACCCTAACACTAACTCTAGCTCTAAATATTGTAATAACCATAAACTAACACTAACACTAGACCTAGCCCTAACCCTAACCCTAACCCTATAACTAGTGCTAATCATAACCCTACTTCATACATTACCAGTATCCTTAACCCTAGCTCTAACCTAACCCAAAATCTAGCCTTAATCCTAGTCCTAAACCTAGCTTTAACCCTAAACATAAACCTTACCGTAACCCAAAAAATGCCCTAATCCTATACATATCCCTAGCCCTAATCTTAGGTCTAACCCTATCCATTACTCTAATGATAACTCTAAGCCTTATGCTAAATACTAGGACTAACCTTAACCCTATTTATTACACTAACCCACATCTAAATCCTAAACCTAACCCTGTCATTAACCCTAACTCTAAACCTAATGCTAATTCGAGCCCTAAACCTTACTTCTAACGTGAAACAAACCCTAACATTGAACCTGACCCTAATAATAAACCTAGCTCTAAACCTAACCGTTACACTGGACCAAACAATAAACCTCACACTAAATCTATCCCTAACTGTAACCCTAGACCTGATATTATCCCTAGCCCTAACACTAGACCTAACCCTAAAAAAAACACTAGCCTTCATTCTAGCCCTAAGCCTAGCCTTAATCATAACACTAATCCTAACCATAGATGTCACACTAATACTAACCCTCGCCCTGGCCCTCAACTTAGCTATAACCCACTCTTTTACCCTACTTTTAACCTTAACTCTAACCCTAACCTGAGGTCTAAACCTAACACTAACCCTAGCCCTAATTTAGCCCTATCCCTAAACATAATCCTAGTCCTAGCCCTACGACTAACTCTCTCACACTAGCCTATCACTAGTTCTAACCCTATCCCTTACCGTAACCGCAACCCTAGCCCCAACTCTAGTCCTAACCTTTGCCCTATCCTTAGACCTAGCCCTAACCATAGATCAAATCCTAACTCTAAATCTAACACTAACCCGAAGCCTAAGCCTAACCATTATAAATACAATATTTAGATTCTGTGTCTACAGATGTTGGCTTCAATTATTATTTAGAATATGGTCATTAGTTTCATAAAAGGCATACAATTTCTGGTGGTATATAGAGAACTGTTGGTCAGGGGTAGGATGCTTTATTCAGGGGAAATGGAGTGAAGGTATGAGATTAATCTATATTAAAAAATTGGAGGGGAACTGTAATGAACAGACATGGGTAATTTATGGAAGAATTATAAATTCAAATTCCTTATCTGTATTCATAAAATTACCCTATATACAAATAGTAAAAGTTTGGAGGTTGAAAGTGGGATAGCGGGAGGAAGAAAAAATGAAGAAGAAAAAATAAGGAAAGAAAGAAAGAGAGGAAGAATGAAAATAAGATAAAATAAGGGGTTGGTGAGTTGGGCCTATGCAATTCTTCTATATTCAACTATTCTGGTGATTCAGTTCTTAAAGTCCAATTTCATGCAAAGTTCTTGGTTTCACATATGTTGAGATTGTGAGGGCCAGGAGGGGAAGGGTATAAGAGAATAGATGAGAAGAGCAAGGATAGAAAATTCTCTCAGAACTCTGTTTTCTTCCAGTAGGTGTAGTTGGTTATTCTTAGCTTGAGTCTCTGTGCTAAGGATGGTGGAGGTAGCAAGTGGTGGAAACCAGGTAATTGTGCAGTTCCTGTTCTGCATTTATAGCTTTGCCCCCCCCAAAGCTTGTGAGAAAAATCTTGAGTTATCACAGCTGGAGGAGGGGACTTGGAATCCAGGTACCTGAGCAGCTGCAGAACTGAGCTGATAGCCACGGCCACTGATAGATGGTGAGTAAGCTTTTCCAAGATGGATTCCATCTCTTACCTGTGTAGGGTGTTTGGTGAGGTGGGTGGTTCTGGGGTGACCTTTGTCCATGTGAAGATCTTGGTCTGGTGACCCACAAGCAAAGCATCTGTGTTTTGTGCTACCTATCCTCTGCATAGAGAGCGCCTGCATGGCCAAGACTCCCGTGTGAGCCAAGAGAGAACCCGCGGCCAAGATTTCCCATCTGCGCCAAGAGCTCACGTGAGGCTGAGATTTCCATCTGATCTGAGAGCACATGCGCAGCCAAGACTTCCATCTGTGCAGAGAGCTCATGCGCGACCTAGACTTCCGACTTCCGACTGAAATGAGAGCAACCACACCTCCGAGTCTTCCATCTGCACAGAGAGCTCCAGCGTGGTCCTAGTTTTCTTCAAATTTCTATGATATTTGGCAAGATTCATCTTTTACTTAGCCTTACTATGTTCCACAGGTTTGGGCCTTCTCGGTTCAAATCTTAACCCTAGTTCTTACATTGGATGTAGCCCTAAACCTAGCCCAAACCTAACCCCAAACCTACCCCTAATTGGAGCCGTAACACTACCTTTAACCCTAACCATAACCCTTATCCTAGCCCTAAACTTTACCCTAAACCTAACCCTAACCCTAACCACTGACATAACCCTAGCCTTAATCCTAACCATAAACCTAGCCCTAACCTGAGCTGTAACCCTATACATTACCGTAATCCTAATCCTAACCCTAATGCTTAAACTAGGATAACCCTAAACCTATTCCTAACCCTAAACTTACACATTACCCTAAACCTAACCTGAACCCTAAACCTAAACATATCCATAAACCTAATCCTAACCCTAATAATCTTAACCTTAAAACTATCTGTAACCATAACCCTAGACCTGATATTAGACATAGCCCTAATGAAGCCCTAACCCTAAAACAAACTGTAGCCCTAATCCTAGCCCTAATATTAGCCTTAATCCTAAACCTAAACCTAACCATAAACCTCAACCTAATTTTAACCCTGGCCCTAATTCTAAAGCTAGCTTTAACATCATACCTAACCATAATCATAACCATAACCCTAGCCATAAACCTAGGCTCAGCCTTAATACTAACCCTATCTCTAATTCTACCTCTAATTAAGCCCTAATTCTAACCCTAAATCTAATCCTAACACTAACTCTAATTCTCGCCCTAGCCCTATATCTAGTTCTAACCATATCAATTATGATAACTCAAACCCTAGCCCTAATCCTAGCCCTAACCTTCGCTGTAGCCCTAAACCTAGATCTAACCCTAACTCTAAATCTAACCCTAACCCTAAGCCTAAACCACACCCTAACACTAGCTCTAACCCTAATGCTAATTTGAAAACTAGCCCCAACCCAAGCCCAAGCTCTCAAGGAAAACCGAACCATTTCCCTGACTCTAACCCTTACCCTAAACCAAACCTTAACCCTACAGCTAGCCCTAACACTAGCCCTAATTCGAGTCCTAATCCTAACCCTAGAACTAATACTAACCCTGACTCTGACCTTAATGCTAACCCTAGCTCTACACATCACCCTATTTCTAAACCTAATCCTAACACTAGACCTCAACCTAAAACTAATCCTAAAACTAGCCCCAATTGTAATGCCAGTTCTTAAATTAGCCATAGCCCTAAACCTAACAAAAAACCTATCCCTAATCCAAGGCATAACCCTAGCTTTAACCCTAGTCCTAACCTTGAGCCTAACCCTAACCCTATCCCTAGTCCTAATCCTAGCTCTAACTCTATTTCTTACACTTAGTCAAACCCTCACCCTATTGCTACCCTAGTCCTACCCCTAATTCTATTCCTACCCCAAACCCTAACTCTATTACTAGTCCTCATTCTAACCCTCATTCTGGCTCTAAACTTAACCCAAACCCTAACTCTAACCCTGACACTTATTCTGACCCTAACACTAAACCTAGGTTTAAATCTGAGCCTAACCCTTATCCAAAAACTAACACTAGCCATACCATTAACCCTAAACCCAAACCTAACAATAACACTATCCCTAAATCTAAACCTAATCCTGAATATAGCCATAACCCTAGCCTTCTCCCTAACTATAACCCTTAACTTAATCCAAACACTAACTCTACCCCTAGATCTAACCCTAGTCCTCATTCTGGACCTAAACCTAAACCTAATCCTAACCTGAAACCTGACACTTACCTTAACAAAAACCCTAGCTCTAAACCTTATCCTAACCCAAAAACTAACCCTAACACTAGACGAACTCTAAATATAGCCATAACCATAACTCTAGCTCTTACATTACCCATATGCCTAACACTAACCCTAAACCTCACACAAAACTTAGCCCTAATTACAGCCCTAAAACTAACCGTAAGCATAACCCTAACCCCAAACCTAGCCCTAACCCTAGCCCTAATCCTGGTTCTAGCCCTAATCCTAGCTCAAACGCTAAACCTTACCCTAAAATAACCCTAGCCCAAACACTAAACCTCACCCTAACTCTAGCCCTAACCCTAATTGTAACCATAGCCCAATCTTAGTTCTAATTCTATCCATTATACTAACAATAACCCTAAACTAATGCTAACCCTAGCCCTAAACATAACCGTAAACCTACCCTAGCCGAGACTCTAAACCTAATCCTCACCCTAGCCCTAAACCTAGCTCAATCCCTAACCTTACACATAATCTAACCCTAACACTAACCCAAGGTCTAAACCTCAACCTAACCCCGGCCCCAATCCTAACCTTAACCCAAGCCCTAACCCTAGCTTGAACCCTACCAATTATTCTAATGCTAAACTTAACCCTAATGATAATACTAGACCTAAAGATAAAACTACCCTAACCCTAAACATAAACCTCACTCTAGAACTAACAGTGAACCTAACCCTAACCCTAAACCTAAGCTAGCTTAAGTGCTAACCCTAATCCTAAACCTAAGCCTAACACTAACCTAAACCTAAACCTACCTTTAGCCTGACATCTAAACTTGTTACCCTAACCCTAATGATAACCCTAGCCATTACCATTACACAAACCATGACCATAACCCTAGAGCAAACCATAAATTAATCTTAGCCATAGTAATAATCTTAGCTCAAACCCTAAACCGTACCCTAAACCTAATCCTAAGTGTAACCCTCGCCCTAACCCTGACCCTAACCCTAACTCTAGCCCTAATCCTACCCACTATCTTAGCCCTAACCCTACGTCTAACCCTATAAATTACCCTAATGATAACCGTAACCCTAATGCTAAGTCTCAGACTAACCCCAAACCTATAACAAACCCTAACCATATCCATTACCTTAAACCTAATCTAACACTATACCTAACACTATCCATTACCTTAACCCTAATTCTAACCTTAATGCTAATTTGAGCCTTAAAACTAAACCTTAACCTAACCCAAACCAGAAGGCTGACCCTGACACTAACAATACCCCAGCATTTAATCTGACCCTTTCCCTAAACATAACACTTTAATTTAACCTAGCCATAAACCTAACCCTAAAAATGTCACTAAATATAAACCTAGACCTGACATTAGTCCTAGCCCTAATTCTTGCCCTAAACCTAACACAAAACCCTGCCCAAATCCTAGCTGTAAATCTAGCGTTAATCCTAAACCTAACCATTACCCTAACCTAATGCTAAACCTAATCATAATACTAGGCCTAACCCTAACCATAGCACTAAAGAAAAACTGAGCAACAAGCCTAACACTAACCTTAACTTAAACCAAACCATAGCACTTCACCATCTTCTGCAGGGACTGAGAACATTTTCTGGTCATCTTAAGCCTCATAGGTGAGAATTTCCTGGAGATACAGCTACAATTCTCTACAAGTCTACCAGAAGTACTCTTTTTCTGGAGAGAAAAGATTTTAAAAAGCAAAACACTGTTACAATGACCATAAGTTCAACTTCCTAGATCAAATTCCCTATTTATTGTGTCCCTTCCTTCTCAGGGAAGGGACACTGTAAATAAAAGTTTTCTTTTTTTTTTTTTAAGGAAGTTTTATTGCTTTGCTAGGAAAGGAGAAATACAAGGGACTTATGTCCCAGAGGCTGCTTTTCTGCCCATCAGGGAAAATGGGACTTTTTTTTTAAAGAGAGAGAGAGAGAGAGAGAGAGAGAGAGAGAGAGAGAGAGAGAGAGAGAGAATTTTAATATTTATTTATTTTTAGTTTTTGGCGGACACAACATCTTTGTATGTGGTGCTGAGGATCGAACCTGGGCCACATGCGCATGCCAGGAGAGCGCGCTACCTCTTGAGCCACATCCCCAGCTCCCAGGGCAAGTTTTCTTGAACAAGTATAAAGGAAGAAAAGTATGAGTGCCCTTTGCGAACTCAATAAAACATTTTGTTTACCGCTAATATGAAATGCCTCCTCTAGCTTTCCTCATTTTCTATAAATGTGAGTCCTTGGTGCAAGAGGCAGGAGGGACAGAACAGACCAACAGAGCCAGCCAAATGTATGGCTGGACAACGCAGACCTTGTGTTCTACTGATGGGAGTCGGAAAGCCATCGTCTCCACGCACAAAGCCCATCAGTCAGCAACAGGCACTTACTGAATGTCCTGACTGTGTTCAGGGCGACAAGATCAGTGTGGTATGATGCCAGCTTGCTGGGCACCAGACTTGGAGCCAGGAGACCTGCTGGTGACTTCATTTGGGGAAAAAACAAGAAAACTTTCTTCTGCCAAGTTTCCCTATGGGTAAAATTAGGGGGCTGGAGTGCTTAGACATTCTTAGGTCTCTTCCAGTGAGAACTGTGGTGGATCATAAGTTTCCAGACTTCTGGATCTCCAGGGGCATCCAAAGCTGGGACATCTGAACAGTTCTACTCTAAATCACCTAAAAAAAAAAAAGCTGAATTAGAAAGAAACAGCTTTATCTGTGATCACTTTAGAAGCAAGCTTCAATATTTTTGCATGGATTTCTTTGATATTGTACAGGATTCATCCTTTTCCTAGTCTTAGTAGCATCCCCAAGTTTGGGATTTCAAGGTTTGCCAGTTCACTGTCAGGAACACTTTGAATTTTTAGGTTTCACTTTATTATGGCCTATAGATGTGAATGAAAATGGAGCTGGAAATCAAACAGAGTTAGTACTAGCTGCTTGAAACTTCACACACTCAATCAGCTCTCTGTGGGCACTCTCTGGCTGTTCCTTGTGAAAGTACCCTAAGCTGAAGCATGAAAAACAAATTATCCATTAGCACTTAAAAAAAAAACAGGGAAATATGAATGTACTAAAGTACCTCCCCCAATTTTTCATCAAATTTCTTTGATACTGCACAAGATTCCTCTGTTAAGTTGTGTCGCTAGGCTCCCCAAGTTTGGGACTTCTATGATTATAGGGACTCTAAACAGGTTAGAATCAGCTTAGGGTTGGGTTAGATCTAGTGTTAGAATTAGAGTGAGTTTTGTTCAAGTTCATTTGATACTTGGCATAATTCGTCTTTACCTAGACTTACTATTTTCCTCAGGTTTGGGCCTTATCCATTCAATGGTTTGCAGTAAGGGACAGTTTGTATTTTAAGGTTTCCTTCATTTTGACCTGTATGGCTAAATGGAAATGGAACTTGAAATCAAACAGGGTTGGTGCTCACTGCTTAAAACTGCACACACTCAATCAGTTCTATGTGAGCACTCTGGATTCTTCCTTGTGAAAGTTTCCCAAAGCTGAAGCATGCAAAAATATCTTTATCCAAAAGTACTGTTGGAGACAACAGGGAAATGTACATGACTGAACTACCTCCCCAAATTATTTGGTCAGATTTCTTTGATATTGCACAAGTTTCATCTGTTTTCTTGCCCCACTAGGCTCCCTTAATTTGGGACTTCTATGATAAAAGCTTCTCTAAACAGATTAGGTTTAGGTTTATGGTTAGGGTAAGGGTAGGTTTAAACCTAGTGTTAGGGTTAGAGTCAGTTTTATTCATGTAACTTTGAACTGGGCAGGATACGTCTTTTACCTATTCTCACAATGTTCCCTGGTTTGGGCATTCTTGGTTCAATGGTTTGCTGTCAGGAACAGTTTTTATTTTAAGGTTTCACTTTATTTTGAAGTATTTTGTTGAAGAGAAATGGAGCACAGAATTAAACAGGGTTGGTGCTAGCTGCTTGAAACTGCACACACTCTATCAGTTCTCTGTGGGCACTCTCTTGTTTGTTCCTTGTGAATGTTGCCCTCTGCTGAAACATGCAAATCAACTTTATTCCAGAGCACTTTTGGAGAAATCAAGGAAGTATGCATGTACTGAAACTAACACTTCCCCCAATTATTTGCTCAGATTTCTTTGATACTCTGCAGGATTCATCTGTTACCTTGCCCCAGTAGGTTCCCTTGGTTTGGGACTTCTATGAACAAAGGTTATCTAAAGAGGCTAGGGTGAGCTGTAGTGTTAGGATTAAGGATAGATCTAGTGTTCGGTTTACAGTAGTTTTGTTCAAATTTCTTTGATATTAGGCAGGATTTGTCTTTTACCTGGCCTTACTATGTTCCCCAGGTTTGGGAATTCTAGGTTCACTGGTTTGCTGTCAGTATTTCAGTTTTTATTTTGAGGTTTCACTTCATTTTGACCTTTATGGGTAAATGGAAATGGAGCTGGAAATCAAACAGGGTTTTTGCTAGCTGCTTGAAACTTCACACTCTCAATCAGTTCTCTGTGAGGACACTCTGGTTTTATCCTTGTGAAAGTATCCCAAAGATGAAGCATGCAAAAACAACACTGTGCAAGAGCATTTTAGGAGACAACAGGAAAATATGCAGGTACTGAACTACATCCCTGAATTATTTGGTCAGATTTTTGATACTGGGAAGGATTTATCTGTTAACTTCCCCACTAGGATCCTCAACTTTGAGACTTCTATGATCAAAGGTTCTCTAAACAGGTTAGGTTAGAGTTAGGTCCAGTGTATTGGTTAGAGTTTGTCTTGTTCAAATTTCTTTGATATTGGGCAGGATACATTTTTACCTAGCCTTACTATCTTCCCCAGGTTTTGGCCTTCTCAGTTCAATTCTTTGCTGACAGGAACAATTTGTCTTTTACAGATTCACTTCATTTTGACCTACATGGGTAAATGGACATGGAGCTGGAAATCAAACAAGGTTGGTGCTAACTGCTTGAAACTTCACACCCTCAATCAGTACTCTTTGGGCACTCTCTGGTTTCTTCCTTGTGAAATTAGTAATAAGCTGAAGCATGCAATACAAATTTATCTGAGAACACTTTAGGAGAAAACAGGGACATATGCATGTACTAAAATAGCTCCCCCAATTATTTTGTCAGACTTCTTTGAAACTGCCCATGATTCATCTGTAAGCTTGCCCCACTAGACTCCCCAATTTTGAAACTTCTATGATCAAAAGTTCTCTAAACAGATTAGGTTTATGGTTAGACTTACTGTTAGGACTAGGTTTAGACCCAGTGTTAGGGTTAGAGTTAGTTTTCTTTTCAAATTTCTATGATAATGGGCAGGATTCACATTTTTCCTATTATTACTATACCCCAAATATTTGGACCTTCTATAAAAGGGTTTTCTCTCAGGAACAGTTTCAATTTTCATGTTTCTCTTCTTTTTTCCCTATAGGGGTTAATGGAAATGGAGCTGGAAATCAAACAGGGTTGGTGCTAGCTGCATGAAACTTCACACACTCAATCACTTCGCTGTGGGCATGCTCTGGTTTGTTCCTTGTGAAAGTACCTTATGCCTAAGCATGAAAAAACAATTTATCCAGGAACTCTTTAGGAGAAAACAGGGGAAATACACATGTACTGAAACACTTCCCTCAATTATTGGTCAGAATTTTTGATACTGGGCAAAATTCATCTGTTACATTGCCCTACTAGGCACCCCAAGTTTTGACTTTTATGATCAAGCTCCATAAAAAGGAAAGTTTTAGTTTTAGGATTAGGGTTAGAAGTAATGTTTGGGTCAGAGTTAGTTTTTTTCAAATTTCTTTGATACTGGTTAGAATTCATCTTTTACCTAGCATTAACATGTTTCCCAGGCTGGGCCTTCTCAGTCCAAGGTTCACTGTCAGGAAGAGTTTTTGTTTTAAAGTTTCACTTCATATTTACCTCTATGGGTTAGGGTTAGGGTTAGAGCTATTGCTCATTTATTTATTTATTTTTTAGGGGGTGGGGGGCTAAGGGTAGGGTTAGGGCTAGATTTGGATTTAGTGTTAGGGTTGGGGTGAGGTTTAGGCTTAGGTTAGGGTTAGATATAGAGTTAGGGTTAGATCCAGGTTTAGGATTAGGGCTAGGGTTAGTGTTACATTAAAGGATATGGTTCAAACTAGGGAAATGGCTAGGATGAGACTTCGATTTAGATTCAGGACTAGACTTGGGTTTAAGGTTAGGGTTAAAGCTAAATTATGGCTAGGATTAGGACTAGGGTTAGTGTTAGGGTTAGGCCTAGGGTAGGGTTAGGTTTAGGATTAGCATTGGGGTTAGGATTAAGGTTAGGGGGATGGGTGGGATTAAAGCTAGCTTTAGGGCTAGGGTGAGGATTAGAATTAGGATTAGCCACCATCCATGTATGAGCCTGGGAGTCTGCCAGTTCCCAGGGAAGGACAGCAATATTTATAACACACCTGATCAGCTTTCCTTGTAATTAAGAGGACCCTCTTGTCCATGATGGTGGTGGGGACAAAAACCAGCCAGCAGTCATTTTCTACTGGGCTGGTGGGGAGCTCTTTGATGGACTTCAAATGGAAAGTGAGTTACAGAGGTGAGGTGGCCGAGGCTGCCAGTACCCAGACATGGGCACTGATGCTCAAATGGTCTCTGGACAGCCTCTCTGTTGGCCTGACCAGAGTTCAGTGGAACACATCCTAAAACAAGTCAGTGCAGAGTCCCCAGACACAGGGAGCAGAGGGAAACATGCACGTGAGGCCAAGGTGGCGAGGCTTCAACACACAAAGGACATCACCATCCTGGCATGCAAAGGGGCATCTTTGCCACTGTCTCGGTCATTGATCACCCTTGCCAACACTATTAGCAGTGTCACCATGGTTATTTGCTAGCCACTTGGTATTGGCCGAGCTTGTCAGGCATGAGATACACCAGATTTCTTCAGAGCCTGATTCTGCAGCATCTGCAGTAGCCTCCAAGCTCCTGGGGACCCTGATGGATGGTTCTCTGAGACAGAAGACTGTCCCCTCCTCATTCTCAGGCACAGAGAGACAGAAGAGTCTGTGCAAGCTCTGGATTCAATCAAGCAGCCTGGCCTGAACAAATCAGAACACATCACTCCCCCTGCCCCCCCATCCCCAGGGAAGTGGAAGGGCTCAGGTCAGAGATGTCACAGATCTGGAGGACCAACGAAACCAGAAACTTCAGCTAGGAATCCCGGTGCAGTGGCAGATGCTCAATCCTGTTGGGTTCGAACAATCTGACAGGTATAAGATCTGGAACTTGAGGTTGCCAGAAGAGGAAACTGATCTGAACGTGAACCTTGTACAGATAAAATGGAATGAAGAGAGAAACAAGGGGCTGAAGTCCTAGAGCCCTCATGTGAACCCCTGGATCAGGCCATACCTGAAGTAGCCATTTGTACACGGTGTCACTGTAGCTTCTTGATTTTCTTTTTCCGGGAAGATTTTCCATCATGTGAATCCCAAAGAGATCTAACTAAAGTACGTCAGTAGAGAGGAGAAGAGGCCCCTTTAGAAGCCCTAATAAAGCAGTGATTCTTCTGTAAAAATGTGTAGGAGTGCTTTCCACATATATTTTTAGGGGTTTCGTCTTTTGTCTTATTGGGAAATCTCTGCCTGTCTCCAGGCTCCCTGCTTCACCCAGAGTTCTCAGATGAGCTGGCTCTTTGAATTGCAAACTGCGTTATACTCCTGGCTTCCTGCTGAGTTGGCAGCTGAAGCAATTGCTGCCCCTGAACACTGCCCCCCACCTGCTTCCCAATACTGCCTACACGGCTTGGGCAGAGGTGCATTTTGAGTATGTTCTCATGAGGTCTGATTTTTTCCGAAAATATGATAATGTATAATATTGGGGCTCTTTTGGAACAATTGACCAATATGTTTCCTCACTGAAGTGTTGAAATTTGTAAAGGTGAAGAGAATTCTGGGCACAAAGTGTTGTCACAAAAGGCATTTGCAGCTCCACCACAGTGGACAGATGCCCTGGTGATAGTCAGGAGATGGTATGCAAATGAGAAGCTCCTGAAGAGCGTTTACCCAGTGAATGTTGGGAGACATGAACAAGCCTGGGCTAAACACGCCCTGGAACACCTTGCATCCCAGATACAGGAGCAGAGCTTTGTAAATCCAGTTCCTCCGATGGATCCATATCTGAATATCCCATCTCTTCCTTGACGAAACCTCCACTGGTACTTTCTATTTATATCAGGGGATGCCACCTGTGTTTTCGCCATAGAGCTATCAGTGGTACTTGGGAAAGGTACCATTTCTGTCTGTGACTGTATCAAATTGTGAAGGCCACATAGCCTTCTGTACAACAATGCAGATCAGGCACCAACCCCAGCCCCAAACCTGGAGGATCTATAGGAAGACATTTGTTGCGGGGCATTATGCACTGTGGGGAAGGGCCTCAGGAAGGGCCAGCTGGGACTCTGAGCTGGGGAGAGCCTGCTGCACATTGGCAGTTCTTTCTTCTGGAAGCTTCTACTGGGATTTTAAGGTCTTTTGACTGATTGGCTTAGTCCCATCTAGGGTGTCTACAGTAATCTCCTTAATTTAGAGCTCCTTTGGATTGGAATGGCCTCTACAGGAGCTCTCCTTCACAGCAATTCCTAGATTAGTGTCTGATACGATTACTGGGACAGTAGCCTAACCACTTGCAAATAACCAAGAGACCACTGCACCATGTGAGGAGAAATACACCAGCTTCCTCCTCAGTGTTTGTGAGGGCAGATTTGCCAACAGTGATTCAGCCTGAGGAGTTAAGTGCAGAGAGAAGACGTATCCAAGGTCCAGAAAGTTAGTGCATTTGACATTAGAACTACAAAACATCTTCATGATCCCTGGCCCGTTCCTTTAATACACTGTGGCTTGTTAATTCTGACATGGGAGGGATGGGCTGGGCAAAAGGTCATTGTCACCAAGTAGGAGGAGCAAAACCTTTCCAATCTGTCATTGGAGTTGTTGGAAACATTGTCCTAAAAGAGCCTTTCCAAACCAAAGGGCATCTCAGTGAATTGAGTTGCTTAAAAATACCTGCCAAGGACAAACACTGGTCTTCTTTCCCAGGGTCCCTAAAGACACACAGAGATGCCAGGGGGCCAGTTTAAAGTCCCGTTACCTGGAAAACAGGGCAGGCAATGGAACTCAGGCAGCTCCTAAGAAGAAAGGCATCCCAGGGCCTTCATCTGCCTGTGGAAAAGAATCCACTGGGAAGACTTTTACAGCTCCTGAGAGCAACAGATTGTGCCAAGCTGCAGAATGTTCTACAATAAGGAAAATCATGATGTCCCCATCTCCCACTGACATCATAAGCACAGCCTTTCCCAAGTCTTACATAACCATTATCTTCTACTTTGAAAGGGTGAAGAGTGACCATTCCAGGGTCCAAGTGGAAACCAACCTGCGGCCGCATCCTCTTGGTTCACCCTGTGTTTTAAAGTCACAGTGGCCTCCAGAGCTAAGATGGAAACACTGGAGGTTTTCACATAGAAATCTAGATTTTTAGAAGTTCTTGTAATTGGAAGTCCTACATGACAGCTACCTGCAGGGCTAAGTGGCCTGTGCCATTAGATGTTGGAAAGTCTATGCAGAAACTCTTATTTAAGTTTTAGTCTAATCTCTCCATGGGTGAATTTGAGGCTCGAGTAAAAGGTGAATCTACAAGATGCTTCATTACTCATCTTTTGATCCCTCTGACTCATGAAGCTCTTGGGATGCTCAGACCTGGCTAATGATCCCTGGTATCCTCAGAGCCAGAGCCCGCAGGGATGTCATGGGGTAGTGGGGCCACTTTCCACCCAGGTGCCAATCAAAGCCCTGCTCCATGCCCCTCTGTGTCAGCTGCCCTCTGAAGTCTGGTTGCTTCTCTTGGAAAACGTGTGCCTTAAATTTGTCCCTTTCCTTGGTAACTGGCTCCCTGTTGCTCTGATTGGGTGAACCTAATACAATTTCCCAGAATATCTGTAAGGTTAATTCAGTGCTGTCATCCTATATTTTGAACCAAACCCAAAAAAAAAAAGAAAGAAAGAAAGGAAAAACCTATACTAATCTTTAATTTATAACAAAGCAGTGGTGCATGAATTTCATTAAATCAAATGGGACAAGAGAAAGACTTTGTTTTATTCCAAGATGTATTTTGCAAAACCCATTTACTATCACATTCGCTCAGTGAGTTGAATTAAACTAGCTGTTCTGCTTGCTGCTGGGAGGTATTGAATACGAGCTCACCTTTCTCAACCTGCTACATTTTCCTGATCCTTAGTGAGAAAAATCCTGTGTCAAAAATAAATACTTAGTTCAGGTAGTTCCCACCCCCAAAGAACAGATGGATTAAAATTTCTTTTATTTTACTGAGCAATTGCCTGCAATTTACATACCATAATAGTCCTGTCCACACACCCAAGTGAAGGCAGAGTAATGGGAATTGTAATTATTACTATGAAACGTTAGGTATCTCATTAAGAGAAATTCACCCTCTCAGGTGATTTGTTCATGAACGAGTCACCCTGTGTGTGAAGAAGTCATTTTGAATGGGGAACAGCAGCAGGCGTGGCCCAAGTATTTGAACAGATAAATTACACATTGTCATTCAGGACTGTGGATTTCTAGCCAGCCACCTCTCCCCACCTGTGTCCACTATCCCTGTGACATAAGCATCTGCAGTTGTCCTCTGAAACTTGCTGGGGGGGAATGTGACATGAAGTCCAGGAGCCCAGGGTGCCCAGCATTGCTGGAGGGTGGGCAGCACTCTCGGAAGATCCCATGGCTGATAAGCATCATTTCTGACCCAAACTGTAGGAAGTCAGTGGCTGGCCTGACTCAGCCTGTGGCAAGATTTCTGTCCCCAGGTTCCCAAGTCCAGGCTTGCAGGATGAAACAGGGGACAAATGGCAGGTGCATTGTGGGACATAATTATGCACAGATTATGCCAAGTCTCTGGATGAGAATCAAGGTTGGCTGAATCGGGGGCAAAATCACACAGAGGGAATCATCTGCTGTTTAGGGGGCATGCAGGCCACCTGGGCACACTGACAGAGTTGGCAGCCCCATCCCCTGGCTGCATGGCATTCAGGAAGGACCTGTCAGGCTTCTCTTTGTGTGGGGATCATGAAGGTGCTTCCAGAGCATTCCAGAGCCCTGAATCTGCAGGTGTGAACAGAGGAGAGCAAGCCCAGCTTTTCTGTTTGAAGGAATTTATGGCCTGATTTTTATAACATAGAATTTTTGTAATGACTTACTTAGTGTTTAGCTCGAGATTACATTCTGTGTGAGTGCTGAGGTGTATGTGTCTATATGCTTGTTCAACATAGCTGTGTGCACAAGTGCGTGTTCCTGTGTGTGCACTGAATGTGTGTATCTCTGTGAGTGCTTGTGAACATGTGTACACATGTAAATATGATGTATGTGTGTGCCCATGTGTACCCATGGACGTGGGTGTGTGGAAGTGCATGATGCATGTGCGTTTGACTTTGCACAGTGAGTGTACTAGTGTGGTATGTTTCTTCTGTGTGTGTGAGTGTGCATGAGTGTGCATGCATGTGGCCCAGGGTTATGGATGCCATGGTGGATGTAGGACATTCAAGTAAGAGGTTTACTTTTCGTGAAAGATCACTGACTTGTGTACAATCCCAGCTCTGCCCCTTACATGTAGGACTGATGGCAGCCATTCCAAACGTCCATGCTTGGTTCACTGGATGTGCAGAAGGGAGGTCATAACTGAAACATTTCATGGGGACACTGAAACATCTGATGAGTGAATGGAGCTGATTTATATAAAACACTTAGCACAGCGTCTGGTGCAGGATGAACCCTCGGTAAATGCTGGGTGTCCCTATGCTGCTGTGGTCCCCACGGTGTACTCCAAGTCCTCCTGAAAATCAGCTTCTTCATCTGCACACCAGTGATGAAACAGTGCATGCTTTGAAGGGCAGCTCAGGAGCGTCAGTGAGCTAATTCCTGCAAAGTGCCAGGGAGACGGTGGAAGACAGACAGTTTAGAATGGGGGGAGCTGGAGCCCGAGGCCCAGGTGACTTCCACCTTTATCACCTTAGCACTCAGAGCATGGGCAACTCTGCACCCCTGTGAACCTCGGACTCCTCATCTTTATGTGGGTAGAAGGAGCACCCATTTCAAGGAGTTATAGTGAGGTGGAGGCAAGGCACAGGGTGTGCTAAGGACCACAGAGTGTCACTGAGGTATGTGATTCTAGGTTCTAGGATGTTCTGGGATGCTGCAGACAGGGATGGATAGCACTCTTTCCTCCTCTCCCTTCCCTTGGGTCTTGGCCTTCCTGTGTCTTCTGCCAACTGTGCAAGTTCTTACCCAAGGTCTCCTTCTCCTAGACTGGCCCTGTTGCCAGGCCTTGGGTGAGTGTTAGCCAGCTCATCAGCAGCCAGGGAGGATGGGAGCTGCTTTGGTTTGTAAAAGCAGCTCGGTCCATTCAGCGTCCTGCCTGTGACATGGTGGATGTAGGACATTCAAGTAAGAGGTTTATTGTTTGTGAAAGACCACGGTTGGGTGTTGCCTAGAAAATGAGTTTCCATGACAGTGGACACCCAGCACCCTGGGTCAGGCAGCCGAGAGACTTCTGCAGTGAAGTGTGAGCTCCTGAGACAGATTGAGCACCAACCCTGCCCTGCGCCACTGCTTACCATTTGGGCTGCTATGCATGGGCACCTCGTAATCCCCTGTTCCCCAGCACACCGAACGCACATGTGGGAGCAATTACATGCACCTCACTCAGTTACTGAGACTCAGAGCACTGATAACAATTAAACACCAAGCTCAGCCCTGGTCTGGTAAGAGCTCACAGAAACAAAGCAACAGTGACAGAGAGGCTAAGCATTCAGTGGGCATGCTGGGCACAGGCTGTTGGGTGTAACAAGTGGCCGCAATTGGACTGAGGTAGAATTAAATCACACAGAGGAGGTTCTGTTTCAGCCAAGATTCAGCAACAGGGAAAGAGTTCATTCGCCGCTCCCCAGAAATAACCCGAGGCAGGCAAACTATCTGAAAAGGCAGTTTGTAAGACCTGGGTCACAGGCAGAGAAGAACACGGGAGCTGACAGATGAGAACAAGGTGAGCCTTGCAGGTGCCCCACTGACCAAGCCAGAGAGTGTCTGGGACATTGCTCAGGGAGGGGACCCAGACTCCCTGAGCTGAGGAGACCGAACTGGGGGTTTGTGCAGGCCAAGGTGCTGGGGTTTGCCAGGCAGAGGATGAGAGAGACACAGCAGCTCACAGGGGACCGTGAAGACCTCAGTGCATGTGGGGAGGGGCCCACTTAAGGGTGGAGACAGAAGCAACTAGTGCCAGCACTCGATGGGAATAGTGCCTGTTAGGGTCTGTACCTGCAATGTCCCCCAGAGCTCCCGTGTTGGAGCCTGGTCTCCAGTGCACCAGTGGTCAGGGTGGGGCTTTGGAGGAACTGGATCATGAGGTCTCTGGCCTGGCCATGGCCACTGGGGGATCCATAGCCAGGGGACACTGGGAGGTGGAGGAGACTTTTTGCTGTACATTGGCTACATTTTGTCCTGGCCCCCATTCTCTCTCTCAGGCTTCTGGCTGTCTTGAGTTGAGCTGTTCTGCTCCCCCACAGGCTCCCTGTCCTGAGGGTCAGCCTCACCTCAGGCACAGAAACAACAGAGCCCAGTGACCATGGAGTGAAACCTTGGAGTCCATGAATCAAAATAACCTTTTTTCCTTTAAGCAGGTTTATGGCAGGAATTCTGTTATAGTGATGAAAAGTTGACTGACACTGTCATCGCTCCCAACACTGGAAACCGCCTCAGCACTGGGATATTGGGTAGGGTTCTTGGAAGATGTAATCCCATCAGTAGAAATTAATTTGTCATAGACTGAGTGAAGCTTCGGTCCTGCCTTGCAAATCTTAAGAACAAGGTCCAAGAGGATCAAAACGTGTCCGAGCAACTCAACTGCATCTCAGAACAGTACTCTGGAAGATTTGTAGGAATACAGACATAACCAGCCAAGAGGACACAATTTTGGGGGTCTATCATCCAATCATAAATTACCAGATGTAGAAAGAAGCAGAAAAATGCAACCCATGGTGAGAAGAAAAAAAAAATTAACCAACTGAGATCCACTAAGAACAGTTACAAATATTAGAATATATTGGTATCCTCAAAATAACTGTATTTCAAAGTTCAATAAAACGAAGCGGAGACATAGAAATCATAAAAAGACCCCAATTCCCACATCCAAATTCTAGAACTAAATATTACAATGTGTGAGATGAAAACTACCCTGGATAGAAATAATGGCCTATTAGACATCACAGGGGGAAAATCATAAACTTAAGGAAACAGCAGATGAATCTATCCAAAATAAAAAAAATAAAAAAATGGAAGAAAGAACTTTAAAAAGAAAACCAGAGCCTCTCTGAGCTGCAGGAGAACTTCCTGGAGGGAGGAAGAAGGAGGCAGGACAATGCTTTTAAAGGAAAGGCCTCGGCCAAGGTGCTGCGAGGCGTGGATCTCCCCTGCACCCTTCTCACCTGGTATCCTGGCAACGCGCCCTCCTGTCCCTGGAAACCGCTGGGAGCAGAACCTGGGATGGGGCCTCTGCCAGGCTGTGTGGGAGACGTTGGTGAGAACCACGCCTGGAGCACCAACCCCGCTGGGCTCAGGTCCTCAGCTCTGCCTGTGCCTGGTTCCTTGGTAATTGCTCCTCCCCTTCCTCTCTGGCCTGCTTTGAGCCCTTACTCTGGGCCAGGCACTGAGGTGACTAGTGCTTTACAGCTTCGTTTTCACCTATGAGGTTGGTTTTCTTTCTAGCTGCGTTTTCAGATGCAGAACTGGTGGGAAGCCTCTTGCCCTAGGGCTGCCTTTGCTTGGAAGGCAGCCTGATGGGACTTGCTGTGGTCCACCAGGATCACAGGCTCTTGTTCAATCCAGCCACTGGGGTAGGGCACTGGCTCCAGGAGTCCCATCAGGTTTCAGTGATTTGGCTCAGAGCAGGAAGGAAGAGGGCATGGTGTCTGTCTCCAGATGTCTGTCCTATCTTCCTGACCCCTGTTCCCCTGAGAGCCCCTGCCAAAGCTGGAAGGAGGAGGCTGCCTGAATGAAGGGCAAAGCCCTGCATTTTCCTTCTGGCCAAGGTGTTCCAAAGCACCCCTTCCCATCCCAGCTCCCCTGTGGGACCCCTTCCTGGTCAGGGGGTTTACTTCAATGATGGGACGAACCCCAACGTCTCAGTTGTGAATTTACAGGACATTGTGAGCACACCAGTGGGACGTGCCAGGCGGCCGCTGTGCCAGCAAACCTTCCCCGGGCCTGTAACCAGCCCCGAGTCTCAGTCTCAAAACCCACCCATCCCCTCTGCAGTCCCAAGCCTCACTTTTGTCTCTGGGTGGCCGGAGCCTATGAAGGGACAGAGGGCTGGGTGGGGTGGGGGCTGCTTCTTCCCTGAAGGAGCCCTGGGGCGTTGCGAGGGCTCCAACAAGAACTAACACTTGGGTTCCTACAAGGGTGTATCTCTTTCCCCTCCCCCATCCGTAGTGAGGATGGAGAACTCCTGGTCCCTGCGATGGCCCAGGGGTTATGGCCACGGTACCCTCCTCTGAGCCAGGATGGAGTAGCTATGCTGTGGCTGGGCAGGAGCACTGGCCCTGGGTGCTCACCCACTCAGTCTGGATAAAACAAAGCCCAGAGGTGGTGGCAGCCCTGACCCTATCTGCCTTCCACCCACAGCTCAACTGGGGGTCCTAGTTCAGCTGCAGCCTGGCTTCTCGTGCCCACACATGCTGCCCTCAGAGGGCTGCGGGTGCCCCTCCCTCTGCCCTCCTCTGCTGTGCTCTCCTTGCATGTCCCACAAGAGCTCTCTGACCCTCTTCCTGCCCCTGTGGGCCAACACTGGTGACACCATCTGCACCCGAGTGTTAGTTCTGCTTAGAGACTTAGTCCTCCATCCACATCCAGTGCTGCCTGCTGCAAGGTCATGTCCACATCCCCATATGACACCTGCCCCCGATACTTCAAAGACAAAGACCTTATTAGAATGACGGGGCAGCCACAAAGCAGACTTGGAGACTAGGGAGACAGACTTGGGAAGGAAGACCAGAGTGAACCAGCTCCCAAAGTCAAGATACAGCGGCTACAGCCTCTGGCCAGCCTCACATGCAGAGCAGGACAGAGCGGGCCGTGGTGTGGCTGGAGCTCATGGAAGCCAGCAGCACCAGGGCTTCCAGAGTTTATCCTGCACTGGGCTCCTCTTGAGACCCTCCGAGGGACAGCAGAGCAACCTTCAACTCAGAGAATCACCATGAGACAGGGCATAGGATCCAGGTCCTATGGCCTATGTGCAGAGGACTGTCCTGCCCAACTAGGAGATCGCTGGTCACTTGGATAGCCTCCAAGAGACCCTGGGGACCAAAAGCAGGACAGACTCCCATTCCTCCCATCCCTACGGCCCCGGTATCCTCAAAGTAACCTGGTACAGTGTGTGAGGGACAAGAGGGACCCCAGCAGCTGGCCCGCCACGTCAACTTCTAGACTTTCCAGGTAGGAGCTACCCTCTGTCAATGCCTGGTAAACCCCAGGTGCCACTTTACATATTTAAGGCATCTAGAGTTAGTTCTCACAGGAGTTAAAAACTTTCTCTTCCTGACTCAGTGGATAAGGACACCACGTGACAAGGTTGGGATCTTGCTCAGGTGGCACAACCATGAGCCTCAGGAAAGTGCACCCGGGCGCTGGCTGCTGGGCTGCACCCCTACCCTGGATGCAGCAAGCTGGCCACGGTGGTGCTGTACATGGCATGCTGACTGACCCTGCATCTCCCACCTCTGCCCACTCCCTCCACCCTCTGTTTACATCTTCTTCTTGTCCTGATGTCCATGGTGATGTCCCCCAAGCTCAGGTTGCCCTTTCTCTCACCGAACTTGAAGGCTCTCAGAGGACTTCAGTGTTTCTTTCGGGCTATGGTTTGGATTCCTTGTCTCAAAGATGCCAGGTGGCCATCATTTGTAGGAGACAGGATGGAAGCAACAGTCCATTTCCCTCTTACAAGGAGCACCTCTCATGAGCTCTGTCTTGTCAGCTCACCTCTGAGTCCCACTGGGGACCCTGTCAGAAACCTCCCCTCCGTCTGAGCTGAGGGTCCCGCTGCATGGAATTGTTAGGGTAGTGGAGGGGTCACTCAGGGACACAGTTCTCTCCCTGGTATTTCTTGCCTCTTTATTAGTCAGCATCTGCTAGCCACTTGAACAAACAAACATGAATCACAGTGGCTTTAGATTTATTTCTTCTTGATATGACAGCCCAAAATGGGGAGGGATTGGGGTGGAGATTGTGGTCCATGCAGTCATATCCTACCCAGGTCTCTCTGCATCATGACCCTGGGCAGACACACACGCCTGAGGTCACTCTGGAGTCCTGCAGGATCTACTAGGGGCTCCCATCATCTTCACTGACTAGAACCCAGCCCCATGGTCCCTCCCTAGAAACAAGGGATGCTGGGAAATGTAGTCCTGCCCTGTGGCCTGCAGGAGAATGAAAGGTGCTTGCTAAATGCATTGTTCCTGCTGTCTCCCACACCAGAGACCTGCTCTCCCTCCTTGCAGTCACTAGAGTCCCCTGGTCTCAATTTTGAGCATCTTCTTCCAGGGCTGGCTCATGATATGTGTAATGATGTCTCCTTAGAGCAAAGATTAGCAAATGCTGAGGGCCAGCGCCTGTTTCCCTGTGGCCACTGTCACAGCCAGAGCAGGCAAGCACTGTGCGCCACAGACACCAGGTTCCATCAGGTTCCCTCCACCCCAGGTCTTGCTTCCCAGGTGACAGGCTCCCCTCATGGCTGCCAGGGCCTGCAATTAGGTGGTGCAGAAATAGCCCAAGGAGGGGGCAACAGGCCTCTGCTCTTTACCCTCTTTACCTCCAGGGGACCCTGCACAGCCTGAGATATTCAGTCTCTGGATCTTCACAGAAAAGTGTCTGGGGACCTCCACCCTGGAGGGAAGAGCCCTGCCCTGCCTTTGGAAACTGGAGAGACTGTCCTTTGCTGAATGATTTGCCACCTTGCAGCTTGTACTGGAGGAAATCAGGGACTGTCAGGACCTGGAATTCAAAGTGACTTCTGCAGGCCGCAGCCTCAGGCTGTCACCATCCCTAATGGTTCGAACTAAAAGGGGAAAAGGGGCAAAAACATCAGGGGCTTCAGTTGATGTGGGAGAAGTTGGTGATTTTATTCCAGGATGATTTGTTCAAGTTGAGGTGGGGACAGAGAGGCAGTGATCTTTACAAAATGAAAGCACAACTTTATTTTCACCCACACATTTGGAAGCACAGACTCCAGTTACCATTGTCATAATGACCACACTCGCTTCACCTCGATCAGGTCCTGACAATGGCATGGGCATAAGAAACAACTCAGCTTTGGCTTCCACGAAGCTCGGTGTTGAACTGAAGCTGCACGTCTTCCATCCTCATCAGGAGAGCTGAGTCCAAGGAGCTCTGTGGTGGCATCAGATAGGACCCCACCCCGAGGTCTGTCAGACTCTCTCTATCCCTCACTCCCTGTCTCCCATCTGCTCTGCCTCTCCTCTTCTTTCCTTTTCCCATCTAAAACCCAGGTGTCCACAGGTTCAGTTCACCCTACTCCATCCTCCGTGGCCCCAGCACAGTGTCCCTTGGTGGCTCCTCTTGTGTTTTCTCCCTACCATCCCCTACTTCAGAGTATCTCTGTGTGTGATGTGGGGCCTCAGGGGACACCTTCAAATGGGATGTGGTTATGGTTCATACGCGTGTGCTTTAAACACAGAGGTGCCATATTGCGTCTGTATCTTACTCTCCTTGTCTTTTCCCACAAGCATTTGGAGAGAGCCCCACTCTGTCATGCTGGCCCTAGTCTATCATCTCTGCTGGTTCCCAAGAATGGGCCCTGCTCCTTCCTGCACATCCTGTCCACACCTCCCAGGTGGCCACCGTCCACTTCCCCAGTCACGACTCGGTCTGCTCTGTTAGTATGAGCCATTGCCTGAAGGTGGGCTTCCCTGCAGACCAAAGATGGTGGCTCTTCACATTTGAAATCAAAATACTAAAGATTCCAAGATCCAAGAGTTTTCCATAAACCATTAACTTCGACTCATAAATCTTTATAATATATTTTCAAATCCAAAACTTTTGAACACTCATTTTAAAAGAGAAATTTACCCTAGCCCTAATTTAGCCCTAGCCCTAAACATAATCCTAGCCCTAGCCCTACGACTAACTCTCTCACACTAGCCTATCACTAGTTCTAACCCTATCCCTTACCGTAACCGCAACCCTAGCCCCAACTCTAGTCCTAACCTTTGCCCTATCCTTAGACCTAGCCCTAACCATAGGTCAAATCCTAACTCTAAATCTAACCCTAACCTGAAGCCTAAGCCTAACCATTATAAATACAATATTTAGATTCTGTGTCTACAGATGTTGGCTTCGATTATTATTTAGAATATGGTCATTAGTTTCATAAAAGGCATACAATTTCTGGTGGTATATAGAGAACTGTTGGTCAGGGGTAGGATGCTTTATTCAGGGGAAATGGAGTGAAGGTATGAGATTAATCTATATTAAAAAATTGGATGGGAACTGTAATGAACAGACATGGGTAATTTATGGAAGAATTATAAATTCAAATTCCTTATCTGTATTCATAAAATTACCCTATATACAAATAGTAAAAGTTTGGAGGTTGAAAGTGGGATAGTGGGAGGAAGAAAAAAAGAAGAAAAAAAATAAGGAAAGAAAGAAAGAGAGGAAGAATGAAAATAAGATAAAATAAGGGGTTGGTGAGTTGGGCCTATGCAATTCTTCTATATTCAACTATTCTGGTGATTCAGTTCTTAAAGTCCAATTTCATGCAAAGTTCTTGGTTTCACATATGTTGAGATTGTGAGGGCCAGGAGGGGAAGGGTATAAGAGAGTAGATGAGAAGAGCAAGGATAGAAAATTCTCTCAGAACTCTGTTTTCTTCCAGTAGGTGGAGTTGGTTATTCTTAGCTTGAGTCTCTGTGCTAAGGATGGTGGAGGTAGCAAGTGGTGGAAACCAGGTACTTGTGCAGTTGCTGTTCTGCATTTATAGCTATGCCCCCCGCAAAGCTTGTGAGAAAAATCTTGAGTTATCACAGCTGGAGGAGGGGACTTGGAATCCAGGTACATGAGCAGCTGCAGAACTGAGCTGATAGCCACGGCCACTGATAGATGGTGAGTAAGCTTTTCCAAGATGGATTCCATCTCTTACCTGTGTAGGGTGTTTGGTGAGGTGGGTGGTTCTGGGGTGACCTTTGTCCATGTGAAGATCTTGGTCTGGTGACCCACAAGCAAAGCATCTGTGTTTTGTGCTACCTATCCTCTGCATAGAGAGCGCCTGCATGGCCGAGTCTCCCGTGTGAGCCAAGAGCGAACCCGCAGCCAAGATTTCCCATCTGCGCCAAGAGCTCACGTGAGGCTGAGATTTCCATCTGATCTGAGAGCACATGTGCAGCCAAAACTTCCATCTGCACAGACAGCTCCAGCGTGGCCCTAGTTTTCTTCAAATTTCTATGATATTGGGCAAGATTTATCTTTTACTTAGCCTTACCATGTTCCACAGGTTTGGGCCTTCTCGGTTCAAAAATCTCGGTTCAAAAATCTCAAAATACAAACTGTCAGGAACAGTTTGTATTTTAAGATTTTCCTTCAATGTGGCTTATTGATGTGAATAAAAATTGAGCTGGAAATCAAACAGGGTTGGTAGGAAGTGCTTGAAACTTCACAAATCAGTTCTCAGTGGGAACTTTCTGGTTTCTTTCTTTTCAAGGTAGGCCAAAGCTGAAGCATGCAAAATAAACTGTATCTGAGAGCCCTTAAGGAGAAAACACAGAAATATGTATGTTTTGAAATAAGTCTCCCAATGATTTGATCAGATTTATTTGATACAGTGCAGTATTCATCTTTAACTTCCCCACTGGGATCCCCAAGTTTTGGACATCAAGGATCAATGGTTTTCTATACAGGTAAGGGTTAAGGTTATGGTTAGGGTTAGGGTTAGGTTTAGAGCTAGTGTTAGAGGCATTTTTGTTCAAATTTCTTTGATACTGGGATGGATTCATCTTTTCCCTAGCCTTACTATTCTTCCCAGGTTTGGAATTTCTGGGTTCAGTGGTTCGCTGTCAGGAACAGTTTGTATTTTAAGTTTTCACTTCATTTTGACCTATATGGGTAAATGAAAATAGAGCTTGAAATCAAAGAGAGTTGGTTTGAAAGTTTGCTTGAAACTTCACACACTCAATCAGTTCTTAGTGTGCATTTTCTGGTTTGTTTTTTGTGGAAGTAGCCCTATGCTGAAATAGAAAGAAATAGCTTCATCTGTGAGTGGTTTAGGAGAAATCTTCAATATTTTTTGGTTGAATGACTGTGATACTGTACAGGATTCATCCTTTTCCTCGCCTTAATAGGATCCCCAATTTGAGGCCTTTAAGTTCAAAGGTTCACTGTCAGGAACAGTTTGAATTTTTAGGTGTCACTTTATTATGGCCTATAGGTGTGAATGACAATGACGCTGGAAATCAAACAGGGTTGTTACTAGCTGCTTAATACGTCACACACTCAATTAGTTCTCTGCAAGCACTCTCTGCTTTCTTTCTATTGAATATAGGCCAAAGGAGAAGCATGCAAAACCCAACTTTATCGGAGAGCACTTTAGGAGACAACAAGGAAATTAGCATGCAATGAACTACCTCCCGCAATTATTTGGTCAGGTTTCTTTGATACTGTGCATTTTTCATCTCTTAGCTTGCCCTACTAGCCTTCACAACTTTGGGACTTCTATGATCAAAGGTTATCTAAACTGGTTAGGGTTAAGATTACAGTTAGGGTTAAGGCTAGGTTTAGACCTAGTGTTAGATTTAGAGTTAGTTTTGCTCAAATTTTCTTGATACTGGGCAGGATTCATTTTTTACCTAGCCTTACTTTGTTCCCCAGGTTTGGGCCTTCTCTGTTCAATGGTTCGCTGAGAGTAACAGTTTGTGTTTTGAGGTTTCATTTCATTTTGACCTATATGGTAAAGGGAAATGGAGCTCGAAATCAAAGAGGGTTGGTGCTAGCTGAGTGAAACATCTCACACTCAATCAGTTCTCTGTGTGCACTCTCTGGTTTGTTCCTTGTGAATGTAACCCTAAGCTGAAGCATGCAAAGCAACTTTATCTGAGAGTACTTTAGGGGAAAACAAGAAAATAGGCATGTACTGAAATATCTCCCCTAATTATTTGGTCAGATTTCTTAGATGCTGCACAGGATTCATCTGTTAGCTTGCCCCAGTAAGCTCTCCCCGTTTAGGACATCTAGGATCAATGATTTTCTAAACAGGTTAGGGTTAGGTTTAGGGCTAACTTTAGAGATAGTGTTAGTGTTAGAGTTTCTTTGATTCAAATTTCTTTGATACTGGGAAGGATTCATCTTTTACCTAGTGTTATTATGTGCCCCAGTTTGGGGCATTGTTGGTTCAATGGTTCGCTGTCTGGAATAGTTTGTTTTCAATTTCTCACTTCATTTTGACCTATATGGAAGAATGCAAATGGAGCTAGAAATCAGAAGGTTGGTGCTAGCTGGTTGAAACTTCACATACTCAATCAGTTGTCTTTGGACACTCTCTGGTTTCTTCCTTGTGAAAGTAGCTGTAAGATGAAAAATGCAAAACTAAATTATCCAAGATCACTTGAGGAGAAACCAGGGCAATATGCATGTATTGAAATACCACCCCCCAATTATTTGGTCAGATATTTTTGATACTGTGCAGAATTCATCTGTAAGCTTGCCTTACTAGTCTCCCCAAGTTTGAAACTTTTATGATCAAAGGTTCTCTTAAGAGGTTAGGGTTGCAGTTATGGTTAGAGTTAGGGCAAGGGTTAGAGCTAGTGTTAGGTTTACAGTTATTTTTTTTCAACTTTATTGATACTGGGCAATATTCATATTTTTCCTATTCTTAGTATACTCCCCATATTTTGGCCTCCTAGGTAAAAGGAGTTGCTCTCAGGAGCAGTTTTAATTTTCATGTTTCATTTCATTTTGCCCTATAGAGGTGAATGGAAATGGAGCTGGAACTCAAACAGGGTTTGTGTTAGCTGCTTGAAACTTCACACACTCATTCAGTTCTCATTGTGCATTTTCTCATTTGTTTTTTGAAGTAGCCCAAAGCTGAAGTAGAAAGAAAGAGCTTTATCTGTGAGCACTTGAAGAGCAAGCTTCAACTTTTTTGCTTGATTGCTTTCATACTGTACAGGATTCATCCTTTTCCTAGCCTTAGTAGGATCCCCAAGTTTGGGCCTTCAAGGTTTGTCGGTTCACTGTCAGGAACAGTGTGAAATTTTAGGTTTCACTTCATTATGGTCTATAGATATGAATGAAAATGAAGCTCTAAATCAAACAGGGTTAGTACTACCAGCTTGAAACTTCACACTCTCAATCAGCTCTCTGTGGGCACTCTCTGGTTTGTTCCTTGTGAAAGTACCAAAAACTGCAGCATGAAAAATTAATTTAACCAAGAGCACATTAGGAGAAAAACGGGAAAAATGAATATACTGAAATACCTCCCCCACTTACTTGGTGAGATTTCTTTGATACTATGCAGGGTTTATCTGTTAGCTTTCCCACTATGCTCCTGTATTTGGGGACTACTATGATCAATGGTTCTCTAAACAGGTTAGGTTAGGTTTAGTATTAGGTTAGGGCTAGGTTGACAGCTAGTGTTTTGTTAGATTTAGTTTTGTTCAAATTTCTTTGATACTGGGCAGGATTCAGCTTTTACATATCCTCACTATATTCCCTAGGCTTAGGCATCTCAGGTCAAGGGTTAGCTGTCTGGAATAGTTTGTATTTTAAGTTTTCACTTTATTTTGACCTATGTGGGTAAATGAAAATGGAACTGGATATCAAACAAGGTTGCTGCTTGCTACTTCAAACCTCACACACTCAATCAGTTCTCTATGGGCATTCTCTGCTTTATTCTTTCTGAAAGTAGCCCTAAGCAGAAGCATGCAAAGCAACTTTATGTGAGAGCACTTTAGGGGAAGATGGAAATATGCATGTGCTGAATTACCTCCTGAAATTATCTGGTCAGATTTATTTGATACTGTGAAAGATTCATCTGTTAGCCTGCCCCAATTGGCTCCACAAGTGTGGGAATTCTGGGATAAAAAGGGAGTCTAAAAGGTTAATGATAGTGTTAGGGTAAGTGTTAAGACTAGGATTAGACCTAGTGTTAGAGTTACAGTTAGTTTTGTTTTCAAATTTCTATGATACTTTGCAGGATTCTACTTTTTCCTATTTTGATTATATTCTCCAAATGTTTGGGCCTCGTACATAAAGGGTTTGCTTCCAATTTTCATGTTTCTCTTCTTTTTGCCCTATAGGAGATATTGGAAATGAAGATGGAAATCAAACAGGGTTTGGGCTAGCTGTTTGAATCATCACACACTCAATCAGTTCTCAGTGAGGATTGTCTGGTTTGTTTCCTGTGGAAGTAGCCCTAATCTGAAGTAGAAAGAAACAGCTTTATCTCTTCATGCTTTAGGAACAAGAAGAACACACATATACTGAAAGAGCTTCGAATTTCTTTGGTCGGAGTACTTTAATACTATACAGGATTCATCCTTGACCTAGCCTTAAGAGGCTCCCCAAGTTTGGGCCTTCAAGATTCAATGGTTCACTTTCAGGAACAGTTTCTATTTTAAGGTTTCACTTCATTTTGACCTAATTGGAAATGGAGCTAGAAATCAAACAGTGTTGGTGCTTCACACACTCAATCAGTTCTCTGTGTGCACTCTTTAGTTTGTTCCTTGTGAATATAGCTCTAAGATGAAGTATGAAAAGCAAGTTTATCCGAGAGCACTTTAGGAAAAAAAGAGGGAAATATAAATATATTGAAATACCTTCCTCAATTATTCAGTCATATTTCTTTGATACTCTGCAGGATACATCTACTAGTTTGACCCACTAGGATCCCCAATTTTGGGACTTCTATTATCATAGGTTCTCTAAACAGCTTAGCATTAGGGTTGGGGATAGAGTCAAATCTAGCATTAGCATTACAGTTAGATTTGTTCAAATTTATTTGATACTGGGCAATACTCATCTTTTCCTTACCCTTGTTAAGTTCCACAGTTTTGGACCTTCTCAGTTCAAATGTTCACTTTCAGGAACACTGTATATTTTAAGGGTTCACTTCATTTTTATCTTATGGGTTAATGGAAATGGAGCTCGAAATCAAACTGTGTTGCTGCTAGCTGCTTGAAACTTCACATACTCAATCAATTCCCTGTCGGTAATCTCTGATTTCTTCCTTGTGAAAGTATCCCAAAGCTGAAGCATGCAAAAAAACAACTTTCTTTGAGAGCACTTTAGGAGACAACAGGAAAATATGCATGTACTGAACAACATTCCCCAGTCATTTGGTCCAATTTCTTTGATACTCCTGAGGATTCATCTGTTAGCTTGTCCCACTAGTATCCACAAGTTTGGAACTTCTATGATCAAAGGTTCTCTAAACAGTTTAGGGTTAGTTTTAGGGTTAGCGTTAGGGCTAGTGTTAGGATGAGTGTTAGGGTTAGAGTTAGTTTTGTTGAAATTTCTTTGATATTGGGAAGGGGTCACCTTTTACCTAGCCTTACTATGTTCACCAGTTTTGGGCCTCTTGGTTCAAGGTTCACTGTCAGGATCAGTTTGAGTTTTAAGATTTCACTTCATTTCAATCTATACAGATAAATGGAAATGGAGCTAGAAATCAAACAGGGTTTGTGCTAGCTGCTTGAAACTTCACCCACTCAATCTGTTCTCTGTGGGCAATCTGTGGTTTCTTCCTTGTAAAAGTAGTTCTAAGCACAAGCATGCAAAGACAACTTTATCCAAGAGCACTTTATGAGAAATCAGGAAAATATGCATGTCCTGAACTACCTCCCCCCTCCCCCCAATTATTTGGTCAGATTTGTTTGATACTGTACAGGATTCATCTGCTAGCTTGCTGCCCTGTGTTCCCCAAGTTTGGGACTTGTATGATCAAAGCTCTATAAACAGGATAGGTTTAGGGTTAGTGTTAGATTGAGGACTAGATTCAGAACTAGTGTTATGGTTAGAGTTATATTTGTTAAAAATTCCTTTATACTGGGCAGAATTTCTCTTTTACCTAACCTTATTATGTTCCCCAGCTCTGGCCCTTCTAATTTCAATTGTTCACTCTCAGGAACAGTTTGTATTTTAAAGTTTACTTCAAAGTGTCCTATATGGGTAAATTGAAATGGAGCTGGTAACCAAACAGGGTTGGTGCTAGCTGCTTGAAACTTCACACACTCAATCAGCTCTCTGTGGGCATTCTCTGGTTTCTTCCTAGTGAAAGTTTTCTAAAGCCATGGCAATGAAAAGAACATTATCCAAGAGCACTTTAGGAAAAAAACAGGGGAAATAGGCATGTACTGAAACACCTCTCCCAATTATTTTGTCAGATTTTTTTTTTATACTGGGCAGGATTCATCTGTTACCTTGCCCTACTAGGCACCCCAAGTTTGGGTATTCTATAATCAAAGGTTCTCTAAACAGGTTAGGGTAAGGTTTAGGTTAGGTTTAGGTTTAGGGCTAGGGTTAGAATTAGTGTTGGGGTTAGAGTTAGTTTTGTTCAAATTTCTTTGATACAAGGGAGGATTCATCCTTTACCTAGCCTTACTATATTCCCCATGTTTGGCATTCTCGGTTCATGGTTTGCTGTCAGGAAAAGTTTTTGTTTTAAGGTTTCACTTCATCTTGACTTATATGTGTAATTGGAAATGGAGCTGGATAACAAACAGGGTTGGTGTTAGCTGCTTGAAACTTCACACACTCAATGAGTTCTCTGTGGGCACTCTCTGATTGGTTCCTTGTGAATGAAGCCCTATGCTGAAGCATGCAAAGCATAGGATTAGGATGAGGGTGATGTATAAGGCTAGGTTTAGTGTTAGGGTCAGAGTCAGGGTAAGGGTTAGTTTTAGGGTAAGGGTTAGTTTTAAGGTTAGGGTTAGGACTCTATTTAGGGCTAAAGTTAGGGCTAGGTGTAGGGTTAGGGTTTGGTTTAAGTTAAGGTTTAGGATTAGGGCTATGGCTCAGTTTTGTTTTAGGGTTAGGGCTAGATTTTGGATTAGTGTTAGAGTTTGGGCTAGTGTTAGGATGAGGTTTAGGATTAGGGTTAGGGTTAGGGTTAGATTTAGATTTAGGGTTAGATGTAGGACTAGGTTTAGGACTAGATTAGGGTTCCAGAAGGGACAGGGTTAGAAGAAGGGATACGGCAAGGAAGAGAGTTAGTTTTAGACTTAGTACCAGGCTTAGGTTATGGTTAGGGTTTGGGTTACAGCTAAATTAGGGCTAGGATTAGGGCTGGGGTTAGTGTTAGGGTTAGGCCTAGGGGTAGGGCTAGGTTTAGGTTTAGCACTGGGGTCAAGATAATGTTTAAGGGAATGGGTTGTGTTATAGCTAGCTTTAGGTCTAGGATGAGGGTTAGAATTAGGATTAGGGTTAGGGTTAGTGTTCAAGGTAGGAATAAGGTAGGTTTAGGGCTAGAATGATGGCTAGGGTTTCTGTTAGGTTTAGGGCTAGGACTAGGGCTAGGACTAATGTCATGTCTAGGGTTATGGTTAAGGATAATTTTAGAATTAAGTTATGCCTAGTTCTAGTGAGTTACATTTAGTGTAAGGGTCAGGTTTAGAGCTAGGGGTTTTATTAGTGTTAGAGTCAGGGTTGCATTTGGTTTAGGTTAAAGTTTACGGTTAAGTCTTGAGTTAGTGGTAGGTTTAGGGTTAGGGTTAGGGTAATGGATATGGTTAGGTTTAGGTTTCAGTTAAGGTTAACGTAAAGAATGGGTTAGGTTTATTGATAGGGTTAGGGTTATACTTAGTGAAATGGATAGGTTTAAAGCTCAGGTTAGGGTTAGGTTATGGTTTGGATTAAGTCTAGGATTAGGGTTAGGTTTAGGGCTAGGGCTAGGGTTTTGCTTATGGTAAGCACTAGGGTTAGTGTAAGTGTTAGGTTTAGGGCTAGGGTTATGGTTAGGTTAGAGTAAAGGTTAGTGTTTGAGCTAGGGTTAGAGCTAGGGCGAGGGTTAGGTTTAAGTTTAGGTCTAGGGTTATGTTTAAGGATATGGTTTGGTTTATGGTTAGGGTTATGACTAGGGATTTAATTAGGGTTAGGTTTAAGTTTAGGGTAATGGATAATATTAGAGGTAGGTTTAGGGTTAGTGTTAGGGTATGGGTTAGGGCTAGTGTTAGGATTAGGTTTAGTGTAAGGCTTAATGTTTCAGCTAATGTTAGGGCTATTGCAAGGGTTAGGTTATGGGCTAGGTCTAGGGTTATATTTATGTTTAAGGTTAGGTTTAGTGTTAGGGATAGGGTTATAATTAGGGTTAGTGTAAGTGTACTGTATATGGTAGAGCTAAAGTTTGGGCTAGGATTAAAGTTAGGATTAGAGCTAGGATTAGGGTTAGGGTTTAGGATGGGGCTAGTGCTATGTTTAGTGAAAGGGTTTTCCTTGAACTAGGGTTAGGTCTAAGACATGGGTTAGGGTTAGGGTTAGTGTTAACACGCTGATTAGGGTTAGGGTTATGCTTAGGACTAAGTTTAGGCTAGGATTAGGGCTAGGTTTTATGTTAGGTTTAGGGCTAGGATTAGAACTATGGGTAACGTAAGAGCTAGGGTTATGTTTAGGGCTCGTTTTAGGGTTAGGGTTATGGCTAGGTCTAGTGCTAGGTCTAGGTTTGGGTTTAGGGTCAGGTTTCGAGCTAGGTTTAGTGTTAGGGTAAGGGTCAGTGTTCGGGATAGGGTTAGGGTTAGTGTTATAGTCCAAATTAGAACTAGGTTTAGGTCTAGGCATAAGGTTAGTGTTTGGTTTAGGTTAAGGGTTATTGTGAGAGCTATAGCTAGGTTTTTGTTTAGGTCTAGGGCTAGATTATAGCTATTTTTAGGAATAGCTTTAGTTCTAGGGCTAGTGTTAGGGTTAAATATAGATATAGGGTTACTTGTAGGGCAAGTGTTAGGGTTTGGTTTAGGGATAGGTTCAGGTTTAGACACAGGGTTAGGGTTAGGGTCAGAATAAGGGTCAGGGTTAGGGTTAGAGATAGAATGAGAGCTAGAGTTAGGACTAGTAATATGGTTAGAAAATAAGTCTGACTAAGGATTAGGGTTAGTACTAGGGTTACCATTTGGATTAGGGTTTGGCTTTGGGTAAGGGAAAGGGTTAAGTACAGGGTTAGGGTTAGGGCTAGTGTGAGGGTTATGATTTGGGTTAAATCTAGGGTTAGGGCATAGAGTACAGTTAGGATTTGTGTTAGGGTTAGGGTAGGGTTAGGACAATGACTAATGTATGAACTAGGGTTATGATTAGGGCTAATTTTATGGTTAGGTCTAAAACTAGGTCTAGTGCTAGGCTTAATTTAAGGTTAGGGTAAGGTTTAGAGCTAGGATTAGTGTTAGGGTCAGCGTCAGGTTCAGGGTTAGTTCTAGAGTTAGGATTAGGGCTAATTGTAGGGTTAAAGTTTGGTTCAGAATAAGATTTAGTGTTAGGGCTATGGCTTGGTTTTGTTTTATGACTAGGGCTAGGCGTAGTTCAAATTTTAGGATTAGCATTATTTTTAGGACTATGTTAGGTGTTGATTTAGGCTTATGGTTACAGTTAAATTTAGAGTTTGATTTTATATTTAGAGTTAGGATTAGGGCTAAAACTAAGAATAGAACTAGCGATAGGGCTAGGGCAAGAGTTAGTCTTGGGCTAAGGTTAGGGTTTGGATAGCACTGAATTATGGGTACGATTAGTGCTAGGCTTAGTGTTATTGTTAGGCATAGGGTTAGGGCAATGTGTTAGGGTTAGTTTTAGGGTTATGGGTAGGTTTAGGGTAAGGGATGGAGTTATAGCTAGGTTTAGGGTAAGGGATGGGGTTATAGCGAGGTTTAGGGCTAGGACAAGGGTTAGAATTAGAATAAAAACTTGGGTTATGGTTTCGGTTAGGGCTAGGGCTAACTTCAGGTCCAGAATTATGGTTAAAGATAGTTTTAGGTTAGGTTTATGGTTACATCTAGGGCAATTGTACGTTTAAGGTTAGGATCAGGTTTAGAGCTAAGGGTATTATTAGGTTCAAATTAGCATTAGGGTTAATATTAGTCTAATGATAGGATTAGGCTTAGGTTTCAGGTAAGATTTAGGGTAATGAATAGGATTATGAGTAGGTATAGGGTTAGGTTTAAGCCTAGGGTTAGCATTAGGGTTAGGGTTATGGTTAGGGAAATGGATAGGGTTAGAGCTCAGGTTATGACTAGGTTTATGGTTACAATTAGTGCTAGTGTTATGGTTAAGGTTGGGGTTAGGGATAAAGCTACGGTTATGGCAGAGATTCTGGCTAGGTTTTGGGTTAAGTTAAGGCTAGGTTAGAGTTATGTCTAATATAAGTACTAGGGTTATGATTAAGGCTAGTTTTATGGTTAGGGTTAGGGCTAAGTCTAGTGTTACATTTAGGGATAGGGTTAGAGTTATGTTTAGAGCTAGGATTAGGGTTAGGTCAGGTTCAGGGTTAGTTTTAGTTTTTGGCTTAAAATTCAAATTAGGGCTAAGGTTAGGACTCGGTGTAGGGTTAAGGTTTGGTTTAGGTTAAGGGTCAGGGTAGGGCTATGGCTTGTTTTTTTTTATTAGAGATAGGGCTAGAGTTAGGACTGGTTTAAGGATTATCATTGGGGTTAGTGTTAGGGCTATAGTTAGGTTTAGGTTTAGGCTTATGGTTAGGGTTAGATTTAGATTTAAGGTTAGATCTAGGGTTAGGGCTAGGGCTAAGAAAAGGCCTAGGGTTAGGCCTAGGGTTAGAGCTAGGATTAGGGTTCCAGTAAGGGATAGGGTAAGAACTTGTTTTAGGGCAAGGGTGAAAGCTAGACTTAATCTTAGGGCTAGGTTAGGATTAGCGTTAGGCATAGGGCTAAATTAGGGCTAAGATTAGGGCTAGGGTTAGGGTTAGGATTAGGCCCAGGTTTAGGGTTAGGGTTATGATTAAGGCTATGTTTAGGGCTAAGATAAGAGCTAGGATTTGTTTTAGGGTTAGAGCTAGCTTTATGCCTAGGGCTAATGTCAGGTCTAGGGTTAGAGTTAGGGATATTTTCAAGCTTAGGTTTTTGGCTAGGTCTAGTGTAAGGGTTACATTTAGGGTAAGGGTCAGGTTTAGAGCTAGGGGAATTTTTAGGGTCATGTTCAGAGTTAGGGTTTGGTTTAGGTTTGAGTTAGGGTTAGTGCTCGAATTGGCATTAGGGTTAGGGTTATTGTAATAATAGGGTTAGGTTTAGGTTTCAGGTTAGGTTTAGGACAATTGATAGGGTTGGAGTTAGTGATAGTGTTCATGTTAGGCCTAGGGTTAGCATTATGGTAAGTTTTATGTTTAGGGTAATGGATACAGTTAGAGTTCAGTTTAGGGCTAGGATTATGGTTAGGATTATGTCTTGAGTTTGTGTTAGGGTGAGGGTTAGAACTAGGGTTATATTTACGGTTATGTTTAGCATAAGGGTTAGGTTATGAGCTATGAGTAGGGCTAGAGCAAGGGTTAGGTTAAAGGTTAGGTCTAGGGATAGAATTACAGTAGTTTTAGGGTTAGAGGTTAGGGTTAGGGCTAGGATTATCATTAGGGTTAGGGTTAGGTTTAGTGTAATGGATACGGTTAGATTTAGGTTTAGGTTTAGGGTTAGGGTTAGATTTAAGTTTAGGGTTAAGGTTAGGGCTATGGTTATGTTTAGGCTTATGGTAAGGTTTAGGTTTTGAGCTAGGGTTAGAGTTATAGCGAGTGTTAGGTTTAGGGTTAGGTCTAGGTTTAGTTTTCTGGTTAGGGTTAGGGTTATGGTTAGGGTTAAGGCTAAGGTTACCAATAGGTTTAGGATTAGGTTTAGTGTATTTTTAGGATTATAGCTAGGGTTAGAGCTAGGATTAAGGTTAGGGTTAGGGCTAGAGTTAGGGTTAGATTTACAGATAGTTCTAGGTTTATGTTTATCATAAGTGTTAGGCTTTGTGATAGGGTTGGGACTAAGGCTAGGGTTAAGTTAGGATTAGCAGTAGGGTTAGGGTTAGGGTTATGCTTAGGTCTAGGTTAAGGTCTAGGATTAGCTCTAGGTTTTGTGTTAGGTTTAGGACTAGGGTTAGGGCTGTGGGTAATGTAATAACTAGGGATATGGTAGGGTTAGTTTTAGGGTTAGGGTTATGGATAGGTGTAGTGTTAGGTTTATATTTTCAATTAGGGTTTAGAGCTAGGTTTACTGTTAAATGCTGGTCAGTGTTCAGGTTAGAGTTAGAGTTAGGGTTATAGCCAGAATTAAGACTAGGTTTAGGTCTAGGTGTAGGGGTAGTGTTTGGGTTAGGGTAAGGGTTATTGTTAGGGCTAGACTAGGTTATTTTTAGGTCTAGGGCTAAAGTTAAGGCTAGACTTAGGATTAGATTTAGGTCTAAGGCTAGTGGTAGCGTTAGGTTTAGGAATAAGTTTATCGGTAGTGCCAGGGTTAGAGTTTGGTCTAGGGTTAGGCTCAGGTTTAGACCTAACTTTAGTGTTAGGGTCAGAATAAGGGTCAGGGTTAGCATTAGAGTTTGAGATAGGATTAGAGCTAAAATGAGGGATAGGTTCAGAACTATTAATGGGGTCAGGATTTGGTTAGCCTAAGGATTAGGGATAGGTCTCTGGTTACCATTAGGGTTTTGCTTATGGTAAGGTATAAGATTAGAGCTAGTGTTAGGGTTAGAGTTAAAACTGACCCTAACCCTAACACTAACACTAACACTAACCCTAACCTCAAATGAACCAGAACCCTAACCCTAACACTAACCTTAAATGTAACCCTAACCCTAATGCTAACTCAATCAATAACACTAATTTTAATGTGAACACTAAACCTAACACTAAAACTAACCAAAACACTAACCCCAACCCTAACACAAACCCTAATACAAACTCTAACTCTAACACTAATCGTAACACTAACCCTAATCCTAACAGCAACCCTAACACTAACACTAACACTAATCTAACACTAACCCTAATCCTAACTGTAACCCTAACCATAATACTAACCCTAACCCTAACACAAACGCTAACACTAACGCTATCACTAACCCTAAACCTATATTTAACCCAAAGCCAAACGCTAAACCTAACCCTAACCCTAACCCTAAACCTAAAAGTAAACCTAACCTAAACCCTACTTAACCCTAAACCTTACCATAACGTTAACAATAATCCTAACCCTAAACCTAACAATAACTCTAATGCTAACACCAAAGCAAACTTTAATCATAAACCTAACACTAACACTAACCCTAACCGTAACACTAAACCTAAATCTAACCCTAAACCTAAGCCTAATGCTAAACCTAATTCTAACCCTAAACCTAACCCTAACGCTAACCCTAACACTAAACCTATCCTTAACCTAACCCTAAATGTAACACTAACCTTAATTCTAACCCTAATTTTAGCCCTAAACATAACCCTAACACTAACTCTAACATAAACCCTTACCCTAACACTAACACTAGCCCTAACCCTAACACAACCATAACCCTAACACTAGATCTAACTCTAACACTAATCCTAATGCAAACCCTAAACCTAACACTAACCCTAACCCTAAACTTAACTTAAATCCTATCTGTAACCCTAAAATACCGTAACCCTAACCCTAACACTAAACATAACACTAACCCTAAACCTAAATCCAACACTAACATTAAAACTAACCCTAATCCTAACTCTAACCCAAACACTAATCCTAACCCTAACAGTAACCTATGGATAACACTAACCATAACTCTAAACCTAACACTAACCCTAACCCTAAACCTAACCCTAACCATAACTATAACATTAACCATAACCCTAAACCTAAAACTAACTCTAAATCTAACTCTATACCTATCACTAACCCTAACACTATCCTTAACCCTAAACTTAACCCTAACCCAAACACTAACACCAAACCTAAACCTAACTTCAACCCTAACACTCACGCTAAACCTAACCCTACCACTAAAACTAAACCTAACCCTAATCCTATTACTAATCCTAAACCTAATGCTAACCCTCACACAAACCCTAAACCTAACATTAAACCTAAACCTAACCCTAACCCTAACACTAACCCTAAATCAAATTATAACCCTAAACCTAACAGTAAACCTAACCCTAACCCTAACACTAACTCTATCCATAACCGTCACCCTAACACTTACATTTAACCTAACCCTAATCCTAAGCCTAACCGTAAACCTAACCCTAACCCTAACGCAAACCCTAACCCTATCCTAACCCTAACACTAACCCTAACACTAAACTTAATGCTATGTCTAACACTAACACTAAATCTAACATTAATCCTAACTGTAACCCTAACACTAACCCTAACCCCTACCCTAACCTTATCACTAACACTAACCCTAAACACATCCCTAAACCTATCACTAACCCTAACCCTAATCCTAAACCTAACCCTATCTCTAACACTAAGCCTAATTCTAACTCTAAACTAACAATAACATTAACCCTAACCCTAAAACTACCTGTAAACTTAACACTAACCGTAACCCTAACCCATTCTCTAACACTAATTTGAACCCTAAAACTAACACTAATACTAAACCTAAACCGAACCCTAACCCTAACTGTAACACTAACCCTCACGCGATGCCTAACAATAATCTTAAACCTATCCCTAACCATAACACTATCCATAACCTTAACCCAACACTAACCTAATCGCTAACACTAAACCTAATCATAACCCTAACCCTTAACCTAACACTCACCCTAACCATAACCCTAACACTAACCATAAACTTAACCCTATCACTAAACCTAACCATAACCCTAACACTAACCCTAAACCTAACACTTACACTAACCCTAACCCTAACACTAAACCTAACCCTAACTCTAACCCTAACCCTAATCTGAACTGTAAGCCTAACTTTATACTAACCCTAACACTAACACTAAGCCTAAAACGAACCCTAATCCTAACCCTAACACTAAAACTAAACCCAATGGTAACCCACACCCTAACACTAAACCTAACCCTAACCCTAACCATAACAATAACTCTAAACATCCCTAATCCTTACACTATTGCAAACCCTAAACATCCCTATCCCTAACACTATTGCTATCCATAATCATAACACTAACTTTAACACTAACACTAAACCTAACCCTAACCCTAACATGAACCTTAACCCTGACCCTAACACTAACACTAAAACTAACCCTAACCATAAATCTATCACTACTCCTAAGCCTAATGCTAACCCTAACACAAACACTAAACTAACACTAACCCTAAACCTAACGCTAACCCTAATGCAAACCCTACCACTAACACCCTAACCTTAACCCTAATCATACCTTAAGGTTTAGGGTTAGGATTCGTGTTAGGGTTAAGGTTAGTATTTGTGTTAGCATAAATGTTTGTGTTAGGGTTATTTGTAGGTTTAGGGTGAGTGTTAGTTTTCGGTTTAGGGTTAGTGTTAGATTTAGGGTTAGGGTTAGGGTTAGGTTTATTGTTAGGGTTAGGATTAGAGTTAGGTTTAGGTTTAGGTATGGTGTTAGTGTATGGATAAAGGTAGGATTATGGTTAGGGTTCAGGTTTGTGTCCGTGTCAGGTTTGAGTTAGGGATTGTGTTAGGATTATTGTTTGTTATAGGGTTAGGGTTGGTTTAGTGTTAGTGTTAGTGATAGGGTTAGGGTTTGTGTTAGGGTTAGTGTTAGGGTTAGTATTAGATCTAGGATTAGTGTTAGGCTTAGGGTTATGGTTAGGGTTAGGGTTGAGGTTAGTGCTAGATTTAGGGTTAGGGTTCGTGTTAGGGTTAGGTTTAGGGTTAGTTTTAGGGTTAGTGTTAGTGTTAGGGATAGGGTTAGGTTTAGCAATAGTGTTAGAGTTAGGGTTAGTGGTAGTGTTAGTGTTATGTATAGGGTTAGGTAGTGTAATAGGGTTAGTGTTAGGGTTAGCCTTAGGATTAGGTTTAGCTTTAGTGTTAGGGTTAGAATTATGGTTAGGTTTAGGGTTAGTTTCAGGGATAATGTGAGGATAAGTGTTAAACCTAACCCGAAACTTAACACTCACCGTAAACCTAATGCTAACCATAACCCTAACCCTAACCTAACACTAACACTAATGCTTACACAACCCAAACTGTATTTCTAACCCTAAGACTAACCCTAACACTAACTCTGCCCTACCTTCAACACGAACCCTCAACCTAACCATACCACAAAGCCTAACCCTCACCCAAACACTAACCCTAACACTAACCCTAAACCTAACCCTAAATTTAATCCTAACAAAACCCTAACCCTAACCCTAACACTAACACGAATCCTAACCCTAACTTGAAACCAAATCCTAACCCTAACTCTAATCCTAACCCTAACAATAAACCTAACCCTAAACCTAACCCTCACACTAACCCTAACCCTAAACCTAACACTAACCCTAACCCTAAAGCTAACACTCAGCCTAAACCTACAAATAACCCTAACCCAAACACTAATGCTAACCCAAACACTAACCCTAACCCTAACACGAATACTAACCCTTAACCAAACACTAAACCTAATCCTAAAACTAACCCTAATCCTAAACATAACACAAACCCTAACCCTAACAAAACCCTAAATCTAACACTAACCCTAACACTAACCATAAACCTAAGCCTAACCCTAATCCTAACACTAACCTTAACCCTAACCGTAAAGCAAATCTACCCTAACACTAATCCTAACCCTAACTCTAATCCAAACCGTAACCATAAGTCTAAACTTAACCCTAATAGTAACGCTAACACAAACCCTAACCCTAAGCCTACAACTAACCCTATCCCTAACCCTAATTTACCCTAACATGAATTCAAACCATAACCCTTAACAGAATCCTAAACCTTAACCTAAACCGAATCATAAACCTAATCCTAAAACTAACTTTAACCCTAACCCTAACACCAATACAAACCACAACCAAAACACAAATGCTAACTCTAATTATAACCCTAACCTTAACCTAACCCTTATTTTAACCCTAAACTAACACTAACCCTAAACCTAACCCTAACTCTAACACTAACCCTAACCCTGTCCCTAAATCTAACCTAAACCTATTTCAAAACCTAACTCTAACCCTAACCCTAACTGAAATTTGAACCCCCACCCTAACCCTAAACCTAAATATAACACAAAACCCTAAACTATTCCAAACTCTAACCCTAACCCTAACATTGACTCTAAGTCTAACACTAACCCCAAACCTAACCCTAACCCTTAAAATAAAACTTACACTAACCATAACACTAACCAGAAAGCTAACCATAATTTACCATTAAGCATAAACCTAACACTAACCCTAACCATAACACTAACCCTAAACCTAACCCTAAGCATAACCGTAACCCTAATGTAACACTAATACTAATGCTAACACTTACCATAACAAAAATCCTAATCCAAACCTTACCCCAAATCCTAACCTAACCCTAACCCTAAACCTTACATAACCCTAACCATAACCCTAACTCTAACCCTAACACTAATTCAAACCCAAATCTTAATACTTATTCTTACCCCAACCTTAACCCTATACTAACACTAACTCTCACCCTAACCCTAAACTTAACACTAACCTTAACCCTAACTATACCCTAAACCTAACACTAACCCTAAACCTAAACCTAACACTAACCCTAACCCTTATCATAACCCTGAAACTAAATCTAAGCCTCACTCTAACTTAATTCTACACATTAAACTATCCCTAACCCTAACCCTAACACAAATCTTAATGCTAATACTAACCCTATCACAAACAATTACCCTAACACTAACACTAATACTAACACTAACCCTAATGCTAAAACTAACCCTAAGACAAACCTTAACCTTACATTTATACCTAACCCTCATGATAAACGTAACTGTAACCATAAACATAACCCTTACCTAACTGAACCCTAACTATAACCCTAACATTAACCATAACTATACTCCTAATCCTAACCCTAACCAGAATTTTAACCCTAGCCCTAACCCTTACCTAAAACTACCCATAACCCTTACCTGAACCCTAAACCTAACCAGCTCCCTAACCCTAATGCTAAACCTAATACTAACCTTAATTCAAACCCTAACACTAACCCTAAACCTAACTATATCCCAAACACAGACACTAATGCTAAACCTAACCCTGACCATAAACTTAATACTAACCCTAACACTATCACTAACCCTAACCCTAAACCTAGCCCTAACACTAACTCTAACATTAAACCTAACCCTAACACTAACCCTAAGCCCCACCCTACCCTAACCCTACCCTAAACCTAACCCTGATTCTATCACGAACCATAACCCTACACATAACCCTAAACCTAACAGTAACACTAACACTTACACAAATTATAACCACTACTTTAACCCAAACCCTAAACATTACCCTAACCTGAAACCTAAACTTAACCCTAAACATAACCCTAACCATAAATTTAACTCTAACACTAAACCTAACACTAACCCTAAACTTAAGCCTAACACTAACTCTGACCCAAACCCTAACCATAACAATACACTTAAGCCTCACCCTAACCCTAACCCTAACACTAACCTAAACTTAAACCTAAACATAACCATAACCCTAACCCTAACACTAATAGATACCCTAACCCTAATCCTAACCCTAACACTAACCTAACCCTAACACTAAACCTAACCTTAACCATAACCCTAACCCTAACACTAACTCTAAACCTAATACTAACACTAATGCTAACCCTAACCCTAAAACTAACACTAACCCTAACCCTAACATATACCCTAACACTAATTCAAAAACAAATCTTAACACTAATGCTTACCCCATCCCTAACCGTATACTAACACTAACCCTAACCATAAACCTAAACCTAACAGTAACCTTAACCCTAATAATACCCTTACCCGAACACTAAAATTAACCACAATTCTAACACTAACCCTAAACCTAATCGTAACCATAATACTAATTTTAAGCCTCACTCTATCATAATACTAACTATAAAACTATTCCTAAACCTAACCCTAACACAAAATCTAACCCTAACCTAAACCTAACACTAAACCTAGCACTGAACCTAAATCTAAACATAACTGTTAATCCTATTCTTACCTCAAAGCTAACATTATTACTAACCCTAACCCTAAACTTAACTCTAAACCTAACACTAAGCTTAACCCTAACTGTAACCCTAACCCTAACCTTAACCCTAATTCTAACTGTAACCCTAAAACTAGCGCTAATCTTAACTCTAAGCCTCACTATAACCGTATTCCTAACTCTAACCCTAACCCTAATGCTAACACTAAACCTAACGCTAAAACTGAACCCATGACTAACCCTTACTCTAACCCTAAAGCTAATTCTAATCCTAACAATAAATCTAACCATAAACCTAAACCTTAACTAAACATAACCCTATCCCTAATTGTAACTGTAACAATAACCCTAACCCTAAACCTAACAAAAACCCTAAATCTAACCCCCACTCTAACCCTAACAATAAACCTAAACCTAACACTAACCCAAAACCTAACGCTAAACCTAAATCTAACTATAACCCTAACCCAAATTCTAATGATAACCCTAACCATAACTCTAACTCTAACACTAACCCTAACCCTAAACCTAAACCTAATACTAACACTAAACCTAACCCTTACAGAAACACGAACCCTCACCCTATCCCTAACCTTAACCTAACCCTAACGTAAAGCTAACCCTAACACTAAACCTAATTTTAATCCTAACCCTAATGCTAACAATAACCCTAACCCAACCATAAAACTAACTTAACACTAACAATAACCCTAACCCTAAATCTAACCCTCACCCTAAACCTAAACCTACCACTAACCCTAATCCTAACACGAACCCAAACCCTAACACTAACTTGAATCTAACCCTAACACTAATCTTCACCGTAACCATAACCATAACTCTTATACTAACCCAAAACTTAAACCAAACACTAACCTAACCTAATCCTAACCATAACCCCAACCTCTACCCTAACCCTAAACCTAAAGCTCACTCTAACCCTAACATTAACCCTAAACCTCACTCTAACCCTAAACCTTTACCTAACACTAACCCTAACCTTAATGTAACACTAACGGTAAACCTAATTCTAACCCTAACACTTACCCTAACCCTAAACCTAATCCAAACCCTAAACCTAACACAAACCCTAACACTAACCCTACCCTTACACTAATTCTATACTAATCCTAACCCTAACTCTATCTCTAATACTAACCCTAACACTAACCTGAACCCTAATCTAAAACTTATACCTAACTCTACCTGTAACTAATAGAGCTATGGTTAGGGATAGGTTTAGGATTAGAATTAGGGTTACAGATAGTGGTACAGTTAGGGTTAGGCTTAAGGATAGGGATAGTGTTAGGGTTACGGTTAGGTTTATGGTTAGTTTAGTTTTTGGGTTAGGGTTAGGTTTCGAGTTAGGGTTAGGGTTACTTTTAGAATTAGGGTTAGGGTTTTGGTTAGGGTTAATGTTAAGCTTACTGTTCGGGTAAGAATTATGATTTGTCTTAGGGTAAGTGTTTGGTTTAGGTTTTGTGTTAGGTTAGTGTTAAAATTAGGATTTTTGTTATGAATAGAAAGAGGGTGAGAGTAAGGCATAGGGTTAGGGTTAAAGTGAGTTTTAGGGTTTCAAGTAGTTTAGGTATAGTGTTAGCATTAGTGTTAGGGTTAGTGTTAATGTTAGGGTTAAAGTAAGGGTTAGGGATAGGGTTAGTGTTAGGTTTAGGGTTAGGCTTAGGGTTAGGGTCATGATAGGGTTAGTGTTGGGTTTAGGGTTAGTTTTAGGATTAGGGTTAGGGTTAGTGTAAGAGTTAGTGTTAGGTTTAGGTTTAGGATTAAGTTTAGTATAAGGTTTAGGATTAGAATTAGATTCAGGGTTAGGATTAGGGTTAGGTTTAGTGTTTGCTTTAGTGTTAGTGTTAGTGTTAGGGTTAAGGAGAGTGTTATGGTTGGGGATAGGTTTAGAGTTAGGGCTAAGGTCAGGGATAGGGTTAGTATTACAGTTAGGGTTAGGTTTAAGGTTCATTTTAGGGTTAGGGTAGGGTCATGTTTAGAGTTAGTTCTAGGGTTAGGTTAGGGTTTGGATTAGGTTTAGGTTTAGTGTTAGAGTTAGGGTTAGGTTTAGGGTTAGTATTAGGATTAGTGTTAATGTGAGGGCTAAGGTTTGTGTTAGGGTATGGGTTAGGACTATGGTTAGGTTTAGGGTTGGAGTGAGGCTTAGTTTTAGGTTTGGAGTTAGTTTTAAGGTTACTTGTAGGTTAGGGTTAGTGTTAGGGTAAGGGTTAGAGTTAGTGTTAGTGTTATGGTTAAGGTTTATGTTATGGTAAGGATTATGGGGAGGGTAAGTGTTAGGGTTATGTTTAAAATTAGGTTCAGTGTTAGTGTTATTGTTAGGGTTAGGTTTAGGTATAGTGTTAGTGTTAGGGGTAGGATTAGGGTTAATTTTAGGTTTAGGTTTAGAATTAGGCTTAAGGTTAGTGTTATGGTTAGGGTTATGGTTATGGTTAGGTTTAGCGTTAGGGTTAGGGTTATGTTTAGGGTTAAGTTTAGTTTTGGAGTTAGGGTTACAGTTAGGGTTCTCGTTATGGTAGGGTTATTTTTAGAATTGGGTTTAGGTTTTGGGTTAGGGTTAGAGTTAAGGTTAATATTAGAGTAAGAATTATGGTTTGTGTTAGGGTAAGGGTTAGGTTTAAGTTTTTTGTTTGGGTTAGACTTAAATTAGGGTTTTGGTTATGATTGGATAAAGGGTTTGATTGAGGTGAGGCTTAGAGTTAGGGTTAGTTTTAGAGTTACCGGTAGTTTAGTTATAGTGTTAGGGTAAGAGTTAAGGTTAGTGTTAGTGTTAGGGTTAAAGTAAGGGTCAGGGATAGGGTTAATGTTAGGTTTAAGTTTAGGCTTAGAGTTAGGGTTAATTATAGGGTTATTGTTGGGGTTATGGTTAGTGTTAGGATTAGAGTTATGTTTAGTGTTAGAGTTTGTTTTAGGTTTAGTTTTAGGTTTCAGTTACGGTTAGTTTTAGCGTTAGTTATAGGTTTAGTGTTGGAGTTTGGGTTAGTGTAAGGGTTAAAATTAGTTTAGGGTTAGTGTTAGAGTTACAGTTAGGGTTAGGTTTAGGTAAGTGTTAGGGCTAGGTTAAGGTTTAGGGTTAGTGTAAAAATTAGTGCTAGGAATAGGATTATTTTTAGTGTTAGGGTTAGGATTTAGGTTTAGGGTTAGTATTAGGTTTAGTTTTAGGGTTAGGGTTAGGGTAAGTGTTAGTGTTACTGTTATGGTTAGGGTTATGTTAAATTTAGGGTTAGTGTTAGTTTTAGGGTTATGGTTAGTTTTAGTGTATATGTTAGTGTTAGGGTTAGTGTTAGTTAAAATTTAGGGTTAGTGTTATGTTATGTTTAGGGTTATGATTTTGTTAGGGATAGTGTTAGGGTTGTGGTTAGGGTTAGAATTAGGGTTACATCAGTTTTAGGGTTATGGTTAGGGTTAAAATTATTGTAAGGGTTAGTGTTAGCATAGGGTTAGTTTTAGGGTTAAGTTTAGTGTTATGGTTATTATTAATTTAAGGTCAGTGTTAGTGTTAGTGTTAGGGTTAGTGTTAGTTTTACAGTTAGGATTAGGGTTAGGGTTAGTGTTTGGGTTAGGGTTAGGATTTTTGTTAGGGCTAAGTTTTGGATTATGTTTAGGGTTAGGGTTAGGGTTAGTATTAGCATTAGGGTTAGGTTTAGGTTAGGGTTAGGGCAGGGTTAAGGTTAGTGTTAGGGTAAGGGTAAGGGTTAGGATTAGGGTTAAGTTTAGGGTTATTTTTCGGTTTAGGGTTAGGTTAGGTTTAGGTTTAGGTGTAGGGATCATGTTATGGTTAAGGGTAGGGTAATTGTTAGCTTTAGGTTTATGGTTAGGGTTGTGGTTAGGATTAGTGTTAGTGTTAGGGTTAGGGTTATACTAAGGTTTAGAGTTAGTGTTAGGATTAGGGTTAAGTTTAGGGATAGATTTATGTTTATTGTTAGGTTTAGAGATAATGTTATGGTTAGGTTTAGGTTTAGGATTAGGGTTAAGTTTAATGTTAGGATTAGTATTAGTGTTAGGGTTAATTTTAGGGTTAAGTTTAGGGTTTTTTTAGGGTTGGGTTTAGGGTTACGGTAGGGTATCTGTTAGAATTAGGTTTAGGGCTCGTGTTAGGGTTAGGGTTACAGTTAGGGTAAAATTTAGGGTTAGGCTTAGGGTTACAGTTAGAGTTAGTGTTGTGTTAGGGTTAGGGTTAGTGTTAGGATTAGGTTTAGTTTAGGGTAAGGTTTAGCATTAGGGTTTGTGTAGTGGTTTCGGTTAGGGTTAATGTTGGGGTTATGATGAAAGTTAGTATTAGGGTTAGAGTTAGGTTGAGGTTTAGGGTTAGGTTAGGCTTAGGGTTAGGGTTTGGGTTAGATATAGTGTTAGGGTTAGGGGCAGGATTAGGATTAGAGTTAAAATTAGGGTTAGGGTTTGCGTTAAATTAGGTTTAGGGTTAAGAATAGGGTTCATGTTATAGTAAGGTTATGGTTTGTGTTAGGTTTAAGTTTAGGGTTAGGGTTATGGATAGGTTTAGGGCTGCAGTTAGAGTTGGTGTTAGGGTTCGGTTTAGGGGTTGTATTAGTGTTAGGGTTCAGGTTATGGTTAGGGTTAGTGTTATGGTTAGAGTTAGGGTTAAGTTTAGGTTTAGTGTCTGGGTTAAGGTTAGAGTTAGATTTAGGGTTAGTGTTATGGTTATGGTTAAGGTTAGGTGTCATGTTAGTTTTATGGTTAGGGTTATGTTTAGGGTTAGTGTTACTGTTACAGTTAGGGTTAAGGTAAGGTTTAGTGTTTGGGTTAAGGTTAGAGTTAGATTAAGGGTTAGTGTCAGTGTTAGAGTTTGGGTTAGTGTTCGGTTTTGCTTTAAAGTTACGGTGAGGCTTAGGGTTAGTGTCAAGGTGAGGTTTAGCTTTAGGGTTAGGTTTAGGTTTGGATTAGGGATAGGGTTATGGTTAGTTTAAGGTTAGTAAATGGTTTAGGGTTTCTGTTAGGGTTAGGATTAGGGTTAGTGTTATGGTGAGGTTTAGTGTTAGAGTTAGTTTCTGGTTAGGGGTAGGGTTAGGGTTCGTGTTAGGGTTAGTGTTAGGGGTATTGTTAAATTTAGGGTGAGGGTTACAGTTAAGGTTAGGTTTAATATTAATTTTTGTTTAGTGTTAGGGTTATGGTTAGTGTTAAGTTCAGGGTTAGGGATAAGGTTAGGTAAGGGTTAGGGTTAGTGTTAGTGACAGGGTTAGTTATGGTTAAGGTTAGGTTTTGTGTTAGGTTTGGTGTTATGCTTAGGGTTAGTGTTAGGCTTAGGGTTATGGTTAGTATTAGTGTTTGGGTTAAGTTTAGGTTTAGGTTCAGAGGGTTAGGGATAGTTTTAGGGTAAGTATTATGGTTAGTTTTTTTGTTAGGGTTAGTGTAAAATTAGGGTTAGGATTAGGGTAGGGTTAGGGTTAGGGTAGGGTTAGTGTTAGGGTTTGGGTTAGTGTTAGGGATAAATTTTGGCTTAGGGTTACTGTTACGTTTTGGTTAGGGTTAGGGTTAGAGTTATGATAAGCGTTAGGGTTACTGTTGGGACTAGTTTTGTGGTTAGGGTTGGGGTTAGGGTTAGGATTAGTGCTAATTTAAGGGTTAGTTTTAGGGTTATGGGTAGTGTTAGGTTAGTTTTACAGTAAGTCTTTGGGTTAGGGTTAGGTTTAGTGTTAGGTTAGGGTTAGGTTTAGGTTTAGGGTGAGTTTTAAAGTTAGGGGTAGTGAGAGGTTTATGGTTGGGGTTAGGGTTAGTGTTAGAATTATGGTTAGGGTTAGGGTTAGGGTTAGGTTTAAAGTTAGGTTTTAGGTAAGGTTTAGGGTTAAAGTTAGTGTTTGTGTTAGTGTTAAGGTTAGGGTTGAGATTAGTATTAGGGTTATGGATAATGTCAGGGTTAGGGTGAGATTTAGGGTTAGTGTTAGGGTTAGGATTTGTGTTAAGATTAGGGTTACTGTAATCATTAGGGTTATGGTTAGGATTGTAATCATTATGGTTATGGATAGGATTAGTATTTGGGTTAGGATTAGTATTAGTGTTAATGTTTGTGTTAGAGTTAAAGTTAGGGATAGTGTTAGGGTTAGGGTTAGGGTTAGTTTTAAGGTTAGGTTTAGGTTTAGGGTTAGCTTTAATGTAAGAGTTAGGGTGAGGTTTTGTGTTAGGGTTAGGGTTAGGGTTACGGTTGGGGTTAAGGTTATTGTTAGGTTTAGGGTTAGGGTTAGTGTTAGGTTTAGGGTTAGGTTTAGGTAAGGGTTAGGATTAGGGTTGGGGTTAGTGTTAGTTTTAGTGCTAGCATTAGGGTTAGGGATAGGTTTAGGTTTAGTGCTAGGGTTAGGTTTACGGTTTGGATTAGGGTGAGGGTTAGTGGTAAGTTTAGAGTTAGGGATCATATTAGGGTTATGGTTAGATTTATGGTTATATTTAGTGTTAGGTTTAGGATTAGGGATAGGGATACTGTTAAGGTTAGGGATAGGTTTAGGGGTAGGGTAGTGTTAAGGTTAGGGTTAGGGTTAGGGCTAGTGTTATGATTAGGGTTAGAATTAAGGTTTGTGTTAGTGTAAGTGTTAGGGTTAGAATTAGGATTAGGGTTAGGGTTCATTTTAGAAATATGTGTAGGGTTAGGATTAGTGTTAGGGTTCGGGTAATGGTTTGTTTTAGGGTTATGTATATTGTTAGGGTTATGGTTAGGACTTGGGTTAGAGCTAGGTTTAATATTGGGCCTAGAGTTAGTATTACGGTTAGTGGTAGGTATAGGATTCTGGTTAGACAGTGTAAGTTATAGGGTTAGGGTTGGGGTTACGGTTAGTGTTAGGGTTAGTGTTAGGTTTAGTGTTATGATTAAGTTTATGGTTAGGTTTATATAAGGGTTAGGGTAGGGTTAAGGTTTTTTTTAGAGTTATGGTTATAGTCAGGTTTTGTGTTAGGGTTAGGGTAGGGTTAGGTTTAGCGTTATGGTTAGGATTAGTGTTAGAGTTAGGGTTAGTTTTAGGGTTACAGGTAGAATTAGGGTTAATGTTAAGTTCAGTGTTAGAGTTATGGTTAGGTTAGGGTTAGGGTTAAAATTAGGGTGAGTTTATGGGTTAGGGTTAGTGTTAGGGATAGGATTAGTGTTAGGATTATGGTTAGGGTTAGGGTTAGGTTAGGATTAGGGTTACGGTTACGGTTCATGTTACGGTTTGTGTTACTGTTAGGTTTAGGGTTAGAGAATGTATTAGGGTTAGGGTTAGGCTGAGCATTAGTGTTTGTGTTAGGGTTATACTTAGTTTTAGGTTTAGTGTTAGGGTTAGTGTTAGGATTAGTGTTTGGTTTAGGGTTAGGTTTATGGTGAGGGTTATTTTTAGGTTTAGGGTTAAATTTAGGGTTAGCCTTAGGATTAGTTTTAGGATTAGGGTTTGGGTAAGTGTTAGGGTTAGCATTAGGGTTAGTGTTATGGTTAGTATTAGGATTAGGATTAGAGTTTGTGTTAGAGTTAGTGTTAGTGTTCAGGTTAGTGTAAGGTAAAGTGTTAGGGATAGTGTTAATGATAGGGTTAGGGTTAGTCTTAGGGTTAGGATACAGATTAGTGTTAGTGATAGGGTAAGGGTTATATTTATGTTTATGGTTAGGGTTAGTGTTAGTGTTAGGGTTAGTGTTATGTTCAGAGTTCGAGTTAGGGTTAGGGTTAGGGTTAGGGGTATGGTTAGTGTTAGTGTTAGCATTAGGTTTAGGTTTAGGGTTAATGGTAGGTTTAGCATTTGGATTAGGTTTAGGGTTTACATTTAGGGTTAGGTTTAGGGTAGGTTTAGTGTTTAGGTTCCAGATAGTGATAGGGTTAGGTTTAGAGTTAGGTTAGTGTTAGTTTATGGTTAGGGTTATGGATAGGTTAAGGTTATGATTATGGTTAGAGTTAGGGTTTGTTTTACGGTGAAGGATAGGGTTAGGTTTAGAGTTAGTATTAGGGTTAAATTTAGTGTTAGGGTTTCGTTAAGGTTTAGGTTTTGGTTTAGTGTTATGGTTAGAATTAGTGTTAGTGTAAAATTAGGGTTAGGGTTAGGGTTACTTATACAGTTAGGGTTAAGTTTTATTTTAGGTTTATGTTTAGGGTTATTATTAGGGTTACAGTTACAGTTAGGATTAAGGTTAGTGTTAGGGTTAAATTAGGGTAGGTTAGGGTTTGGGTTAGGGTTAAGATTAGAGTTAGTATTAGGGTTAGGGTTAGGGTTCGTGTTAGGTTTAGGCTTAGGGTTAGTGTTAGGTTTAGGTTTAGGGTTTGGTTAGGGTTAGGGTTTGTTTTATTCTTAGGATTAGGTTTAAGTTTAGCATTAGTGATTGGGTTGGGTTATACTTAGGTTTAGGCTTAGTGTTAGTTTTAGGGTTAGAATTATTGTTAGGTTTAGGGTTAGGACTAGGGTGAGTGTTAGGTTTTAGTTTTAAGGTTAGGGTTATTCTTAGGAGTAGGATTAGGGTTAGTTTTAGGTTTAGGGTTAAATTAGAATTAGGGTTATTGTTTGGGTTAAAGTTTGGCTTAGGGTTAGGATTTCTGTTAGGATTAGGAATAGGGTTAGTTTTAGGGTTAGTGTTAGGTTTAGGGATAGTCTTTCGGTGAAAGTTAGGCTTAGTGATATGGTTGGATTTATAGTTCGTGTTAGGATTAGTGTTAGGTTTAGGATTATTGTTATAGTTAGGTAAGGGATGGTATTAGGGTTAGGCTTATGGTTTGGGTTAGGATTTGTGTTTGGGTTAGGGTTAGGTTAGGGTTAGATTTAGGGTTAATGTTAGAGGGTTGTTTATTATTTGTGTTAGGTTTATGTTAAGGTTAGGTTAAGGTTTTGTGTTAGGTTTAGGTTTAGGTTAGGTTTAAGTTTTAGGTTAAAATTATGATTAGGGTTAGGGATACGGTTAGTTTTAGTGTTAGGATTAGGGTTAGGATTAGTGTTTGTGTTAGGGATTGGGTTATTATTAATATTAGGTTTAGGTTTAGGGTTAGGGTTAGGTTTAGTGTTATGTTTAGCATTAGGTTTTGTGTCAGGGTTCTGGTTAGTGTTAGGGTTGGGATAACAATTAGGATTAGCTTTAGGGTTAGGGTTAGTGTTAGGGTTAAGGTTATGGTTAGGGTTTGTGATAGATTTGGAGTTTGGTTTAGATTTAGTGTTAGGGTTGGTTTCGAGTTATGGTTAGTGTTAGGTTAGCATTAGGGTAAGGTATAGGGTTAATATTAGGTTTAGCCTTAGTGTTTGGGTTAGGGTTAGGGTTAAAGTTTGTGTTAGAGTTGGGGTTTGGGTTAGGATTATATTTATGGTTAGGGTTATGGTTAGTGTTATCTTTAGAGTTAGGGTTAGGGATAGGATTAGTGTTAGTGTTAGGTTCAGGTTTAGGGTTAGTGGTAGGTTTAGCATTTGGTTTAGGTTTAGTGTTACTTTTGGGGTTATTGTTAGGATTAGGGTAATGGTCAGGGTTAGGGTAATGGTTGGGGTTACTTTTAGTGTTAGTATTAGGGCTTGAGTTACCATTAAGTTTAAGGTTACATTTAGGGTAATGATATTTTTCAGGTTATGGTTCAGGTTAATTTTAGGGTAATGGATAGTTTAGGTTTACTAATAGTGCTAGGGTCAGGCTGAGGATTAGCATTAGGGTTTGGGATAGAATTTGGGTAATAGTTAGGGTTAGAGCTGGGGTTAGGGCTAGGTTTATGGTTAGAGTCAGGCCTAGGGGTAGGGTTAGGATTAGTGCAAGGATTAAACTTAGGTTTAGGTTTAGGGTAAGGGGTAGGGATAGGTTTAGGGTTTGAGGTAGGGTTAAAACTAGGGTTAGGGCTTGGATTAGGGCTATGTTTTGGATTAAATTAGGGTTCTTCTTAGGAATATGGTAATGTAAGGAGTAAGGTTACAGTTAAGGCTAGTTTTAGGGTTACATTTTGGACTGAGTCTAGTTTTAGTATTAGGTTTAGGCTTACGGTGATGTTTTTAACTAGGGTTAGTGTTAGGGTCCGAGTCAGGGTCACAGTTCATTTTATAGCTAGGGATAGGACTCAAATTAGGGGTAGGCTTAGAGCTAGATTTAGGGTTAGGATTTGGTTTAGGTTAAGGGTTAGGGTTAGTCCTATGTTTTGGTTTTGTTTTAGGACTAAAGCTAAAGTTAAGGGTAGTTTTATGATTAGTGTTAGTGTTATTGCTACTGAGTTTAGGCTTTGGAGTAGATTTAAAGTCATGGTTAATACTAGGGTTAGGGCTATGGCTAGTGTTAGAGCTAAGATTGGGGCTAGTGTTTTGGTTATGGTAAAAGATGGGTTAGAACTAGAAATAGGGCTATGGCAAGAGTTTGATTTAGTGTTAGGGTTAGAGTTTGGGTTATGGTTAGGGCTAAATTAGGGCTAGGAATAGGTCTAGGGTTAATGTTAGGCTTATCCCTAGGATTAGGGCTATGTTTATGGTTAGGTTTATGGTTAGGTTTAGGGGAAGGGCTGCCTGTTTGATTTGCATCTCCATTTCCATTTACCCACAGGTATCAAAATGAAGTGAAACCTTAAATTACAAATTGTTCATGATAGTTAACCATTGAATTGAGAAGAACATACTTTGAGAGCATACTAAGGCTAGATAAAGGATGACTCCTTCCCAGTATCAAAGACATTTGAACAAAACTAAGTCTCACCCTACCGTTACCTCTTACCCTAGCCCTAGCTGTAACCCTAAACCGAACATTAACCCTAATCTGATAAAAGAACCATTGATCTTAGAATCCCCGCCTCTCGGGGGGGGGAGGCTTGTGGGGAAAGCTAAGTAATGAATCCTATGCAACATAAAACAGATCTGACCAAATAATTATGGGAGTTTTTTCAGTACATGCATATTTTCCTGTTTTAGCCTAGAGGCCTCTCAGATTAGGTTGTTTTTGCATGATTAAGCATAGTCTTACTTTTACAAGGAACATACCAGAGTCCCTACAGAGAACTGATGGAGTGTGTAAAGTTTCAAGCAGGTAGCACAAACCCTGTTTGATTTTCAGTTTCATTAACTTTCCCGTATAGGTCAAAATGAAGTGAAGTCTTAAAATAAAAAAAATGTTCCTGACAGCGAATCTGTGAATGGAGAAGGCATAAACCTGGGGAACAGAGTCAATATAGCTAAAAGATAAATCCTTCCAAGTATCAAAGAATTTTGAATTAACTAACTCTAATCCTAACACTGGCTCTAATGCTAGCTCTTCCCCTAACCCTAACTTTTTTATGAAACCTTTGACCGTAAAATTTCCAAACATTGGAAGCCAATGGGGGCAAGCTAAGGGATGAATGCTGCACAATATCAAAGAAATATGTCCAAAAATTCATGGAGTATATCAGTACATGCATATTTCCCTGTTATCTCCTAAAGGAATTTTGAATAAAGTTGTTCTTACATGCTTCAACTTAGGCCTATTCTCAATAGAACAAACCAGAGATTGCTCACAGAGAATGGATGCGAAGTTTCAAGCAGCTAGCACCAATGCTTTGATTTCCAGCTCCATTTCCATTTAAGCGTATAGGACAAAATGAACTGAAACTTCAAAATACAAACTATTCCTTACAGTGAATCATTGAACCTAGGAGGCCCAAACGTGGAGTAGTAAGGATAGGAGAAAAATGAATCCTGCCCAATATCAAAGAAATTTGAACAAAACTAATTCTAACCCTAATACTAGATCTAACACTAGCCCTAACACTAGCCTTAACACAAACCCTAACCTGTTTGAAAAACTGTTGATCTTAGAAGTCCCAAATGTGGGGACCCTAGGGGGCTAAGCTATCAGATGAATCCTATGCAGTATCAAAGAAATATGACCAAATAATTGAGGTGGTATTTCAGTTCATGTATATTTCTCTGTTTCCTGCTAAAGGGTTCTCAGACACAGTTGTTTTTGCCATCTTCATCTTAGGGCTACTTTCACAATGAACAAAGCAGAGAGTTCCACAGAGAACTGATTCAGTGTTTGAAGTTTCAAGCAGCAAGAACCAACCCAGTTTGATTTCAACCTCCATTTTTATTTACCTATATAGGTCAATATGAAGTGAAACCTTAAAATGCAGAGTGTCCGTGCTAGTGAACCACTGAAATGAGAAGGTCCAAACCTGAGGAGCATATTAAGTCTAGGTAAAAGATGACTTCTTCCATGTATCAAAGAAATTTGTACAAAATTTACTCTCACCCTAACTCTACATCTAAGCCTAGCCCTAACTCTAAACCTAACACTAACCCTAACCTGACTAGAGAACCATTGATTCTAGTAGTCCCAGACTTGCAGAGCTATGTGGGGCAAGCTAAATAATGAATCCTACTCAGTATCAAACAAATCTGACAAAATAATTATGGGAGAAATTTCAGTGCATGCATATTCCCTGCTTTCTCCTAAGGAGCTCTAGGAAAAACGTTTTTATTTTTCCCATGCTTCAGCTTAGGCCTACACTCACAAGGAACATACCAGAGTGTCCCCACAAAGAATTGAGGGTGTGTGTGCAGTTTCAAGCAGCTGGCATAAACCTTGTTTGATTTCCAGGGACATTTACATTTACTCATAGAGCTCAAAATGAAGTAAAATGAATATATTAACTGTTCCAGACAAGAAAACCTTCAATCAAAAGGCCTAAACCTGGGAAACAGAGTAAGGTTAGTTAAAGATAAATCCTTGATTGTATCAAAGAAATTTGAATAAAGTAACTCTAACCCTAAATCTACCACTAAACTGAACCCTAATTGTAACCCTAAACATTAATATAGCCCTATACCTAACCCTATCTTTAACCCTAATTTTAACTGTAACCATTGTCCAAACCCTAGCTCTAACTCTATCCATTACCATAACTCTAACTATAACCCTAATGCTAAACGTAGCCCTAACCCTAGAATTTACCTTAGATCTGCTCTAACCATAACCCTCATCCTAACACTAAATCTAGCTCCAACCATAACACTTACCCTAAACCTAACCCTAAACCTAGGCCTAACTATAACCCTAATCCTAACCCTAACATTAGCCCAATACCTAATTATAAATGTAGCCCTAACCCTAGCTATAATCTTATCTTTTACCCTAAACTTAAGCATAACCCAAATGCTTACAATAGGACTAAACCTAACTGTATAGCTATCCCTAAGGCTATTCAAAACCCTAAAACTAACCTGAACCCTAAACCTAACCATATCCATTACTCTAAACCTAATGCTAATTTGAGCCTTGACCCTAAACCTTAATCAAAACCAATCCCTAATCCTATCCCTGACCGTTATAATACACCTAGCTCTAAACCTGACCTTTACCCTAAACCTAACCCTTACAGTAGACCTATTCAAAACCAAACGCTACAACTACCCTTAACTGTAATGCTAGACCTGACATTAGCCCTAGCCTTAATCCTAGCCCTAGCCCTTACCCAAACCCTCATCCAAGCCATAAACCTAGCCTTAAACCTAACGTTCACCCTAACCCTAACCCAAGACGTAATCCTAACTATAACCCTAGTCCTATACTTAACTCTAACAGTATCCATTACCCTAAACATGACCCTTATCCTAATGCTAACCCTAAAATTAACCCTAACCCTAGCACTATCCCCAAAACTATAAATTTCCCTAAGCCTAACCTGAACCCTAAACCTAACCCTATCTTTACCCTAACACTAACTCTAATTTGAGCCATAACCCTAAACTCAAACCTAACCCAATACCTAACACTGGCCCTGGTTCCAATAATTCCCCTATCTCTAAAACTGACTCTTACCCTATAACTAACCCTAACAATAAACCTAGCCATGAAACTTTCCCTAAATCTATCCCTAACTGTAACCCTAGACCTGACATTAGCCCTAGCCATAAGTCCAGCCCTAACCCTAACACAAACCCTAGTCCTTATGCAGGCACTAAACATAGCCTTAATTACAACCCTAACCCAAACTCTAGGCGTAACCCTGACACTAACCCTAACCCTAATCTTAGCCCTAATTTAGCCCTATCCTTAATCCTAGTCCTAAAACTAACTCTAACTCTAACTCTCACATTAGACCTTTCACTTATTTTAACCCTATCCCTTACCATAAACAGATAGGAATATGTTTATGGCTTTTTTAGGGTCAGGGTTATGGATATGTCTAGTGTCAGGGTTTGGTTTTGGGTTAGGATAAGGTTTAGATCTAGAGTTTGTTTAGGATTAAGGATCAGTGTTCAGGATAGGGTTAGATTTAGTGTGAGTGCCAGAATTACAACTAGCTTTGGGTCTAGGGATAGGGTTAGTCTTTAAGTTAGGTTAACAGTTATTGTTAGGGATAGTGCTAGGTTTTTGTTTAGGACTAGGGCTACATTTATGACTATATGTAGGATTAGATTTTATCTAGTGCTAGTGTTACTATTAGGTTTAATTATAGGTTTCCTGGTATGGGAAATCTTAGGGTTCGGTTTAGTGTTAGAGTCAGGTTTATACTTGGAGTTAGTGTTAGGGTAAGAATAAGGGTCAGGTTTAGGGTAAGGTTTAAAGCTAGAATGTGGGATAGAATAGGACTAGTAATAGAGTTAGGGTTTGAGGTAAGCTAAGGATTAAGTTTAGGACTAAGGTAGCATTAGAGTGAGGGTTTGGCTTAGGGAAAGAGATAGGGTTTAATGTGGGGTTAGGGTTAGGTTTAGGTATAGGGCTAGGGTTATGGTTAGGATTAGAGTTAAAAAATAGATTTATGTTCTGGTTTTAGGCTAAAATTTGTTTTAACATTAGGCCTATGATAAGAACTAACGATAAAGGCTAATGAAAGAACTAGGTTTCTGCTTAGGGTCAGTTCTAGGTTTAGCGTCAGGGCAATGTTTAGAGCTGGGGTGTGTGTTAGGGGGTGAGTCAGTGTCTGGGTTTTTTCTAGGGCTAGGGTTAGGACTAAAATTAGGGCTAGGATTAGGGCTAGTTGTAGCTTTAGGGTTTTGTTTAGGTTAAAGTTAGGGTTATGACTCAGTTTTGATTTAGGTTTATGTTAGATTTAGGACTAGTTTTCCAATGACCAGTAGGGTTAGGGCTAGTGTTAGGTTGAGCTTTATACGTAATTTTAGTTTTAGATCCAGGTTTAAGCCTTGGGAGAAGGTTAGGGCTAAGTTTGGGGCTAGGGATAGGGCTAGCATTTGGGTTACGTAAGGAATAGGTTTAGAGCAAGGGATAAGTCTAGGGCGAGAGTTAGAGTTAGTCTTAGGGATAGGGATAGGGTTAGGTTTACTGTTAGGGCTAAATTAGGGCTAGGATTAGTACTAGGGTTAGTGTTAGATTTAGGCCTAGGTTTAGGGCTAGGGTTAGGGTTAGCATTAGGGTTAGGGTAAGGTATGATGTTACAGCTATGTTTAGTGCTAGGACAAGAGATAAAATTAGGGTAGGGTTAGGGTTAAAATTAGGGTTAGGATTAAAGCTAGGCTTAGAACTATGATTAGGTCTATGGATAGGGATAATGTTAGGTCTAGAGTTAAGGTTAGGCTAGCATTAGGGATCGGGCTATTGCTCAGTTTTGTTTTAGAAATAGGCCTAAGTTTAGGGGTAGTTTTATGATTAGTGATAGTGTTAGGGCTAGTGATAGGGAGAAATTTAAGCTTAGATTTATTGTTATGGTTAGGTCTAGGTTTAGGGATATGGCTAGTGCTAAGGCTAAGGTTAGGGCTATTTTTAGGGTTATGGTAATGGATAGGGTTAGAACTAGAAATAGGGCTAGGGAAAGAGTTCAAGTTAGTCTTTGGGCTAGGGTTAAGGGTAAGTTTATGGTTAGGGCTAAATTAGGGGTTGGATTAGTGCTAGGGTTAGTGTTAGGTTTTGACCTAATGTTAGGATTAGTGCAAGTGTTAGGGTTAGGATTATGTTTACAGGAAGGGATAGGGTTACAGCTAGCTTGAGGTCTGTGGTGTGGGTTACTGATAGGGTTAGGAGTAAGGTTAGGGTTTGGGATAAGATTCAGGCTGGGTTTAGGGTCAAGTTGAGGGTTTGTGTTAGGGTTAGGGCTAGGATTAGCGCTAGGGCTAATGTTTGATCTCGGTTTATGTTTAGTATTAGTTTTAGTGTTAGGTTATAGCTATGTCTATTATAAGGGTTAGGTTTAGGGTAGGGATCAGGTTTAGAGCTAGGTGTATTATTAGGGTCAGAGTCCGAGTATGGTTTTGTTTAGGTTAAGTTTTAGAGTTAAAGATTTAATTAGCTTTAGAGTTAGGGTTCCAGATTGGGTGATGGATAGTATTAGGTTTATGGTTCATATTAGGTTTAGAGTAATGGAAATGGATAGGGTTAGTGTTAGCGATATGGTTATCATTAGGACTAGGGATAGTATTTGGGTTAGGCTTATCTTTAGGGTTATGGATAGGGTTAGAGATAAGTTTAGGGCTAGGGTTACAGTTAGGATTAGGCTTAGGGTAAGTGTTGGCATTTGAGCTAGGGTTAGGGATAGGACGAGTGTTAGGGTTTGATTCAGGGCTAGAGTTAGGTTTAGGTTTAGGATTATGTTTAGACTAAGAATTAAAGTTTGAGGTAGGGTTAGAGCTAGTGGGAGGGTTACCATTAGGGTTAGGTCTAAGGTTATGGTTAGGGTTAGGATTAGGGCTAGGTTTTGGGCTATGATAAGGACTCAATTTTGTGTGATGTTTAGGGTTAACATTAGGGCTATGAATAATGTAAGAGCTAAGGATATGGTTATGGCTAGTGTTAGGGTCAGGATTATGGATAAGTCTAGTGTTAGGGTTAGGGTTTGGTTTTGGATGAGGATTAGGGCTAGAGTTTCTAATAGGTTAAGGGTCATTGTTGGGTTAGGGTTAGTATTATGGTTAGGGCCACAATTAGGACTAGCGTTTGGTCTAGTGATAGGCTTAATCTTTACATTAGGTTAAGTGTTATTGTTAGTGCTAGTGCTAGGTTTTTCTTTAGGGCTAAGGCAAGATTTATGACTATATTTAGGATTATGTTTGATCTAGTGCTAGTGTTACTGTTAAGTTTAGGTATAGGTTTACCAGTAGAGGTAGTGTTAGGGTTCGGTTTAATGTTAGGGTCAGGTTTAGATCCAGGGTTAGTTTTAGGGTCAGAATAAGGGTCAGAGTTAGGATTAGGGTTAAAGGTAGAATGAGGGCTAGGTTTAGGACTAGTAATAGAGTTATGTTTTGGTGTAGGCTAAGGATTAAATTTAGGACTAGAGTAGCATTAGGGAGAGGGTTTGGCTTAGGGTAAAGCATAGGGTTAGAGTTATGTTTAGGGTAGGGTTAGAGTCAGGGCTCAGATTATGGATAAGATTTGTGTTAGCATTAGTGCTACGGCTAATGGAAGAATAGTTTTCTGATTAGGGCTAATCTAGGGTTAGCGTTATGGCAATGTTTAAAGCTAACGTTACTGTTAGGGTCCATCTAAGGGTCAGGGTTATTTCTATGGTTAGCGTTAGGACTCAAATTAGGGCTAAGTTTATGGATATGTGTAAGGTTAGTGTTTGATTTAGGTTAAAGTTTATGGTTAGGATTATGGTTCAGTTTTGTTTTAGGGGTAGGGTAGTGTTAGGGCCACTTTTCCAATTAGCATTAGGTTTAGGGCTAGTGTTATGGTGAGGTTTGGGCTTAAGGTTAGGGATTACAACCAGGTTTAGGGCTAGGCTGATGGTTACAGTTAGGGTTGACGCTAGTGATAGGGCTAGGTTTGGGTTATGGTAAGGGATAGATTTTAAAATTTGGATAGGGCTAGGGCAAGAGTTAGAGTTAGAGTTACATTTAGGATTAGGTTAAAATTAGGGCTAGAATTAGCCCTGGGATTAGTGTTAGACTTTGGCCTAGAGTTAGTGCTAGTGTTAGGGTTAGCATTAGGGTTAGTGTAAGGTATGAAGTTACAGCTAGGGCATGGGATAAAATTAATGTTAGGGCTCCGGTTAAAGTTAGGATAAGGATTAAGGCTAGGCTTAGGGCTAAGATTAGGGGTAGGGTTTGTGTTAGGTTTACGACTACAATTAGGTCTATGGCTAATGTCACTTCTAGGATTATGGTTAGGGATAGTTTTAGGTTTAGGTTTATGGCCAGGTCTATTGTAAGGGTTGTGTTGAGGGTTAGGGTAAGATTTACAGCTAAGGGTATTATTAGGGTCAGAGTCAGGGTTAGGATATGGGTTAGGTTAAGCATTAGGGTTAGGGCTAAAATTAGCATTAGGGTTAAGGTAATGGATATGGTTAGGTTTCGGGTTCAGGTTAGGTTTAGTATAATGGAGAGGGTTATGGTAAGGCAAAGGGTTAGATTTAGGCCTAGGGATAGAATTTGGTTAAAGATATGGTTCAGGTAATGGACAGGATTAGAGCTACAATTAGGACTAGGATTATGGTTAGGTTAGTGTTATGGTTAGGGTTAGGCCTAGGGTTAGAATTTGCTTATGTTTATGGTTAGGGTAATGGATAAAATTATATCTGGGTTTAGGGCTAGTGTTATGGTTAGGAATAGGGCTATGGTTTGGTTTAGGTTTCAGGTTAGGACAAGGTTTAGGTATAGGTTAGGTTTAGGTTAAGTGTTAGGGCTAGGGCTAGGGTTAGGGTTAGGGCTATGATTAAATCTAGATAAGGGCTAGGTTTTGGGTTAGGTTAGGGCTAGTGTAGGACTATGGCTAATGTAAGAACTAGGGTTATGATTAGGGCTAATATCAGGGTTAGCATTAGGACTAGGTCTAGTGTTTATATTAAGTTTTCATTTAGCGGGATGATAGGAGATAGGGTAAGTGTTGGGGTCAGAGTCAGGATCAGTGTTAATTTTAGGATTAGGGATAGGACTCAAATTAGGGCGACAGTTAAGGATAGGTGTATGGTTAGGATTTGTGTTAGTGTTAGGGTAAGAATTAGGGATATGGCTAATGTCAGGTCTGGGGTTACATTTACGTTAGGGTTAGGGTTGGGGCTATTTCTCAATTTTGTTTTAGAGCTAGGGCTAGGGTTAGGGCTAGTTTTGGGATTAGCAATAGTGTTAGGGCTAGTAGTATGGTGAGGTTAAATCTTATATTAATTGTTATGGCTAGATCTAGGTTTAAGGCTATGGCAATGGTTAGGGCTAAAGTTAGGGCTAGTGTTACAGTTATGATAACAGATGGTGTTAGAACTAGAAATAGGGATAGTGCCAGAGTTAGAGTTAGTCTTAGGGCTAGGGTTAGTGTTAGGGTGAGATTTATGCTTAAGGATAGGGTTTGATCCAGGTTTAGGGGTAAGACATAGGTTAGGGCTAAGGACAGGTTTAGAAAGAGAAATAGGGCTAGTTTGAGATTAGAGTTATTCTTAGTGCTAGAGTTAGGGATTTGCTTAAGATTAAGGCTAAATTAGGGCTAGATTAGCACTTGGTTTAGTGTTAGGGTTAGGCCTGTGGTTAGGGCTAGAATTAATGTTAATGTTAGGGTTATGGTTAGTTTTAGGGGAAGGGATGAGATAATGGCTAGGTTCAGGGCTGGGGCAAGGGTTAAAATTAGCTATAGGAATAGGGTAAGTGTTTGGGTTAGGATTAAGGCTAGGATTAGGGCTAGGATGAGGGCTAGGGTTTGTGTTAGGGTTAGAGCTAGGATTAGAGCTAAGGCTAATGTCAGGTCTAGGGTTATGTTTAGAAATAGTGTTAACTTTAGGTTTATGGCTAGGTCTAGTGGAAAGTTAGGTTTAGGGTAAATGTCCGGTTTAGAGCTAGGTGTATTAGTATGGTCAGAGTCTGGTGTAGGGTTTGGCTTAGGGTAACGTTTAGGATTAGGGCTCAAATTAGCATTAGGGTTAGGGTTAAAATAATGGATAGTGTTAGGTTCAGGGTTCAGGTTAGGTTTAGAGTAATAGGGTTAGTGTTAGTGATAGGATTAGGGTTAGGCCTAGGATTAGCATTTGGGTTATGATTATGTTTAGGGTTACGGATAGTTTAGTGCTAGTGTTAGGGTTTTGGGAAGGTTTAGAGATAGGCCTAGGGTTAGTGTTAGTGTTAGGTTTAGCAGAAGTGTTAGGGTTTGAGCTAGGGTTAGGTCTAGGGTGAGGGTTAGAGTTAGATTCAGGGCTACCATTAGGGTTAAGGCTAGGGTTATGGCTTGGGTTAGCATTATGGTTTGGATTATGTTCAAGGTAATGGATAGGGTTTGTGCTACGATTTGTGCTATGGTTACAGTTAGGATTAGGGCTAGTGTTAGGGTTAGGTTGAGGGTTAGGGCTATTGTTATGTTTGTGGTAAGGATTAGAGTTTGAGTAAGGTTAGTGCCAGGGCCAGTGTTATGGTTATGGTTAGTGCTAGGGATAGGGTTTGGGTTATGCTAAGGTCTAGGTTTAGGACTAAGATGTGTGTGAGGTTTAGGGGTATTGTTAGGTGTATGGGTAATGTAAGAGCTAGGGTTATGGTTACGGGTAGATTTAGGTTTTGTCTAGTGTTAGGGTTAGTTTTTCAGTTAGGATAAGTTTTAGAGTTAGGGTTTGTGTTACGATAAGTGTCTAGGGTTAAGTCTAGGGTTACAGTTAGGGATAGATTTAAGTTTAGGTTTATGGTTAGGTCTAGTGTAAGGGTTAGATTTTGTGTAAGGGTCAAGTTTAGAGCTAGATGTATTATTAATATCAGGGTATGGCTTACGATTCAGTTTAGGTTTAAGTTTAGGTTTAGGGCTTTAATTAGCGTTAGGGTTAGAGTTAGGTTTAGGGTAATGAATAGGCTTAGGATTAGGATACAGGTAAGTTTTAGGGTAATGGACAGGTTTAGAGATTGTGGTAGTGTTAGGGTTAAGCCTAGAGATAGAATTAGCGTTAGGATTATCTTTAGGGTAATGGATAGGATTAGAGATAGGGTTAGGGCTAGGGTTATGGTTAGGGTTAGGGTAGTGGATAGAATTAGAGCTATGGTTGTTGCTATGGTTAAGGTTAGGATTAGGGCCATGTTTAGGTTAGGCTTTGGGATAGGTTTAGGATTATGTTTAGGGTAAAGGTTAGGCTTTGAGCTAGGGTTAGGTCTAAGAGGAGGGTTATGGGTAGGGTTAGGGCTAGGGTTAGTTTAGGGATACACTTAGGGCTAGGTTAAGGCCTAGAATTAGGGCTAGGTTTTGTGTTATTTTAGGCCTAGGGTTAGGGCCATGGGTAGTTAAGAGCTAGTGTTATGATTAGTGCTAGGTTAAGGGTTAGGGTTATGGATAGGTGTAATGTAAGGATTAGGTTTTTAGTTAGGGTGAGCTTTGGAGGTAGGTTTGTTAGGGTCAGGGTCAGTGTTCATGTTAGAGTGAGTGTTGGGGTTACTGCCAGAATTAGGACTACATTTAGGTATAGAAGTAGGGTTAGTGTTTGGGTTATGTTAAGAGTGATTATTAGGGCTAAGACAATGTTGTTGTTATGGTCTAGGGCTAGAGTTATGGCTAGATTTAGGATTAGGTTTAGGTCTAGGACTAGTGTTAGGGTTAGGTTTAGTTATAGGATTACCAGTAGGGCTGATGTTAGGGTTCAGGTTTGGGTTAGGGTCAGGTTTATACCTGTGGATAATTATAGGCTCAGTATAAGTTTCAAGGTTAGGATTAGGTTTTGCGTTATGGTTAGAGCTAGAATGAGGGCTAGGGTTAGGACTAGTAATATGGTTAGGATTTGTGTTAGGCTATGGATTAGGGTTAGGACTAGGGTTAGCATTAGGTTTTTGGTTTGGCTTAAGGTAACAAATTGTATAAAAGCTAGGGTTAGGGAAGTGTTAGGGAATGGATTATGGCTAGGGTTATTGTTAGAGTTAAAGCTAGGGTTATTGTTAGAGCCAGGTTTTGAGTTAGGTTAGGGCTTTTTTTAGGGCTACAGCTAATGTACAAAATAGGGTTACAATTAGGACCAGTTTTTGAGGTAGTATTATGGCTAGGTCAAGTGTTAGGGTTAGGGTTAGTGTTAGTGTGTTGTTTTGAGCTAGAGTTAATGTTAGGGTCAGGGTCAGTGTTCAGGTTAGAGTTAGCTTTAGAGTTAAAGCCAGAATTATCACTAGGTTTAGGTCTAGGGGTAGGGTTAGTGTTTGGGTTAGGTTAAGATTTATTATTAGGTCTAGGGCTAGGTTTTTGTTTATGTCTAGGGCTAGAGATATGGCTAGATTTAGGATTAGGTTTAGGTCTAGGGATAGTTTCAGCCTTAGGTTTAGGAATAGGTTTATTTCTAGTGCTTGTGTTAGGATTCAGTATAGGGATAGGGTCAGGTTTAGACCTACGTTTACCATTAGGGTCAGAGTAAGTGTCAGGTTTGAGTTATGGTTAGAGCTAGAATGAGAGTTAGGGTTAGGGCTAGTAATAGGATTAGGTTTAAGACTAGGGTTAGCATTAGGGTTTGGTTTGGCTTAGGGAAAGGATAGGGTTAGAGCTAGGGTTAGGGCTACATTTAGGGTAGGGTTAGGGCTAGTGTTAGGATTAGGTTTAGTGTTCAAGCTAGGGTGAGGTTTCAGATTAGGGCTAAATTTTGGTTAGAGTTAGGGCTAGGTTTAGAGTTACAGCCAATATTTTCAGTAGAGTTATGATTGGGGCTAGTTATAATATTGGGGTTAGGACTAGGTCTCTAGTGTTGGGGTTAGGTTTAACATTAGGATGATGTTTAGAGCTAGGGTTAGTATTGGGGTAAAAATTAAGGTCAGGGGTAGTTTTAGGGTTAGGGTTTGGACTCGAATTAGGGTTAGGTTTAGGGTTAGGTGTAGGGTTAGGTTTTGGTTTAGGTTAAGTTTAAAGTTAGGGTTATGGCTCAGTATTATTTTAGGGCTAGCGCTATGGTTAGGGCTAGTTTTAAGATGAGTGTTAGGTTTAGTACTAGTGCTAGGGTTAGGTTTAGTCTTAGGTTTAGAGTTAGATTTAAAGTTAGGTTTAGATCTAGGGTTAGGTCTGGGGCTAAGGAAATGGGTAGCATTAGTTCTAGGTTTATTCCTAGCATAAGGGTTATGATACAAATAGGGTTAGAACTTCGGAAAGGGCTCTGGTGAGAGTGAGAGTAAGTCTTCGGGATAGGCTTAGGGTATGTTAGGCATAGGGCTTAATTAGGGCTAAGAATATGGCTAGGTTTATGTTTACGTTTAGGCCTAGGGTTAGTTTTGGGCTTATGGTTAGGTTTAGTGTATATAACGGGGTTAGAGCTAGGTTTAGGGCTAGGACGAAGGTTAGAATTATGGTTAGGCTAGGGTTTCATTAGAGTTATGATTAAGTCTAGTTTAATGGATAGTATGAGGGCTAGGGTTTGTGTTTTGGTTATGGCTAGGATTAGTGTTAGGGAAAATGTTAGTTGTAGGGTTATAGTTAGGGAAAGTTTTAGGGTTAGGTTTATGGTTATGTTTAGTGTAATGGTTAGATTTAGGGTAAGGGTCATATTTAGAGCTAGGGTTATTATTAGGGTCCGGGTCATGATTAGGGTTTTGTTTAGGTTAGGGTTTAGTGTTAGGTCTCAAATTAGCATTAGGGTTTGGGTTAGGGTAATGAAAGGGTTAGGTTTAGGGTTCAGGTTAGGTTTAGCATTATGTATAGGTTACGTTTAGGCATAGGGTTAGATTTAGGCATAGGGTTAGTGTTAGAATTAGTGCCATGTTTAGGGTAATTGGTACGGTTAGAGCTAAGTTGAGCGCTAGGGTTTTGGATAGAATTAGGGCTAGGGTTATTGTTTAGGTTAGGGTTAGGTCTATGGTTTGTGTTAAGGTTAGGGCTAGGATTACATCTAGGGCAAATGTCAGGTCTATTTTTACGTTAGGAATAGATTTGGGTTTAGGTTTATGGATAGGTCTAGTATAAGGGTTAGGTTTAGGGGTAGGGTCAGGGTTAGGCTAGGTATATTATTACGGGAAGTGTCAGAGATAGGGTTTGGCTTAGGTTAAGTTTAGGATGAGGGCTAAAATTAGCATTAGGTTTAGGGTTAGGGTAATGATAGGGTTAGGTGTAGGGTTCAGTTTAAGTTTAGGTTAATGAATAAGGTTAGGGTTAGCAATAAGGTTAGGGTTAGGCCTAGGTTTGCCCATAGGGTTATGGTTATGGATAGGGTTAGAGCTAGTGATAAGGCTAGGGTTACGGTTAGGATTCTGGCTAGGGTTGTGGTAAGGTTAAAGCTAGGTTTTGGGTTAGGGTTAGGTTTAAAACTAGAGTCTCATATAAGGGATAGTTTTTGGGATTGGTTAGGGTTAGTGTTAGGGCTATGGCTAATGTATGAACTATTGTTACAACTAGTGCCAGTTTTAGAGTTAAGTTTAGGGTGATGTTTAGAGCAAGAATTATATTTAGGTCAGGGTTAGATTTAGTGTTAGGTTTAGGACTCGAATTAGGGCTAAAGTTAGTGCTAAGTGAAGGGTTAGGTTTTGGTTTAGGTTAAGGGTTAAGGTTAGGCTATGGCTCAGTTATGTTTTAGGGCTAGTGGTAGGGTTAAGGCTAGTTTTTGGATGAGCATCAGGGTTAGGCCTAGTTTTAGAGTGAAGTTTAGACTTAAGGTTAGGGTTAGACATCATCAAAATGGCGATATTACCAAAAGTTCTCTATAGGTTTAATGCAATGCCAATCAAAATCCCAACGGCATTTCTTGTAGAAATGGATAAAGCAATCATGAAATTCATATGGAAAAGTAAAAGACCCAGAATAGCAAAAGCAATTCTAAGCAGGAAGTGCGAATCAGGCGGTATAGCGATACCAGACTTAAAACTATATTACAGAGCAATAGTAACAAAAACAGCATGGTACTGGTACCAAAACAGGAGGGTGGACCAATGGTACAGAATAGAGGACACAGAGACTAATCCACAAAGCTACAACTATCTTATATTTGATAAAGGAGCTAAAAGCATGCAATGGAGGGAGGATAGCATCTTCAACAAATGGTGCTGGGAAAACTGGAAATCCATATGCAACAAAATGAAACTGAATCCCCTCCTCTCGCCATGCACAAAAGTTAACACAAAGTGGATCAAGGAGCTAGATATCAAATCAGAGACTCTGCGTCTGATAGAAGAAAAAGTTGGCTCCGATCTACATATTGTATGGTCGGGCTCCAAATTCCTTAATAGGACACCCATAGCACAAAAGTTGATAACAAAAATCAACAAATGGGACTTACTTAAACTGAAAAGTTTTCTCTCAGCAAGAGAAACAATAAAAGAGGTAAATAGGGATCCTACATCATGGGAACAAATTTTTACTCCTCACACATCAGATAGAGCCCTAATATCCAGAGTATACAAAGAACTCAAAAAATTAAACAATAAGAAAACAAATAACCCAATCAACAAATGGGCCAAAGACCTGAACAGACACTTCTCAGAGGAGGACATACAATCAATCAACAAGTACATGAAAAAATGCTCACCATCTCTAGCAGTCAGAGAAATGCAAATCAAAACCACCCTAAGATACCATCTCACTCCAGTAAGATTGGCAGCCATTATGAAGTCAAACAACAACAAGTGCTGGAGAGGATGTGGGGAAAAGGGTACTCTTGTACATTGCTGGTGGGACTGCAAACTGGTGTGGCCAATCTGGAAAACAGTATGGAGACTCCTGGGAAAGCTGGGAATGGAACCACCATTTGACCCAGCTATTGCCCTTCTTGGACTTTTCCCTGAAGACCTTAAAAGAGCGTATTACAGGGATACTGCTACATCGATGTTCATAGCAGCACAATTCACAATTGCTAGACTGTGGAACCAACCCAGATACCCTTCAATAGATGAATGGATAAAAAAAAATGTGGCATTTATACACCATGGAGTATTACGCAGCACTAAAAAATGACAAAAGCATAGAATTTGCAGGGAAATGGATGGCACTAGAGCAGATTATGCTTAGTGAAGCTAGCCAATCCCTAAAAAACAAATACCAAATGTCTTCTTTGATATAATGAGAGCAACTAAGAACAGAGCAGGGAGGAAGAGCAGTAAGAAAAGATTAACATTAAACAGATACATGAGGTGGGATGGAAAGGGAGAGAAAAGGGAAATTGCATGGTAATGGAAGGAGACCCTCATTGTTATACAAAATTACATATAAGAGGTTGTGAGGGGAATGGGAAAATAAACAAGGAGAGATATGAATTACAGTGGATGGGGTAGAGAGAGAAGATGGGAGGGGAGGGAGGGGGGATGGTAGAGGATAGGAAAGGTAGCAGAATACAACAGTTACTAATAGGGCATTATGTAAAAATGTGGATGTGTAACCAATGTGATTCTGCAATCTGTATTTGGGGTAAAATTGGGAGTTCATAACCAACTTGAATCTAATGTATGAAATATGATATGTCAATAGCTTTATAATATTTTGAACAACCAATAAAAAAATTAAAAAAAAAAGGTTAGGGTTAGAGTTAAAGTTAGGGTTGATCTAGTGTTAGGGCTTGTGCTAGTGTTAGGTCTAGGTTTAGGGTTATGGCTAGGTCTAGTGTAAGGGTAAGCTTTATGTTAACGGTTAGATTTAGAGCAAGAATTATTATTTGTTTCACGGTCAGGGTCAGGGTTAGCTTTGGTTTACGTTAAGGTTAAGGGGTTAGGGATCGAATTGAGATTAGGTTTAGGTTTAGAGTTAAGGTAATGGAAGGGTTTACTTTATATTTTACTTAAGGTTTAAGGTAATGGATGGGTTATGTTTCAGTGATCAGGTTAAGGTTAGCATTAGGGTTAAGATTATGTTTAGTGTAATGGATAGTTTTAGAGCTAGGGTTAGGGCTAGGTTATGGTTTGGATTAAGTCTAGAATTAGTGTTAGTTTTAGGGACAGGGCTCGGGTTTGGTTTAGGGTAAGTGTTAGGGTTAGGGTAAGTGTTAGTTTAGGGTTAAGGTTATGGTTAGGTTAGGATAAGGGTTAGTGTCTGAGCTAGGGTTAGGGCTAGTGCGAGGGTTAGGTTTAGGTTCATTTCTGAGTTCAAGATTATGGTTAGAGTTAGGTTTAGTGTTAGGGATAGGGTTTTAATTAGGGTTAGGGATAGGATTAGGGTAATGGATATGGTTAGAGCTAAAGTTTGGGCTAGGTTTAAGGTTAGGATTAGGGCTAGGGTTAGGATTAGGATTTAGGATATGGCTAGGGTTATGTTTAGTGTAAGGGTTAGGCTTTGAGCTAGGGTTAGGTCTAAGGAGAGGTTTAGAGTTAGAGTTAGGATCTGGGTTAGGGCAAGGCTTAGGTTTATGCTTAGAGATAAGTTCAGGCCTAGGATTAGCTCTAGGTTTTGTGTTAGGTTTAGGGCTAGGGTTAGGACTATGGGTAATGTAAAAGATTTAGTTATGTTTAGGGCTAGTTTTAGGTTTAGGGTTATACTTAGGTCTAGTGTTAGGTCTAGGTTTTGGGTTAGTGTCAGGTTTAAAGCAGGTTTAAGTGTTAGGATCAGGGTCAGTGTTTATGATAGCGTTAGGTTTAGGGTTAGAGCCAGAATTGGGACTAGGTTTATGTCTAGGTATAGGGTAAGTGTTTGTTTTAGGTTAAGAGTTATTGTTAGGGCTAGTGCTACGATTTTGTGTAGGTCTAGGGCTAGATTTATAGCTATATTTAGGATTAGCTTTGAGTCTAGGTCTAGTGTTAGGCTTAGGTATAAGCATAGGGTTACCGGTAGGACTGGTGTTAGGTTTTGGTTTAGGTTTAGGGTCAGTTTAGACCTAGGGATACTTGTAGGGTCAGATGAGGGTCAGGGTTAGGTTTAAAGGTATAATGAGGGCTAGGGTTAAGACTAATAATATGGTTAGAGTTGAAGTTAGGCTAAGGATTAGGGTTAGGACTAGGGTTAGCATTTGGGTTAGGGTTTGGCTTAGGGTAAGTGGTAGGTTTAGAGCGAGGGTTAGAGCTAGGGTTAGGGTTAGGTTTAGGGCTAGTGTTAGGGATAAGATTAGGGTTAAAGCTAGGTTTAGGGCTCAGATCCAGGGTAGATTATTGTTTGCGTTAATGCTAGGGTTAAGACAATGACTAATGTACGAACTAGGGTAACAGTTAAGGCTAGTTTTAATGTTATGGTTACGGCTAGGTCTACTGTTAGGTTCAGCATCAGGGTCAGAGTAATTTTTAGAGTTAGAGTAGGGCTAGGTGTAAGGTTTGGGTTCAGTTTAGGTTAAGGGTTTGGGTTAGGAATATGGCTTGGTTTTGTTTTATGGCTAGGGCCAGTGCTAGGGCAAGTTTTAGGATTAGCATTATGGTTAGGTGTAGTGTTAGGGTTTGGTTTGGCTTATGATTACAGTTAAATTTAGAGTTAGGTTCAGATTTAGAATTAGGTTTAGATCTAGATTTATGATGGGTCTAAGGATACAAATAGGGCTAGGGCTAGTGCTAGGGCAAGAGTTATAGTTAGTCTTATGGCTAGGGTTAGGGTTAGGATAGGATTAAATTAGGGCTAGAATTAGCGCCAGGCTTAGTGTAAGTATTAGGCCTACAGTTAGGGCAGGGGTTAGGGTTAGGTTTAGGGTTATGGTTAGGTTTATAGTAAGGTATGAGGTTATAGGTAGGTTTAGGGCCAGTGTGAGGTTTAGGATTAGGGTTAGGGGTCGTGTTATGATTCAGGTTAGGATTAAGGCTAGTTGTAGGGCTAGGATTATGTTTAGGGCTAATTTAAGGTCTAGGGTTATGGTTAAATATAGTTTAAGTTTAGTTTTATGGGCTACACCTTGTGTAAGCATTAGGTTTATGGTTAGGTTCAGGTTTAGAGCTAAGGGTATTACTAGAATCATGGTCATGATTAGTGCTTTGGATAGGTTAAGGTTTAAAGTTAGGACTCGAATTAGCATTAAGTTTAGGATCAGCGTAATGAAAGGGTTAGGTTTAGGTTTCAGGTTAGATTTAGGGTAATGGATAGTGTGAAGGTTAGGGATATGGTTAGGTTTAGTCCTAGGGTTAGCATAGGTTAAGGGTTATGTTTAGGGTAATGGATAGGGTTAGAGCTAGGGTTACAGATAGGGTTATGGTTACAATAAGTGATAGGGTTAGAGTTAGGTTTAGGGTTAAAGCTAGGGTTAAGGCTTGGAATAGGGCTAGGATTTGGGTTAGGTTAGGGATACGGATAGGGTTACGGCTGGTGTAAGTACTAGGGTTATTATTAGGGCTGGTTTTTGTATTAGGGGTTAGAACTTGGACTAGTGTTAGGTTTAGGTTTAGGCTTAGTGTGATGTTTAGACCTAGGGTTAGTGTTAAGGTCAGTGTCAGGGTGAGGGTTAGTTCTAGAGTTCAGCTTAAGGCTCAAATTATTGCTAGGTTTAGGGCTTGGTGTAGGATTAGGGCTTGGTATATGTTAAGGATTAGGGTTAGATCTATGGCTTGGTTTTGTTTTACAGCTAGGGCTAGGGTTAGGGCAAGTTTTAGGATTAGACTTATGGTTAGGGCTAGGGTTAGTTTTAGGCTTAGGCTCATTTTTAAGGTTATATTTAGAGTTAGGGTTAGATCTAGGGTTATGGCCAGGGATATGAATAAGGCTAGGGTTAGACCTAATGTTCAGGCTAGGGTTAGGGTTCCAGTAAAGTATAGTGTTAGAAATAGAGTTAGAGCTAGGGTGAGAGTTAGAGTTAGCCTTTGGGCTAGGGTTAGGTTTAGTGTTAGGGTTAGGGATAGGACCACATTAGGGCTAAGATTGGGGCTATGGTTAGTGTTAGGGTTAGGCCTAGGGTTAGGGTTAGGGTTATAATTAAGGCTATGTTTAAGGCTAGTATAAGGACTAGAGTTTGTGCTGGGGTTAGGGCTAGGATTATGGCTAGGGCTAAAGTCAGGTCAAGGATTATGGTTAGGTAGGGATAATTTTAAGGTTAGGTTTATCGCCAAGTCTAGTGTAAGGTTTAGGTATAGTCTAATAGTCAGGTTTAGAGCTAGGGGAAATATTAATGTCAGGGTAAGTGTTGAGCTTTGGTTTAGGTTTGAGTTCAGGGTTAGGGCTCGAATTAGCATTAGAGTTAGCATTAGGGTAATGATAAGGTTAGGTTTAGGGTTCAGGTTAGGTTTAGGGTAATTGACAGTTTGGGGGATAGTTTTAGGGTTAGGGTTAAACCTAGGGTTACATTAGTGTAAGGGTAATGTTTAGGGTAATGGATACAGTTAGAGTTAAGTTTATAGCTAGGGTTATGGTTAGGATTAGATCTTGAGTTAGGGTTAGGGTGAGGGTTAGAACTACGGTTAGTTTCAGGTTTATGTTTACGATAAGGGTTAGGTTCTGAGTTAATGTTAGGCTGGGAGTTAGCTTCAGGGTTAGGTCTAGAGATAGGCTTACCGTAGGTTTTGGTTTAGAGTTAGTGTTAGTGTTAGACCTAGGATTAGTGGTATGGTCAGTATAAGGGTCAGGGTGAGGGTTAGAATTTGGGATAGGGTTAGAGATTGTAAAAGATGGAGGCAAATAGAGTGCATCATCCCCATGTACCACGTCACTGTGCAGGTAAATAATGAGTTAGAACACACAAAATCTATCTTGTTAGGAATTTCCAGCAAAATTGGGGTGCACCAAAACCTAGAGGAAGGATTTCCATCACCGAGGACTGGTTACTGGGTGTCAACTGCGAGTGAACTGTGAGCCCTGAGATCCAGGCTGATTGATCCGCTGCCCACCCCGCCGCTAGAGACAGTGGGGCGCCGAGAAGCGGCCAGCAACGTACAGAAACGGCACTGCGGATTCTGTGGAGTCCTGCTGGCTGTGCCCTCACTGAGCTCCGGGCTGAGGTTTATGGTTATGGTTAGGGTTAGGGTTAGTGTTCAGGTTAGGGTTAGGGTTACAGTAAGCTTTAGGGTTGAGGTTAGTGTTAGGGTTAGGATTAAGGTTAGGTTTAGTGCTAGAGTTAGGGTTAGGCTTAGGGATAAGGTTAGATTTACTGTTAGGATTAGGGTTATGTTTAGGTTTATGTTTAGTGTTAAGTTTAGTGTTGGGGTTTGTGTTATGGTTAGGGTTTGGGTTAGGGTTAGGTTTACAGTTAAGATTAGGTTTATGGTTGGGTTTTGCGTTAGTATTAGGGTTAGGGTTATTGTTAGAGTTAGGGTTACGATTAGTGTTTGTGATAGGGTTAGGTTTAGGGTTAGGGTTCAGGTTAGGGTTATTTTTAGTGTTAGGGTTAGGGTTGGGTTTAGGGTTACTGTTAGGGTTACCGTTAGGTTTAGGTTAGTGTTTGTGATAGTGTTAGATTTAAGGTTATCATTAGGGTTATGGTTAAGATTAGAGTTAGATTTAGTATTAGGCTTAGGGTTATGGTTAGTGTTAGGATTAGTATTAGTTTTAGGTTTAGAGTTAGGGTTACAGTTAGTTATAGGGTTAGTGTTAGGGTTAGGGTTAGTGTTAGGGTTAGGGTAAGGGTGGGTAAGGTTTAGGGTTAAATTTAGGTTAGGGTTATGGTTAGGTTTTGGTTAAGGTTTGTGTTAATGTTAGAATTACGGTTATGGTTTGTGTTAGGGTTAGGGTCTGGGTGTGGGTTTGTGTTAGGGTTACGGTTAGGGTTAAGTTTAGGCTTCATGTTAGAGTTTCAGTTAGGGTTAGATTTAAAGTTAGTTGTAGTTTATGGTTAGGATTAGGGTTAGTGTTACAGTTAGAATTAAGAGTAGTTTTCAGATTAGTGTTTTGGTTAGTGTTAGAGTTAGCTTGAAGCTTAGTGTTAGAGTTAGGTTTAGAGTAAGTTTTAGGATTAAGGTTACATTTATGGTGAGGTTTAGGGTTAGTGTTAGTGTTAGGGTTACGGTTCATGAGAGTTTTAGGGTTAGGTTTAGTGTTCGTGTTAGGATTAGTGTTAGGTTTAGGGTTATTGTAAGAATTAGGGTTAGTGTTAGTGTTAGTTTTAGGGATAGTGTTAGGATTAGGAATAGGTTTAGGATTAGTTTTAGGTTTAGGGCTGGGTTTAGGGTTAGGGTTAGGGTTCCTGTTAGAGTTAGGGTTAGGTTTATGGTTAGGGTTAGTTTTAGGTTTAAGTTTGGGGTTATGGTTAGGTTTAGGTTTAGTGTAAGGTTTAGGCTTAGGTTTAGTGCTAGGATTGTGTTTGTGTGAGGGATATGGTTTGTGTTATGGTAAGGTTTAGGTTTAGTGTTTGTGTTAGAGTTAGGGATAGGGTAAGGGTTAGGGTTAGGTTAGGATTAGGTGTTGAGTGAAGCTTAACTTTAGGTTTAGGGTTAGGTTTAGGGTTAGATTTAGGGTTACTTGTAGGTTAGGGTTAGTGTTAGGATTAGGGTTAGGATTAGTGTTAGGGTTAGGGTTAGGGTTTATGTTATGTTAAGGTTAGGGTGAGGGTTATGGGTAGGGTTAGGTTCAGTGTTAGGGTTAAGGTTAGGGTTAGGGACAGTGTTATGGTTAGGAATAGGTTTAGGTATACGTTTAGATTTAGAGTTAGAATTAGTGTTAGGGTTAATGTATCGGTTAGGCTTAGAGTTATGAATAGGTTTAGTGTTAGAATTTCGGGGAAGGAAGCGGTCCAGTTCTGTCCCCCACACTGGACAGTCCACCAAGGAAGCCAGTGGCCACCGTCTTGGAGAGCTGACGTCACCATCGCCAGTTTCTGACAGATTGCAGCAATAGAACAGGTGTGTGTGTGTTATTCAGCCCATCTCCCATACAGCATGGAATTCACATAAAATCTCTCCCCGGCTTTCCAGGGGAGGGATTATCAGAGTGAGTGTGAATAGAGGTGAGGGGAAAGGTAAAGGCACCTGACCTCCAACTCCCCCTCCCATCAGCAGTGAAAACGAAACCTGACTTTCCAGCTCTGGGGAAGGGGCAAGCAAAAGGAATCAAACAATAAGGTGCCGGTCCCCAATAGCCACACTCCACACCCAGCAAACTGCAGGCCCACAGTATAGTTTGAACTGCCGAGAGGCATCACACTGGGGAAGGCATGGCTAGCAGGAGAAGCCAGGGGACTAGAGGCCAGGAATATACCTAAGCTAACAGGTTTTTGAGAGACACCAGGGGCGGGAGGAGGGAGCGGACTCACACGGATTGTATCCTACAGCCAGAGGGCAAAATCTCAGCCCAAAAGGCACAGCACCACCTACTGGAAGCGAAGAAAATAGAAGCGTAACTGTGCCTTTTTGTTTGTTTGTTTTATTTTTTTAATTCTTTAATTTTTTAATTTTAAATTTTATTTTTAATTATTTTTTTCAATTGTAATTTTTATTTTACTGCTTTTTATTTTTTTATCATTTCTTTTATTTTCTATTCTTTTCTCTTCCTTTCTTCTCTCCCTCTCTCTTTCTTGGTTTGCGTCCATACCTTTTACCCAACTTTCCTCTTAAGCATGAACACCCAGTTTACGTATAACTTACTAAATGCAAATAGATAAATACTATGAATAGGTCTATAGTACACCTAAGTCCTTAACTACCCCCAAGTACTCCTGTCTATTCTCTTGTTAATATCTGCCTGCATTTGAGCAACCCCCCCAAAGAAGCTAACATATACTAAAGTCCATACCATCAAATTGCCCGACCTTAACATGAAATCCTAAGTCCAAACCTCAATTCTTTATATGCCATCAAAATCTAAAGGCCTTTAATGAAACTAATGAATTTACCTTAAATCACAATTAAATCCAACTTCTCTAAACATTGTCTCCCAACACAAAGGAGAGATAGTGGAACTATAAAAACCAAAACAAATTTAAAGGAGAAAACAGAAACACAGCAATCAAACAGAGTTGGAAAGTAACTTGAGCACCATGAAAAAACAAGGGAAAAAATTATTACAAACAATGCAGGACAACTTAAATACATAGGAGAACCTAGAGGCATTGGAAAAATGGACAGAGAAAGAACTCAAGGCATACCTAACTCAGATGGAACGGAAGCTTAGAGAAGATATTAGACAGCAAGTCCAAATAATGAAAGTATATTTTGAAAACGAATTAAATAAGCAAATTCAAATGACAAAGAACGAGCTCTACCAGGAGATAGAGATTTAAAAAAAATCAAACAGTAATCCTAGAAATGCAGGAAACCATAAACGAAATTAAAAACTCAAACAACAATATTATAAATAGACTAGATCAAGTAGAAGTCAGAACATCAGATAATGAAGACAAAATTTATCAACTTGATAATAATATAGTCAACACAGAAAGGATGCTTAAAATTCACAAGCAATCTATACAAGAGATATGGGATGTTATAAAAAAAATCAAACTTGAGAGTCATTGGGATAGAACAAGTTATAAAGCTTCAAACCAATGGAATGAACAATCTATTGAATGAAATAATCCTAGAAAACTTCCCAGATATGAAAAATGGAATGGATTGCCAAATCCTGTAAGCCTACAGGACCCGAAACATTCAAAACCATAATAGACCAACTCCAAGGTACATAATTATGAATATATCCAACATACAGAACAAGGAGAGAATATTAAAAGCTATGAGAGAAAGGAGGCAGATTATATTCAGGGGTAAACCAATTAGGTTAACGGCTGATTTTTCATCACAGACGTTGAAAGCGAGAAGATCCTGGAACAACATATTTCAAACGCTGAAAAATAATGGATTCCAACCAAGAATACTGTATCCAGCAAAATTAAGATTCAGATTTGAAAATGAAATTAAAATATTTCATGATAAACAAAAGTTGAAAGAATTCGCAGCCAGAAAACCAGCACTGAAAGGCATTCTAAGAAAAACACTACAAGAAGTGGAATTGAAAAACAGCACCCAAAACTAACAGTGGGAGGTAACTGAGTAAAGGGAAGGGAAAAAAATAACCAAAAAGGAAAAAAAAAACTAGCCATATTAAAATAAATATATAAACAAGCATGACGGGAAGTATAAACCATATATCACTAGTAACCTTAAACGTTAATGGCTTAAACTCACCAATCAAGAAACATAGGCTAGTAACCTGGAATAAAAAAACAAATCCAACAATATGCTGCCTTTAGGAGACTCATATGATAGGAAAAGACATACACAGGCTGAAGGTGAAAGGTTGGGAAAAATCATACCACTCACATGGTCCTTGGAAGCAACCAGGAGTGGCCATACTCATATCGGATAAAATCAACTTCAAACCTAAGTTAATCAAAAAGGATAAAGAAGGACACTACATACTGTTAAAAGGAACAATTCACCAACAAGACATAACAATTATCAATATGCATGCACCAAATAATGTTGCTGCAACGTTCATAAAACAAACTCTCCTCAATTTCAAGAGTCAAATAGACCACAACACAATAATTATGGGTGACTGCAACACACCGCTCTCTCCATTGGACAGATCCTCCAGACAAAAGCTGAATAAAAATACTATAGAACTCAATCACACAATCAATAACCTAGACTTAACTGACATATATAGAATATATCAACCATCATCAATGGATACACCTTCTTCTCAGCAGCACATGGATCCTTCTCAAAGATAGACCATATATTATGCCATAGGGCAACTCTTAGTAAATATAAAGGTGTGGAGATAATACCATGCATCTTATCTGATCATAATGGAATGAAACTGGAAATCAATGATAAAAGAAGGAAGGAAAAAACCTGCATCACCTGGAAAATGAACAATATGTTACTGAATGATCAATGGGTTATAGAAGACATCAAGGAGGAAATTTAAAAATTCTGAGAGATAAATGAAAATACAGACACATGATATCAGGATCTATTGGACACCAAAAAAGCAGTTTTAAGAGGGAAATTCATTTCCTGTAGTTCATTCCTCAAAAAAAGAAAAAAAAAAAACAACAAATACATGAACTCACACTTCATCTCAAAACCCTAGAAAAGGAAGAGCAAAACAACAGCAAATGTAGTAGAAGGCAAGAAATAATTAAAATCAGAGTGGAAATCAACAAAATTGAAACAAAAAAAAACATTGAAAAAATTGATAAAACTAAAAGTTGGTTCTTTGACAAAATAAATAAGATCGACAGACTCTTAGCCATGCTAATGATGAGAAGAAGAGAGAGAGCTCAAATTACTAACATACAGGATGAAAAAGGCAATATCACAATGGACACTACAGAAATACAGAGGATAATTAGAAATTATTTTGAAACCCTATATTCCAATAAAATAGAAGACAGCGATGATATCGATAAATTACTTAAGTTATATGATTAGCCCAGATTGAGTCAGGAAGATATACACAATTTAAACAGACCAATAACAAAGGAGGAAATAGAAGAAGCCATCAAAAGACTACCAACCAAGAAAAGCCATGGACCGAATGGATTTACAGCAGAGTTTTACAAAACCTTCAAAGAAAAATTAATACCAATACTTTTCAAGTTATTTCAAGAAATAGAAAAAGAAGGAGCTCTTCCAAACTCATTCTATGAGGCCAACATCACCCTGATCCTGAAACCAGACAAAGACACTTCAAAGACCAATATCTCTAATGAACTTAGATGCAAAAATCCTCAATAAAATCCTGGTGAATTGAATACAAAAGCATATCAAAAAAAATTGTGCACCATGATGAAGTAGGATTCATCCCTGGGATGCAAGGCTGGTTCAATATACGGAAATCAATAAATGTTATTCACCCCATCAATAAACTTAACCACAATAACAGCATGATCATCTCGATAGATTCAGAAAAAGCATTCAACAAAGTTCAGCATCCCTTTATGTTCAAAACACTAGAAAAACTAGGGATAACAGGAACTTACCTCAACATTGTAAAAGCTATCTATGCTAAGCCTCAGGCTAGCATCATTCTGAATGGAGAAAAACTGAAGACATTCCCTCTAAAATCTGGAACAAGACAGGGATTCCCTCTCTCACCACTTCTATTCAATTTAGTCCTTGAAATACTAGCCAGAACAATTAGACAGTCAAAAGAAATTAAAGGCATAAAAATAGGAAAAGGAGAACTTAAATTATCACTATTTGCGGATGATATGATACTATATCTAACAGACACAAAAGGGCCTACAAAGAAACTACTAGAGCTAATAAGTGAATTCAGCAAAGTGGCAGGTTATAAAATCAACACACATAAATCAAAGGCATTCCTGCATATCATTGACAAATCTTATGAAATGGAAATGAGGACAACCACCCCATTCACAATATCCTCTCAAAAAAAATACTTGGGAATCAACATAACAAAAGAGGTGAAAGATTTATACAATGAAAACTGCAGAACCCTAAAGAGATAAATAGAATAAGATCTTAGAAGATGGAAAAAATATACCCTGTTCATGGATAGGAAGAACTAACAACATCAAAATGGCAATATTACCCAAAGTTCTCTATAGGTTCAATGCATTGCCATTCAAAATCCCAATGGTATTTCTTGTAGAAATAGATAAAGGAACCATGAAATTCTTATGGAAAAACAAAATACCCAGAATAGCAAAAGCAATTCTAAGCGGGAAGTGTGAATCAGGAGGTATAATGATACCAGATTTCAAACTGTACTACAGAGCAATGGTACCAAAAAGAGCATGGTACTTGTACCAAAACAGGTGGGTGGACCAATGGTACAGAATAGAGGACATTGAGACCAATCCACAAAATTAAAACTTTCTTATATTTGATAAAGGGGCTAAAAGCATGCAATGGAGGAAGGATAGCATCTTCAACAAATGGTGCTGGGAAAACTGGAAATTCATATGCAACAAAATGATACTGAATCCCTTTCTCTCGCCATGCTCAAAAGTTAACTCAAAATGGATCCAAGAGCTTGATATCAAATCAGAGACTCTGCACCTGATAGAAGAAAAGGTTGGCTCCGAGCTACATATTGTGGGTTTGGGCTCCAAATTCCTTAATAGGTCACCCACAGGACAAGAGTTAATAACTAGAAACAACAAATGGGACTTACTTAAACTACAAAGTTTTTTCTCAACAAGAGAAAAATAAGACTTCCTGCTTAGCATTGTTTTTGCTATTCTGGGTCTTTTATTTTTCCATATGAATTTCATGATTGCTTTCTCTATTTCTACAAGAAATTCCAACGGGATTTTGATTGGCATTGCATTAAACCTATAGAGAACTTTTGGTAATATCGCCATTTTGATGATGTTAGTTCTGCCTATCCATGAACAGGGTATATTTTTCCATCTTCTAAGATATTCTTCTATTTCTCTCTTTAGGGTTCTGTAGTTTTTTTTTCTGTAGTTTTTGTATAAGTCTTTCACCTCTTTTGTTAGGTTGATTCCCAAGCATTTTATTTTTTTTTGAAGATATTGTGAATGGAGTGGTTTTCCTCATTTACATTTCAGAGGAATTGTCACTGATATACAGGAATGCCTTTTATTTATGCATGTTGATTTTATATCCTGCCACTTTGCTGAATTCATTTATTAGCTCTAATAGTTTCTTTGTAGACCCTTTTGGGTCTGCTATGTATAGAATAATGTCATCTGCAAATAGTGATAATTTAAGTTCTTCTTTTCCTATTTTTATGCCTTTAATTTCTTTCGTCTGTCTAATTGCTCTGGCCAGTGTTTCGAGAACTATGTTGAACAGAAGTGGTGAGAGAGGGCATCCCTGTCTTGTTCCAGATTTTAGAGGGAATGCCTTCAATTTTTCTCCATTCAGAATGATGCTAGCCTGAGGCTTAGCATAGATTGCTTTTAAAATATTGAGGTATGTTCCTGTTATCCCTAGTTTTTCTAGAGTTTTAAACATAAAGGGATGCTGTACTTTGTCGAATGCTTTTTCCGCATCTATCGAGATGACCATATGGTTCTTATTTTTAAGTCTATTGATGTGGTGAATAACATTTATTGATTTCCGTATATTGAACCAGCCTTGCATCCCAGGGATGAATCCTACTTCATCATGGTGCACAATTTTTTTGATATTTTTTGTATTTCATTCACCAGGATTTTATTGAGGATTTTTGCATCTAGGTTCATTAGAGATGATGGTCTGTAGTTTTTTTCTTTGAAGTGTCTTTGTCTGGTTTAGGTATTAGAATGAATTTGGAAGTTCTCCCTCTTTTTCTATTTCCTGAAGTTGCTTGAAATATATTGGTATTAGTTCCTCTTTAAAGGTTTTGTAAAACTCTGTTGTATACCCATCCGGTCCTGGGCTTTTCTTAGTTGGTAGTCTTTTGATTGTTTCTTCTATTTCCTCAATTGATATTGTTCTGTTTAGGTTGTTTATATCATCCTGACTCAATCTGGGCAGATCATATGACTTAAGAAATTTATCTATGCCTTCACTATCTTCTAATTTATTGGAGTATATGGATTCAAAATAATTTTTGATTATCTTCTGTATTTCTGAAGTGTCTGTTGTGATATTGCCTTTTTCATCCCGTATGATAGTAATTTGAGTTCGCTCTCTTCTTCTCTTCGCTAGCATGGCTAAGGGTCTGTCGATTTTGTTTATTTTTTCAAAGAACCAACTTTTAGTTTGTCAATTTTTTCAATTGTTTCTTTTGTTTCTATTTCATTAATTTCAGCTCTGATTTTAATTATTTCTTGCCTTCTACTTCTTTTGCTGTTGTTTTGTTCTTCTTTTTCTAGGATTTTGAGATGAAGTATGAGATCATTTATTTGTTGTTGTTTTTTTTTTCTTTTTTTAAGGAATGAACTCCAAGCAATGAATTTTCCTCTTAGAACTGCTTTCAATGTGTCTCACAGATTTTGATATGTTGTGTCTGTGTTTTCATTTATCTCTAAGAATTTTTTAATTTCCTCCTTGATGTCTTCTGTAACCCATTGATCATTCAGTAACCTATTGTTCATTCTCCAAGTGATGTATGATTTTTCCTTCCTTCTTTTATCATTGATTTTCAGTTTCATTCCATTATGATCAGATAAGATGCATGGTATTATCTCTAGTCCTTTATATTGTCTAAGAGTGGCCCTGTGACATAATATATGATCTATTTTTGAGAAGGATCCATGTGCTGCTGAGAAAAAAGTGTAACTGCTTGATGTTGGGTGGTGTATGCTATATATGTCAATTAAATCTAGGTTATTAATTGTGTTATTTGGTTCTATAGTTTCCTTATTCAACTTTTGTTTGGAAGATCTGTCCAGTGGCAAGAGAGGTGTGTTGAAGTCTCCCATCATTATTGTATGTTGGGTTATTATACTCTTGAACTTGAGAAGAGTTTGTTTGATGTATATTGTTGCAACATTGTTTGGGGCATATATATTTATGATAGTTATGTCTTGTTGGTGTATTGTTCCCTTAAGCAGAGACATGCCATGTGATAGAAGAAAATGTAGGCTAAGGTCTACATACGGTGGGGTTGGGCTCCAAATTCCTCAATAGGACACCCATAGCACAAAAGTTAATAACTAGAATCAACAAATGGGACTTACTCAAACTAAAAAGTTTTTTTTTCTCAGCAAAAGAAACAATAAGAGAGGTAAATAGGGAGCCTACATCCTGGGAACAAATCTTTACTCCTCACACTTCAGATAGAGCCCTAATATCCAGAGTATACAAAGAACTCAAAAATTAGACAATAAGAGAACAAACAACCCAATCAACAAATGGGCCAAGGACCTGAACAGACACTTCTCAGAGGAGGACTTACAGTCAATCAACAAGTACATGAAAAAATGCTCACCATCTCTAGCTGTCAGAGAAATGCAAATCAAAACCACCATAAGATACCATCTCACTCCAGTAAGATTGGCACCCATTAGGAAGTCCAACAACAACAAGTGCTGGCGAGGATGTGGGGAAAAGGGTACACTTGTACATTGCTGGTGGGACTGCAAATTGGTGCAGCCAATTGGGAAAGCAGTATGGAGATTTCTTGGAAAGCTGGGAATGGAGCCACCATTTGACCCAGCTATTTCCCTTCTCGGTCTATTCCCTAAAGACCTAAAAAGAGCATGCTACAGGGACACTGCTACATCAATGTTCATAGCAGCACAATTCACAATAGCAAGACTGTGGAACCAACCTAGATGCCCTTCAATAGAAGAAAGGATAAAAAATTGTGGCATTTATACACAATGGAATATTACTCTGCATTAACAAATGACAAAATCATAGAATTTACAGGGAAATGGATGGCATTAGAGCAGATTATGCTAAGTGAAGCTAGCCAATCCCTAAAAAACAAATGCCAAATGTCTTCTTTGATATAAGGAAAGTAACTAAGAACAGAGTAGGGACAAAGAGCAGGAGAAAAAGAATAACATTAAACAGGGGTGGGAGGGAAAGGGAGAGAGAAGGGAAATTGCATGGAAATGGAAGGAGACCCTCAGGGTTATACAAAAGTACATAAAAGAGGAAGTGAGGGGAAAGGGAAAAATAATAAAAGGGGGAGAAATGAATGAAAGTAGAGGGGGTAGAGGGAGAAGAGGGGAGGGGAGGGAAGGGGAGGGGGATAGTAGAGGATAGGAAAGGCAGCAGAACACAACAGACACTAGTATGGCAATATGTAAATCAATGGATGTGTAACTGATGTGATTCTGCAATCTGCATATGGGGAAAAAAATGGGAGTTCATAACCCACTTGAATCAAAGTGTGAAACATGATATATCAAGAAACATGTAATGTTTTGAACAACCAACAATAAAAAAAATTAAAAAAAGAGAGAAAAATAAGAGAGGTAAATAGGGAGCCTACATCCTAGGAACAAATTTTTACTCCTCACACTTCAGATAGAGCCCTAATATCCAGAGTATACAAAGAACTCAAAAAATTAAACAATAAGATAACAAATAACCCAATCAACAAATGGGCCAAAGACCTGAAGAGACACTTCTCAGAGGATGACATACAATCAATCAACAAATACATGAAAAACTGCTAACAATCTCTAGCAGTCAGAGAAATGCAAATCAAAACCTCCCTAATATACCACCTCATTCCAGTAAGATTAGCAGCCATTATGAAATCAAACAACAACAAGTGCTGGCGAGGATGTGGGGAAAAGGTTACTCTTGTACATTGCTTGTGGGACTGAAAATTGGTGTGGTAAATTTGCAAAGCAGTATGGAGATTACTGGGAAAGCTGGGAATGGAAACACCATTTTACCCAGCTATTGCCCTTCTTGGACTATTCCCTGAAAACCTTAAAAGAGCATACTACAGGGATACTGCCACATCAATGTTCATAGCAGCACAATTCACAATAGCTAGACTGTGGAACCAACTCAGATGCCCTTCAATAGATGAATGGATAAAAAATAAATGTGGCATTTATACACAATGGAGTATTACACAGCACTAAAAAATGACAAAATCATGGAATTTGCAGGGAAATGGATGACATTAGAGCAGATTATGCTAAGTTAAGCTAGCCAATCCCTAAAAAACAAATGCCAAATGTCTTCTTTGATATAATGAGAACAACCAAGTACATAGCAGGGAGGAAGAGCACGAGGAAAAAATTAACATTAAACAGAGACATGAGGTGGGAGGGAAAAGGAGAGAAAAGGGAAATTGCATGGAAATGGAAGGAGACCCTCACTGTTATACAAAATTACATATAAGAGGTTGTGAGGGGTAAGGGAAAAAAAAAACAAGGGAAAGAATTAAATTACAACAGATGGGGTAGAGAGAGAAGATGGGAGGGGAGGGGAGGGGGATAGTAGAGGAGAGGAAAGGTAGCAGAATACAACAGTTAATAATATGGCATTATGTAAAAATGTGGATGTGTAATCGATGTGATTCTGCAATCTCTATTTGGGGTAAAATGGGAGCTCATAACCCACTTGAATTGAATGTATGAAATATGATATGTCAAGAGTTTTGTAATGTTTTGAATAACCAATAAAAAATATACAGAGCTAATAAAAAAAAGAATTTGGGATAGGGTAGAGCTAGAATGAGAGCTAGGGTTAGGGCTATTAATAGAGTAAGGGTTTTGGTTAGCCTAAAGATTAAGGATAGGTCTAGGTTTACCCTTAGGTTTAGGGTTTTGCTTAGGGTAAGGGATTTGTTTAGAGGTAGGTTTAGGGCTATGGTTAGGGTTGGAGTTAGGGTTAAATCTACTTTTAGGGCTAGTGTTTGGTTTAGGGTTTAGGATAGGATTAGGGCCATGGCTAATGTAAGAACTAGGGTTAAAATTAGGTTAGTTTTAGTGTTATGGTTAGGTTTAGTGTTAGGGTTAGGTTTAAGTTTAGGGTGATATTTATAGCTACAGTTTGTGTTAGGATAAGAGTCAGGTCAGGGTTCATTTTAGGGTTAGGGATTGGACTCGAATTATTGTTAGGGTTTTTCTTAGCATTTGGTTTAAGGTGAGGGCAATGTTTAGAGGTAGGTTGAGTGTTAACAAGATATGAGTCAGGGTCAGTGTTAGTTTTAAAGTTAGTGTTAGAACTCGAATTAGGGCTAGGGATATGTCTAGGTTTAGTGTTATGGTTCAGTATTAGTTAATGTTTATGATTAGGGCTATTGCTTGGTTTTGGTTTAGTCCTAGGGTTAGGTTTAGGGATAGTGTAAGTGTTAAGCTTAGGCTTAGGTTTACGGTTAGATTTGGACTTAGGGTTAGATCTAGGGTTAGTGCTAGAGGTAGGGTTATTGTAAAGGATAGGGTTAGAACTAGGGATAGGTATAGGTCAAGAGATAGAGTGAGTCTTAGGGCTAGGGTTAGTGTTAGGGTTAGATATAGGTCTAAATTAGTGGTAGGATTAGGGCTAGGTTTATTGTTTCGCTTAAGCCTAGAGTTAGGGTTAGGGTTAGGGTTAAGCTTAGGGGAAGAGTTGGCATTATAGGTAGGTAGAGAGGTAGGGTAAGGGTTACAATTTGGGTTAGTGGTAGGGTTAGTGTTATGATTATAGCTAGTTTTAGGGCTAAGATGAGGGCTAGGGTTTGTTTTAGGTTTAGGACTATGGTTAGGGCTATGGCTAATTTCAGGTCCAGAATTATGGTAAAAGATATTTTTTAGGGTTAGGATTATGGCTACTTCTAGGGTAAGGGTTAGGTGTAGATTTATGTTCAAGTTTAGATGTAGGGGTTTTATTAGGGTCAAGGTCAGGGTTAGGGTTTGGGATAGGTTAAGCTTTAAATTTAGGACTTGAATTAGTGTTAGTGTTAGAGTAAGGGTAATGATAGGTTTAGGTTTAGGTTAAAGTTTGGTTCAGGGTAATAGATTGGGTTACGATTAGGGATAGGTTTAGTTTCATGCCTATGATTAGCATTAGGGTTATGGTTTGGGTTATGATAATGGATAGAGTTAGAGATCGGTTTAGAGCTAGGTTTATGGTTATGAATAGGGCTAGGGTTAAAGCTATGATTAGGGTTAGGTTTTGGGTTAAGTTAGATATAGGGTTAGGGTTAGTGCTGATATAAGTACTAGGGTGATGTTTAGGGCTATTTTTAGGGTTTTAGGGCTAGAGTTAGTGTTAGGGTTAGGTTTATGGTTAGGGTGATGTTTAGCGCTAGTAGTGTTAGGGTCAGTGTCAGGTTCAGGGTTAGTTTAAGGGTTCGGCTTACAACTCATATTAGAGCTAGGGTTAGGGCTAGGTTTAAGGTTAGGTTTTGGATTAAGTTAAGGGTTAGGGTTATAGGTATAGCTAGGTTTTGTTTTAGGGCTATGGCTAGAATTAGGGCTTGTTTTAGGATTAGTGTTATGGTTTGGGCTAGTGATAGTGTTTGGCTTATTCTTCAGGTAAGGGCTCGATTTACAATTAGGTTTTGTCTAAGGTTAATGCTAGGGCAAAGGATCAGGCAAGGGTTAGGCCTAGGGATAGGGCTAGGGTTAGGTTTATGGTAAGGGATAGGGTTAAAATAAGTGAAAGTTCTAATGTGAGAGTTAGAGTTAGTTTTAGGACTAGGATTAAGGATAGGGCTAAATTAGGGCTAAGATTAGGGTTAGGGTTAGTGTCAGGGTTATGCCTAGATTTTGGGTTAGGATTGTAATTAAGGCTATGTTTAGAGCCTGGATAAGGACTAGGGTTTGTGTAAGGGTTAGGGCTAGACTTATGGCTAGGGCTAATGTCAGGTCTAGGGTTACAGTTAGGGATAGTTTTAGGGAAAGTTTTATGGCTATGTCTATTGTTAGGGCTAGTTATAGGGTAAGATTCAGGTTTAGAGGTAGGGGAATTATTGGAACAAGGGCCAGTGTTAGGGCTTGGTTTAGGTTTGAGTTTAGGGTTATGGCTCAAATTAGAGTTAGTGTTAGGGTAAAGATAGGGTTAGGTTTAGGGTTCAGGTTAGGCTTAGGGAAATTTATAGTTTTGAGGACAGTGCTAGGGTTAGAGTTAATTTTAGGGTTAGCATTAGGATAAGGGTCATGTTTAGGGTAATGGATACAGTTAGAGTTAAGTTTAGGACTAGCCTTATAGTTAGGATTACGTCTTGGGTTAGGGTTACGGTGAACGTTAGGTTTAAGGCTAGGTTTATGGCTTGGATGAGGGTTTGGGTAAGGGCTAGGGCTATTATTAAGGCTAGGGCTAATGTCAGGTCTGGCTTTAGGGTTAAGGGTAGTTGTAGCATTTGGTTTTGAATAGGTCTACTGTAAGGGTTAGGTTTAGGGTAAAGGTCAGGTTTAGAGCTAGGTGTATTATAACCTTCAGCGACAGGATTAGGGATTGGTTTTGATTAAGGTTTAGGGTTAAGGCTCAAATTAGCATTAGGTTTAGAGTAATGGATATGGTTAGGGTTAGGGTTCAGGTAAGGTTTAAAAATTTGAATAGCCTTAGGGATAGCTATACAGTTAGGTTTAGTCCTATTGTAAGCATTTGGGTTATGCTTAAGTTTAGGGTAAAAGATAGGATTATAGCTAAGGTTAGGGCTACATTTATAGTTAGATTTTGGGCTACTGTTAGGGTTTGGATTAGGGTTATGGTTAGGCCTAGGGTTAGGGTTAGGTTTAGAGTAAGTGTTATGGTTGGAGCTAGATTTAGTGTTAGGATGAGGGTTATGGTTAGAGCAGATCTAAGGTAAATTCTAGGGTTAGGGCTATGTTTAGCATTAGGGTTATGGTTAGAGTTATGGTAATGGATAGAGATAGAGCAAGGGTTTGGACAATGGTTACAGTTAAAATTAGGGTTAAATATAGGGTTAGGTATAGGGCCACATTAATGTTTAGGATTCCAATTAGGGCTCAGTTTAGTGGTAGATTTAGGGTTAGAGTTACTTTATTCAAATTTCTTTGATACAATCAAGGATTTATCTTTAACTAACCTTACTCTGTTTCCCAGGTTTAGGCCTTTTGATTGAAGGTTTTCTTGTCTGGAACAGTTAATATATTCATTTTACTTCATTTTGAGCTCTATGAGTAAATGTAAATGTCCCTGGAAATCAAACAAGGTTTATGCTAGCTGCTTGAAACTGCACACACACCCTCAATTCTTTGTGGGGACACTCTGGTATGTTCCTTGTGAGTGTAGGCCTAAGCTGAAGCATGGGAAAAATAAAAACGTTTTTCCTAGAGCTCTTTAGGAGAAAGCAGGGATTATGCGTGCACTGAAATTTCTCCCACAATTATTTTGTCAGATTTGTTTGATACTGAGTAGGATTCATTATTCAGCTTGCCCCACAAAGCTCTCCAAGTCTGGGACTTCTAGAATCAATGGTTCTCTAGTCAGGTTAGGGTTAGTGTTAGGTTTAGAGTTAGGGCTGGGTTTAGATGTAGAGTTAGGGTGAGAGTAAGTTTTGTACAAATTTCTTTGATGCTTGGAAGGAGTCATCTTTTACCTACCCTTAATATGTTCCTCAGGTTTGAGCCTTCTCATTTCAGTGGTTCACTAACACAGACAATCTGTATTTTAAGGTTTCACTTCATATTGACCTATATAGGTAAATGAAAATGGAGTTGAAATCAAACTGGGTTGGTTCTAGCTGCTTGAAACTTCAAACACTGAATCAGTTCTCTGTGGAACTCTCTGCTTTGTTCCTTGTGAAAGTAGCCCTAAGATGGAGATGGCAAAAACAACTTTGTCCGAGAGGCCTTTAGCAGAAAACAGAGAAATATGCATGAACTGAAATACCACCTCAATTATTTGGTCTTATTTCTTTGATACTGCATAGGATTCATCTGATAGCTTAGCCCCCTAGGGTCCCCACATTTGGGACTTCTAAGATCAACAGTTTTTCAAACAGGTTAGGGTTTGTGTTAAGGCTAGTGTTAGGGCTAGTTTTAGATCTAGTATTAGGGTTAGAATTAATTTTGTTCAAATTTCTTTGATATTGGGCAGGATATATTTTTCTCCTATCCTTACTACTCCACGTTTGGGCCTCCTAGGTTCAATGGTTCATTGTAAGGAATAGTTTGTATTTTAAAGTTTCATTTCATTTTGTCCTATACGCTTAAATGGAAATGGAGCTGGAAATCAAACAGCATTGGTGCTAGTTGCTTGAAACTTCACATTCCATCCATTCTCTGTGAGCAATCTCTGGTTTGTTCTATTGAGAATACGCCTAAGTTGAAGCATGTAAGAACAACCTTATTCAAAATTCCTTTAGTAGATAACAGGGAAATATGCATGTACTGATATAATCCATGAATTTTTGGACATATTTCTTTGATATTGTGCAGCATTCATCCCTTAGCTTGCCCCCATAGGCTTCCAAAGTTTGGAAATTTTACAGTCAAAGGTTTCATAAAAAAGTTATGATTAGGGGAAGAGCTAGCGTTAGAGCCAGTGTTAGGGTTAGAGTTAGTTAATTCAAAATTCTCTGATACTTGGAAGGATTTATCTTTTAGCTATATTGACTCTGTTCCCCAGGTTTAGGCCTTCTCCATTCACAGTATTGCTGTCAGGAACATTTTCTATTTTAAGACTTCGCTTCATTTTGACCTATACGGGAAAGTTAATGGAGTTGAAAATCAAACAAGTTTTGTTCTACCTGACTGAACCTTCACATACTCCATCAGTTCTCTGTAGGGACTCTGGTATGTTCCTTGTAAAAGTAAGACTACGCTTAAGCATGCCAAAACAACCTAATCTGAGAGGCCTCTAGGCTAAAACAGGAAAATATGCATGTACTGAAAAAACTCCCATAATTATTTGGTCAGATTTATTTGATGTTGCGTAGGATTCATTACTTAGCTTTCCACACAAGGCCCCCCAGGGGCGGGGATTCTAAGATCAATGGTTCTTTTATCAGATTAGCGTTAATGTTAGGTTTAGGGTTACAGCTAGGGCTAGGGTTAGAGGTAATGGTAGGGTGAGACATAGTTTTGTTTAAATGTCTTTGATACTGCGAAGGAGTCATCCTTTCTCTAGCCTTAGTATGCTCCCAAGGTATGTTCTTCTCAATTCAATGGTTAACTATCATGAACAATTTGTAATTTAAGGTATCACTTCATTTTGATACCTATGGGTAAATGGAAATGGAGATGCAAATCAAACAGTCACCCTTCCCCTAAACCTAACCATAAACCTAACCATAAACATAGCCCTAATCCTAGGGGTAAGCCTAACACTAAGCCTAGACCTATTCCTAGCCCTAATTTAGCCCTAACCCTAACCCAAACTCTAGCACTAACACTAAATCAAACTCTTGCCATAGCCCTATTTCTATTTCTAACTCATCCTTTACCGTAACCAAAACACTAGCCCCAATCTTAGCTCTAACACTAGCCAAAGCCCTAACCCTAGTATTAATCATGACTTTAAATCTACTCCAAAGCCTAAACTCAGTAGCAATAACACTAACACTAATCAGTAGCAATAACACTAACACTAATCATATAACTACCTTAACTTTAGCTTTAGTCCTAAAACAAAACCGAAACATAGGACTAACCCTAACCCTTAACCTAAACCAAATCCTAACCCTAAATCTACCCTTAAGCCTACCCCTAATTTGAGTCCTATCCCTAACTATAAAATGAACCATGACCCTGATTCAGACCCTAACACTAACCCTAGTTAAAACATCACCGTAAACCTAAACCTAATACTTAAACTAGAGTCAGTCTTAAATGTAACCCTAAAACTAGCCTTAATTGTAACCTTAGTTCTTACATTACCATATTCCTAAGATAAGCCCTAATGTAATCCAAAACATAGCCCTAATCCAAGACCTAACCCTAGCTTTAACGCTACCTCAAACCCTAAACCTAGCCCTAACCCTTACCCTAAACCTAACCCTAACTTTAATCTTTGCACTAAACCTAAACCTAACCATATCCCTAGGCCTGACTCTAACCATAAACCTAGCCCTAACCCTAGCTCTAACCCTAACTATTAACCAAATTCTATCCCAAACCCTAATGCTAATCCTCAGCCTGACCCTAGCACTATTAGTAAACCTAAACTATCCATTACCCTAAAATTAACCTGAACCATAACCTGAAAAATATCATTACCCTAACTGTAACCTTAACCTTAATGGGAACTCAAGCCCTAATACTAACACTAAAAGTAACCCTAACCATTACCCTAACCCTGACCGTTACCCTAGTCCTAACAATAACCATAAAAGTAACACTAAACCTAACCCAAATGCTAAACCTACCACTAACCCTAAACCTGAACCTAATGCTAAACTAACACTAATCCTATCCCTAACCCTAACCCTAACTCCATACATAACACTAACCATAACCCTAATCATAAACATAATCCTAACCCTAACCCTAACCCTAACCCTAACACAAACTTTAACCCTAACACTAACCCAAACACTAAGGCTAAACCTAACATTAACCCTAAACCTAACCCTAATGCTAACCGAACACTAACCATAACTCGAAACCAACCCTAACACTAAATACAAACCAATCTCCAAATATAACACAAACCCTAACCATAACCTTAACCCTAACACTAACCCTAACCCTAAAGCTAATCCTAATTGTTATCCCAACCCTAACACTAACCACAACCCTGACACAAACCTTAATGCTAAACATAACACAAAACCTAAATCTAACCCTAACCCTAAACCTAATATTAACACTAACCCAATCCCTAACACAAACACTAATCCTAACCCTAATCCTAACACTAAAACTAACCGTATCCCTAACCCTCACCATAATTTTAACCTAAAACTTAAACCTAACCTAAACCTAACCCTAACACAAAACCTTACCTTAACCTTAACATAAACCTAACACAAATCCTAAATAACCCTCTAACATTAACCCTAACTCTAACCCCAACTTAACCCTAACCCAAACACAAATCCTAACCCAAACCATAATCTTAACCCTAATACCAACCCTTACCTAACCGTAACAATAATCCTAAACCTAACACTAATCCTAACATGAACTATAAACCCAACCATATCACTAAGTCTAACTTTCACCGAAAGACTATCCCTAATCCTAACACTAACCCTAAAACTAACCCTATTCCTAATCCTAACAGAAATCCTAACCCTAAGCCAAACTTTAACCCAAACAATAACCCTAACCCTTATTTAACCCTAATCCTAAAACTAACCCTTATCCTACTCCTAACAATAACCCTAACCTTAACACAAAACATAACACTCACCCTAGTCCTAACCCTAAACCTAAAAATAATTCTAACCCTAAAACTAACACTAAGCCTAAACCTAAGTATAACTCACCCCAATCACTAACGCTAACCTTAAACCTAATCCTAAGAATAACACAAACCCTAACCGTAACCAAACCCTAAACCTAAACCTAACACTAACCCTAAACCTAAACCTAACATGAGCCTTAACCCTAACCCTAACACTAACTCTAATCTTAACGCTAACCCAAACCCTGACCTACCCAAATTTAACCCTAACCCTAACCTTAATCCTAACTGTAACCATAACCCTAATAATAACCCTAAACATAAACCTAAAATAAAACTTAACCCTAACTGTACAAGTAACCCTAACCCTAACCCTAATTTTACACTAACACTAATTCTAACCATAACACTAAACCAAAACCTAAACCTTAACCAAAGCCTAACACAAAATTTAACCCTAACACTAATTCTAAAACTAACCCTATCCTTCACCGTAAAACCAATCGTAACTCTAACCATAACCATAACTTTAACCTAACCTTAACCCTAACCATAAACTAACACTAACCCTAAATCTAAACCTAACCCTATCACTAACTGTAACCTTAACACTAAACCTACCCTAAACCTAACAATGAACGTAAACCCTAAACCTAACCCAAATGCTAAACCTACCACTAACCCTAAACCTAAACCTAACGCTAACATGAAGACTAACACTAACCATACCCCTAACCCTAACCCTAAATCTAACTCTGAACATAACACTAACCCTAAAACTAACACTAACCCTAACCATAAACATAACTATAACCATAACCCTATCACTAATACTAATCCTTATCCTACCCTAATACTAACCCTAACCCTAACCCTATTACGTACCCTAAACGTAACTGTAACACCAACCTTAACACTAACCCTAACCCTAACCCCAACCATAACCTATCATTAACACTATCCCTAACACTATACCTTACACTAACCTGAACACTAACCCTAACTCTAACACAAACTCTAATCCTAATCCTAATACTAACCATAACACTAACCCTAATGCTACCCCTAACCCTTACCCTAACCCTAACCCTAAAACTAATCCTAAGCTTAACACTAAATTTAACTCTAAACCTAAAAATAACCCTCACCATAAACCTAACCCTAAACCAAACACTAATCCTAACACTAACCCTAACACTAAACCTAAAACTAAGTATAACCCTAACGCAAACACTAATGCGAAACCTAACCCTAACCCTAATATATTCTATTACCCTAATCCAAACCATAAACCTAAACCTAACAGTAACACAAACCCTAACATGAACCGTAACCGTAACCCTAATCCTAACCTAACCCTAACCCTAATCGTAACCCTAACACTTATCCTATCCCTAACACTAACCCTAACCCATAAACTCACCCTAATTTTAACCCTAACACTAACCTAACCATAACTCTAACACTGAACCTAACATTAACCCTAATTCTACCTGTAACCCTAAAACTAACACTAACCCTAAACCTAACCCTAACTCTAACACTAATCCTAACCATAACACTAAATGTAACCCCATCCTAACCCTAACGCAAAACCTGACTATAACCATAACTCTAAAAAAAAACCTTAACCCTACCCTAACCCTTACCTAAACCTAACCATAAACCTAATCATAACACTAAACCTAAAACTAACCCTAACACTAACCGTAACCCCAAACCTAACCCTAAAACTTACACTAAGTCTAACCAGAATCCTATATCTAACACTAACCGTAATACTAACCATAAGCCCAATATTAACCCTAGCTCTAACCCAAGTCCTAATCATAACCCTAACCATATACCTAAGCCTAAAACAAACCATTTCCTGAACCCTAACACTAATGCTAAACCTACACGTAATTCTAAAATGAACCTTAACCCTAATCCTAATTCTAACCCTAACTCTTTCACTAACTCTAACCTAAATTCTAACACTAATCATAACACTAACCCTAACCCTAACCCTAAACTTAACACTAATCCTACCCCTAAACCTATCCCTAACCTTAACAGTATCCCTATCCCTAATCCTAACTCTAACACTAAACCTAACCATAAATCTAACCATAACCCTAACATGATCCCTAACTCTAAACTTACCACTAACCCTCACCCTAATCCAAACCGTAAACCTAACCCTAGCACTAAACCTAAACCTATCCCTAACCCTAACACTAGCACTAAAATTAACACTAACCCCAACCCTAATCCTAACCCTTACCTAAACCTAACACTAACCCTAACCCTAAACCTAACAATAACCCTAACCCCAACCATAACCCTAACCCTAACCCTAACACGAAACCTCACCCTAACTCTTACATTAAAGCTAACCCTAAACCTACACCTAACCTTAAAACTAACCCTAACCCTAATCCTAACACTATCCCTAACTCTAACTCTAACACAAACGTTAACACTAATCCTAATCCTAACCCAAATACTAATCCTATCCATAACCATAATGATTACAATCCTAACCATAACCCTAATGATTACAGTAACCCTAATCCTAACACAAATCCTAACTCTAACACTAACCCTAAATCTAACCCTAACCCTGACATTATCCATAACCCTAATACTAATTGCAACCCTAACCTTAACATTAACACAAACATTAACTTTAACCCTAAACCTTACCTAACACTAACCTTAAACCTAAACGTAACAGTAAACTTAACCATAATTCTAACACTAACCCTAACCCCAACCATAAACCTCTCACTACCCCTAACTTTAAAACTAACCATAAACCTAAACCTAACCCTAACCCTAACACTAACCCTAACCCTAACCCAAACACTTACCGTAAAACTAACCTAACACTACCCGTAACCCTAAAACTAACCCTTAAACTAACACTAATCCTAACCCTCACCCCAACCCTAACCGCAAAACGAGTCCCAACCCTAACCCTAACCCTAACGCTTATCATAACTCTAACCCTAACCCTAACCAAAACGTAACACTAACCCTAAGCCAAAATTTATCCCTAACACTAACCCAAACCCTAACACTAACCATATCCTAAACCTAACCCTAATTTTAACACTATCCTAAACAAAAAACTAACCATAATACTAACCCTAAAACTATCCCTAACCCTAACACTGAACCTAAACCTAAACTTAACCCAAACACTAATACTAACCCTAACCCTAAGCCTAACCCTAACCTTAAGCCTAACCCAAAACCTAACACAAAACCTAACCTTAACCATAACTAACACTGTCACTAACACTAACCACACTAACCCTTACCTAACCCTATCCCTAACCCTAAACCTAACACTAACCATAACCCTAACACTAAACGAAAATTAACATTAAACCTAACCTTAACTCTAACACTCACCCTAAATTTAACAATACCCCTAACACTAACCCTAACACGAACCCTAAAACTAAACCTCATACTAACCCTAAACCGAAATCCTAACGCTAACCCTAACCCTAAAACTAATCCTATTCCTAACAGTAATTTTTACACTAACCCTAAACCTTAACCTAGCCCTAACACTTACCTAAACCTAACCCTAACTGTAACTCTAACACTAACCCTATAACTAACTTTAACACTTACACTAACCCGAACTCCAACACTAAACCTATAACTAACGCTAACACTAATCATAACTGAAACCTAAACCTAAACCTAAAACAAACCCTAACACTAAACATAACTCTAATCCTAACACTAACCATAACCCCAATAATAACCCTATAATTAACCCTAATCCTAAGCCTAACTCTAAACCTAACACTAACCCTATCCCTGACCCTTACTTTAACACTAACACTAACCCTAACTCTTACCCTAACACTATAACTAAACTACCGGTAACTCTAAAACTAACCCTAACTCTAACCCTGGCCTCACTCAAACCCTTTTTGTAATCATAACCAAAACCCTAATTTTAACTCTAACCCTAACACAAAACTTAAACCTGACCCTTACCCTAACACAAACCATAATTCTTACCCTAACATTAAGCTTAACTCTAACCCTAACCCAAAACCTAAACCCAATTCTAAAACTAACAAAGCATAGAGCGTGCACTGAGAACTAATTGATTGTGTCAAGTTTCAGCCAGGAATCACAAACCATGTTTGTATTAGAGTTCCAAATGACTCTATCTCTATGGGTAAAAATGAAGTGAAACCTAAAAATTCAAAGTTCCTGAAAACGAACACTTCAACCTATAAGAATGATATTTGGGGAGCCAAGTGCACATAAAGTACTGATCATTTCTTCAAAGTATCAACAGGATCGGGAGAAAAAATATTTGCTGAGCTTCCAATAAACTCGGAGTTCTGTGGAATCTTGAAAAATGCTTTCAAATGAAAGTGTTTTTTCCTTACCTCTCCTTAGGGCTACTTCATCAGGGAACAAAACATAGAGAGTGCACTGAGAGCTAATTTAGTGTGTCAAGTTTCAAGCAGCTCCCTCAAAACATGTTTGATTGAGAGTTCCAACTGCCTCTATCCCTATAGAGGAAAACGAAGTGAAACCTAAAAATTCAAAGTTTTCCTGCAAACAAACACTTCAAACTAGAAGAATAAAATTAGGGAGGCCAAGAGCAACTGGAAAACCAATCATTCTAGCCAAGTGTTCAAAAGACTGGGTGAAAAAATATTTTCTAAAATTCCAGTAAACTCAGAGATCCTTGTAAGCTTGGCAAACGCTTTCAAATGAAAGTGTTTTTTCCTTGCCTCTGCTTATGGCTATGTCACCAGGGAACAAAGCATAAAGAGCACACTGAGAAGTAATTGAGTCTCTCAAGTTTCAAGCAGTTAGTAAAAACCATGTTTGATATAGTGTTTCAAATGCCTCTATCCATATAGGGGGAAAAGAAGTGAAACCTAAAAATTCAAAGTGTTCCTGCAAAACAACTCTTCATCTTAGTTGAATGAAATTTGGGGGCCAAATGAGAATTGAGTACCAATCATTCCTTCAAAGTATCAACAGGATTGGGTGAAAAAATATTTGCTGAGATTCCAGGAAACTCAGAATTCTGTGGAAGCTTAGCAAAAGGTTTCAAATGAAAGTATTTTTTCCTTGATTCTGCTTTGGGCTACTTCAACAGGGAAAAAACATAGAGAGCAATATGAGTATTAATAGAGTGTGCCAAGTTTCAAGAAGGTAGCACAAACCATTTTCCATTTGGTGTTCCAACTGGCTCTATTCCTATAGGGGAAAATGAAGTGAAACCTAAAAATTCAAGTGTTCCTGGAAACCAATGATTCAACCTAGAAGAATAAAATTTGGGTGTCCAAGTGCCACTGGAATACCAATCATTCATTCAAAGTATCAACAAAGTCATGTGAAAAAATATTTGCTGAAATTCCAGTACAATCCGAGTTATGTGGAAGCTTGGCAAACACTTTCAAATGAAAGATTTTTTTCCTTACCTCAACTTAGGGCGATTTTACTGGGGAACAAAACACAGAGAGCACGTTGAGAACTAATTGACTGTGTCAAGTTTCAAGAAGCTAGCATAAACCCTGTTCGATTTAGAGTTCTTACTGCCTCTATCAATATAGAGGAAAATGAGGTGAAACCTAAATATTCATAGTGTTCCTGCAAATGAATGCTTCAATCTAGAAGGGAATTTGTGGGGCCAAGTGCGACTGGAGTACCAATCATTCCTACAAAGGATCAACAAGATCAGGTGAAAACATATTTGCTGAGATTCCTGTGAACTCAGATTTCTGTGGAAGCATGGCAAACATTTTCAAATGAAAGTTTTTTTTTCCTTGCCTCTGCTTAGGGCTACTTCAACAGGGAACAAATCATAAAGAGAGCACTGAAAACTAATTGTGTGTGTCAAGATTCAAGAAGCGAGCCCAAACCATGTTTTATTAGGAGTTCCAACTGCCTCTATCCCTATAGGAGAAAACGAAGTCAAACCTAAAAATTCAAAGTGTTACTGCAAATGAACGCTTTAACCTAGAAGTATGAAAATTGGGGGGGCCCAGTGCGACTGGAGTAACAATCATTCCTTCAAAGTGTCATCAAGATCGGGTGAAAAACTATTTGCTGAGATTCCAGTAAACTCAGAGTTCTGTGGAAGCTTGGCAAATGCTTTTGAATGAAAGTGTTTTTTCCTTGCCTCTGCTTACGGGTACTTCAACAGGGAACAAAACATAGAGATCACACTGAGAACTAATTGAGTGTGTTAAGTTTCAAGCAGCTACCCAAACCATGTTTGATTAAGTGTTTCAACTGCCTCTATCCCTATAGGGGAAAATGAAGTGAAACCTAAAATTTCAAAGTGTACCTGCAAATGAATGCTTCAACCTAGAAGAACAAAATTTGTGGGACCAAGTGTGACTGGAGTCACACTCATTTCTGCCAAGTATCATCAAGATCATGTGAAAAAATTGTTTGCTGAGATTCAAGTAAACACGGAGTTCTGAGGAAGCTTGGCAAACACTTTCAAATGAAAGTGTTTTTTACTTGCCTCTGCTTAGGGCTACTTACATATGGAACAAAGTATCCAGAGTGCACTGAGAACTAATTGAGTGTTTCAAGATTCAAGAAGTGAGCACAAACCATGTTTGATTTAGAGTTCCAACTGCCTCTATCCATATAGTAGAAAATGAAGTGAAACCTAAAAATTCAAAGTGTTCCTGCCAATGAATGCTTCAAAATAGGAGAATAAAATCTGGAGGACCAAGTGTGAATGGAGTACCAATCATTACTTCAAAGTTTCAACAAGATCAGGAGAACAAATATTTTCTGTGATTCCAGTTAAATTGGAGTTCTGTGGAAGCTTGGAAAACACTTTTAGTGAAAGTGTTTTTTCTTGCCTCTGCTTAAGGCTATTTCAACAGGGAACAATGCACTGAGAGTGCACAGAAAACTAATAGAGTGTGTCAAGTTTCAAGCAGCTAGCACAAGCCATGGTTGATTTTGAGTTCAAACTGCCTCTATCCCTATTGGGTAAAACAAAGTGAAACATAAAAATTCAAAGTGTTGCTGCAAACAAACCCTTCAACCTAGAAAAACGAAATTTTGAGGACAAGGTTGGACTGAAGTACCAATCATTTCTGCCAAGTATCAAAGAGATCTTGTAAAAAAATACTTGCTGAGATCCTGTAAACTAGGAGTTCTGTGAAAGCTTGGCAAACAATTTCAATGAAAGTGTTATTTCCTTCCTTCTACTTAGGGCTACTTCAACAGAGAAAAAAGCAAAGAGAGATCACTGAGATCTAAATGAATGTGTCAAGTTTCAAGCAGCTAGCACAAACCATGTTTGATTTAGGTTTCCAAATGCCACTATCCCAATAGGGTTATAAGAAGGGAAAAATAACAATTCAAAGTGTTCCTGAAAACGAAAGCTTCAACCTAGAAGAATGATATTTGGGTGGCCACGTGCAACTGGAGTACAGATACTTTCTTCAACGTATCAACAAGTTCACCTGAAAAAATATTTGCGAAGATTCCAGTAAACTGGAATTCTGTGGAAGCTTGGAAAACATTTTCAAATGAAAGTGTTTTTCCTTGTTCTGCTTAGAGCTATATCAACAGGGAACAAAGAATACAGAGTGCACTTAGAATTAATTGAGTGTGTCAAGTTTCAAGCAGCAAGCACAAACCATGTTCGATTTAGAGTTCCAAAGGCCTTTATCCCTATGCGGGAAAACAAAGTGAAACCTAAAAATTCAAAGTGTTCCTGCAAATTAACGCATAAACATAAAAGGATGAAATTTGGGGAGCCAAGTGTGACTTGAGTACCGATCATTCCTTCAAAGTATCAACAAGATAGGATGAAAAAATACTTGCTGAGATTCCAGTAAACTCGAAGTATTGTGGAATCTTGGCAAACACTTTCAAATAAAACTGTTTTTCACTAGCCTCTCCTTAGGGCTACTTTAAAATAGAACAATACAATGAGAGCACAGGGAGAACTAATTGAATGTGTCAATTTCAAGCATAGAACACAACCATGATTTATTTAGTGTTCCAATGTCATCTATCCCTATAGGGGAAAATGAAGTGAAACTCAGTGTTTCTGCAAAGGAACGCTTCAACCCAGAGAAATGAAATTTGGGGCACCAACTGCTACTGGAGTACCAATCATTAATTCAAAGTATCAACAAGATAGGGTGAAAAAATATTTGCTGAGATTAAATAAAACTTAGATATCAGTGGAAGTTTGGCAAACGCTTTCAAATGAAAGTGTTTTTTTTTTTCTTGCCTCTTATTATGGCTACTTCAACAGGGAACAAAGCATAGAGAGTGTACTGAGAACTAATTGAGTGTGTCCAGATTCAAGCAGTGAGCACAAACCATGTTTGATTTAGAGTTTCAACTGCATCTATCCCCTTAGGGAAAATGAAGTGAAACCTAAAAATTCAAAGTGTTCCTGCAAAAGAATGCTTCAACCAAGAAGAATAACAATTGGGTTTCCAAGTGTGACTGGAGTACCGAGCATTCCTTCAAAGTATCAACAAGATCAGGTGAAAAAATATTTCCTGAGATTAAATGAAATTCGGAGTTCTGTGAAAGCTTTGTAAACGTTTTCAAATGAAAGAGTTTTTTTCTATGTCTCTGTTTAGGGTTAGTTCAATAGGGAAAAAAGCATACAGAACGCAGTTAAAAATAATTGAGTGTGTCAAGATTCAATCAGCAAGCACAAACCATATTTTATTTAGAGTTCCAACTGCCTCTATCCCTATAGGGGAAAAAGAAGTGAAACCTAAAAATTTAAAGTGTTCCTGGAAACGAACGCTTCAACATAGAAGAATAAAATTTGGGATGCCAAGTGCAACTGGAGTACCAATCATTTCTGCCAAGTATCAACAAGATCATGTGAAAAAATATTTGGTGAGACTCCAGTAAACTTGGGGTCTATGGAATATTGGCAAATGCTTTTAAAAAATAGTGTTTTTCCTTGCCTGTGCTTAGGGCTACTTCAACAGGGAACAAAGAATACACAGGACACGGAGAACTAATTGAGTGTGTCAAGTTTCAAGCAGCTTGCACATATCATGTTCAAATTAGAGTTCCAAATGCCTCTATCCGTATAGGGGAAAATGAAGTGAAACCTAAAGATTCAAAGTGTTCCTGCAAACGAATGCTTCAACCTAGAAGAATGAATTTCTATGGCCAAGTGTGATTGGAGTACTGATCATTCTTTCAAAGTATAAACAAGATCGGGTGACAAAATATTTGTTGAGATTCCAGTAAACTCATAGTTCTGTGGAAAATTGGAAAATGCTTTTAAATGAAAGTGTATTTTAGTTGCCTCTGCTTAGGGTAACTTCAACAGGCAACAAATCATAGAGAGCATAATGAAAACTAATTGTTTGTGTCAAGATTGAAGCAGTGAACACAAACCACATTTGATTTAGAGTTCCAAATGCCTCTATCCATATAGGGTAAAAGGAAGGGAAACCTAAAAATTAAAAGTGCTCCTGCAAAAGAATGCTTCAACCTAGAAGAATAAAATTTGGAGGTCCAGGTGCAATTGAAGTTGCAATTATTCCTTCAAAGTATCAACAAGATCAGGTGAAAAAATATTTGCTGAGATTCCAGTGAACTCGGAGTTCTGTTGAAGCTTGGCCAACGTGTTCTAGTGAAAGTGTTTTTTCCTTGCCTCTCCTTAGGGTTATTGCAACAGAGAACAAAGCATAGAGAGCACAGTGAAAACTTATTGAGTGTGTCAAGTTTTAAGCAGCTAGCACAAACCATGTACAATTTAGAGTTCCCACTGCCTCTATCCCTATGGGGAAAAAGTGAAACCTAAAAATTCAAAGTGTTCCTGCAAACGAATGCTTCAACCTAGAAGAACAAAATTTGGGGGGCCAAGTGGGACTGGAGTACTGATCTTTGCTTTCAAATATCAACAAATTTGGTGAAAAACTATTTTTTGAGATTCCAGCAAACTCGTAATTCTGTTGAAGTTTGGCAAACGCTTTCAAATGAAAGTGTTTTTTCCATGACTTTACTTAGGGCTATTTCACCTGGGAACGAAGCATAGAGACACACTGAGAACTTATTGAGGGTGTCAAGTTTCATGCAGCTAGCTGAAACTGTATTCGATTTGGAGTTCCAACTTACTCTATTTCTATAGGGGAAAACTAAGTGAAAAACCTAAAAAATTCAAAGTGTTCCTGCAAATGAACACTTCAACCTATAAGAATGAAGTTTGGGGTGCCAAGTGTGACTGGAGTACCAATCATTCCTTCAAAGTATCAAGAAGATCAGGTCAAAAAATATTTGCTGAGATTACAGTAAACTCAGAATTCTGTGGAAGCTTGGCAAATGCTTTCAAATGAAAGTGTTTCTTACTAACTTCTGCTTAGGGGTACATCAACATGGAACAAAGCATAGAGATTCCACTGAGAACTAATTGAGTGTGTGGTGTTTCAAGCACCTAGGCCAAACCATGTTTGATTTAGAGTTCAAAATGCCTCTATCTCTATAGTGGAAAATGAAGTGAAATCTAAAATTTCAAAGTGATTCTACAAATGAACGCTTATACATAGGAAAATGAAATTTGGGGAGCCAAGTGTGACTGGTGTAACAATCATTTCTGCCAAGTATCAACAAAATTGTTCAAAGAATATTTGCTGAGATTCAAGTAAACTCAGAGTTCTGTGGACACATGGCAAACACATTTAAATGAAAGTATTTTTTCCCTTGACTCTGCTTAGGGCTACTTCAACAAAGAACAAAGCTTAGAAAGCACACTGAGAACTAATTGAGTCTGTCAAGTTTCAAGCAGCTATCACAAACTGTGTTCGATTTGGAGTTCCCAATGCCTCTATCCCTACAGGAGAAAACAAAGTGAAAACTAAAAATTCAAAGTGTTCTTGCAAACAAATGCTTCAACCTCGAAGAATGAAATTTGGGGGGCCAAGGGTGATTGGAGTACTGATCATTACTTCAAAGTATCAAAAATATCAAGTGAAGAAATATATTCTTTCATTCAGTAAACTTGGAGTTCAGTGGAAGCTTGGCAAATGCTTTCAAAAGAAAGTTTTTTTGTTTTTTTTTTTCCTTGCCTCTGCTAAGGGCTACTTCAAAAGGGAACAAAGCATAGGGAGTGCACTGAGAACTAATTGTGTGTGTCAAGATTCAAGCAGTGAGCACAAACCATGTTTGATTTAGAGTTCCAACTACCTCTATCCCTATAGGTGAAAAAGAAGTGAAACCTAACAATTGAAAATATTCCTGCAAATGTACACTGAAACATATAAGAATGAAATTTGGGGGGTAAATGTGACTGGAGTACCAATCATTTCTTCAAAGTTTCATTCAGATCTGGTGAAAAAGTGTTTTCTGAGATTCCAGTAAAATTGGAGTTCTGTGGAAGCTTGACAAATGCTTTCAAATGAAAGTGATTTTTCCTTGCCTCTGCTTAGGGGTACTTCAACAGGGAACAAAAATAAGGAGGGAACTGAAAACTTATTTAGTGTGTCAATTTTAAGCAGCTAGCAAAAACCGTGTTTGATTTGGATTTCCAGCAGCCTCTATCTATGTAGGGAAAAACAAAGTGAAACCTAAAATTTCAAAGGTTTCCTGCAAGCGAATGTTAAAACCTGGAAGAAAGAAATCTGGGGAGCAAATTGTGACTGGAGTACCATTCTTTCCTCTCAAGTATCAAATAATTGGGTGAAAAAATATTTGTTGACATTCCAGCAAACTCGAATTTCTGTTCAAGCTTGGCATGAGCTTTCAAATGAAAGTGTTTTTTTCCCATGCCTCTGCTTAGGGACATTTCACCAGGGGAACAAAGAATAGAGAGCGAATTGAGAACTAATTGAGTGTTTCAAGATTAAAGCTTAGAAACCATGTTCAATTTGGAGTTCCAACTGCCACTATCCCTATAGAGAAAAAGAATTGAAACCTAAAAATTCAAAGTAATCATGCAAACGAATGGTTGAACCTATAAGAATGACATTTGGAATGCAAAGTGCGAATGGAGTAATGATCATTCCTTTGAAGAATTAACAAGATCGGGTGAACAAATATTTGTTGAGATTCCAGGAACCTCTGAGTTCTGAGGAAGCTTGAGAAATGCTTTCAAATGAAAGTGTTTTTTCCTGGCCTCTTCTTAGGGATACTTCAACAGGGAAGAAAGCATAGAGAACTAATTGAGTGTGTCAAGTTCAAGCAGGTAGTACAAACCATGTTGATTTAGAATTCCAACTGCCACTATCCCTATAGTGGAAAATGAAGTTAAACCTAAAAATTCATAGTGTTCCTGCAAATGAACTCTTCAACTTAGAATAATGAATTTTGGCAGGCCAAGTGCGAGTGAAGTACCAATGATTCCTTCAAAGTATCATCAAGACCATGTAAAAAATAATTTATGAGATTCCAGTAAACTGGGAGTTCTGCTGAAACTTGGAAAACTCTTTCAATACAAGTGTTATTTTCTTGTTTCTTGTTGGGGCTACTTCAACAGAGAACAAGGCATAGAGAGTGAACTGAGAACTAATTGAGTGTGTCAAGTTTCAAGCAGCTAGCACAAACCATGTTTTATTTAGAGTTCCTAATGCCTCTATCCCTATTGGGAAATATGAAGCAAAACCTAAATAATCAAAGTGTTCCTGCAAACGAATGCTTCAACCTAGAAGAATGATATTTGGGGGCCATGTGTGACTGGAGAATGGATCATTCCTTTAAAGTATCAACAAAATCGGGTGAAAAAATGTTTGCTGAGATTCCAGTAAACACAGAGTTCTGTGGAACCATGGCAAATGCTTTCAAGTGAAAGTATTTTTTCTTTGCATCTTCTTAGAACTGCTTCAACAGATAACAAAGCATAGAGAGAGCACTGAGAACTAATTGAGTGTGTCAAGTTTCAAGCAGCTATCACAAACCATGGTTGATTTAGTGTTTCAACTACCTCTATCCGTATAGGGGAATGTGAAGTGAAACCTATAAATTCAAAATTTTCCTTTAAATGAACGCTTCAACCTAGAAGAATGAAATTTGGGGGTCAAGTGCGACTGGATTAACAATCATTCCTTTGAACTGTCTAGAAGATTGGGTGAAAAAATATTTGGTGATATTAAATGAAACTCGGAGTTCTGTGGAAGCTTCACAAATGCATTCAAACGAAAGTGTTTTTCTTTGTGTCTGCTTAGGGCTACTTCAACAGAGAACAAAGCAGAGACATTGCAATCAGAACTAATTGAGTGTGTCAAGTTTCAAGCAGCTACAACAAACAATGGTTGATTTAGAATTCCAGCTGCCTCTATCCATATAGAAAAAAATGAAGTGAAACCTAAAAATTTAAAGTGTTCCTGCAAACGAATGTTTCAACATAAAAGAATAAAATTTGGAGGGCCAAGTGTGAATGGAGTACCAATCATTACTTCAAAGTGTCAACAATTTCGGGTTAAAAAATATTCGCTGAGATTCCAGGAAGCTTGGAGTTCAGTTGAAGGTTGGCAAGCGCTTTCAAATGAAATTGTTTTTTCTTTGCCTCCTTTTAGTTCTACTTCAACAAGTAACAAAACATAGAGAACTAATTGAGTGTGTCAATTTCAAGCAGGTCGCACAAACTATGTTGATTTAGAATTCAAACTGTCTCTATCCCTATAGGGGAAAATGAAGTGAAAGCTAAAAATTCATAGTGTTCCTGAAAATAAAGAATGAATTTTGGTGGGCCAAGTGTGAGTGGAGTACCAATCATTTCTTCAAAGTATCAACAAGCCAGTGTGAAAAAATAATTTATGAGATTCCAGTAAACTCAGAGTTCTGTTGAAGCTTGAAAAAACTCTTTCAATGAAAGTGTTATTTTCTTGCTGCTTTTAGGGCTACTTCAACTAGGAAGTAAGCATAGAGAGCACACTGAGAACTAATTGTGTGTGTCAAGTTTCAAGCAGCTAGCACAAACCATGTTCGATTTAGATTTCCAGCTGACTCTATCCCCATAGGGGAAAACAAAATGAAACTTAAAAATTAAAAGTGTTCCTCCAAACGAATGATCCAAGCTAGAAGAATGACATTTTAGATGCCAAGTGCAAATGGAATAGTGATCATTCCTTCAAAGTATTAACAAGATCTGGTGAAAAATATTTGCTGAAATTTCAGGAAACTCAGAGTTCTGTGGAAGCATGGGAAATGCTTCCAAAGAAAAGTGTTTTTCCTTGCCTCTGCTTAGGTCTACTTCAACAGGGAACAAAGCATAGAGAGCTCACTGAGAACTAATTGAGTATGTCAAGAAGCAAGCAGAGTGCACAAACCATATTTCATTTCGAGTTCCAACTGCCTCTACCATATAGGGAAAAAATGAAGTGAAACATAAAACTTCAAAGTGTTCCTGCAAATGATCCTTTCAACATAGAAGAATGAAATTACAGGGGCCAAGTACGTGTGGAAGTTCAATCATTCCTTCAAAATTTCAACAAATTTTGGTGAAAAAATACTTGCTGAGATTCTATTAAACATTGAGTTCTGTGGAAGCTTGGGAAATGCTTTTAAATTAATGTGTTTTTTCCTTGCCTCTGTTTAGGGATACTTCAACAGGGAACAAATCATAAAGAGTGCACAGAATACTAATTCAGTGTGTCAAGTTTCAAGCACCTAGCACAAACCATGTTTGATTTAGGGTTCCAGATGTCTCTATCCTTTATGAGAAAATGAAGTGAAATCTAAAAATTCAAAGTGTTCCTGCAAAAGAATGCTGCAACCTATAAGAATTAAGTTTAGTTGGCCAAGTGTGACTGGAGTACTGATCATTCCTTCAAAGTGTCAAAAAGATGGGGTAAAATATTTGCTAAGAATTCAGTAAACTCAGAGTTCTTTGGAAGCTTTTCAAATGCATTAAAATGAAAGTGTTTTTTCCTTGCCTTTGCTTAGGGCTACTTCAAGAGGGAACCAAGTATAGAGAGTTCACTGAGAACTAATTGACTGTGTCAAGTTTCAAGCACCTAGTACAAACCACAATTGATTTAGAATTCCAAATGCCTCTCTCCCACTAGGGGAAAAAAAGTGGAACGAAAAAATTCAAAGTATTACTGCAAATTAATGCTTTAACCTAGATGAATGAAATTTGGGGGACCAAGTGCTACTGGAGTTCCATTCATTCTTGCCCAGTATCAACAAGTTCGGGTGAAAAAATATTTGCTTACATTCCAGTAAACTCGGATTTCTGTGCAACCTTGGCACCAGCTTTCAAATAAAAGTATTTTTTATTGCCTCTCCTTAGTGCTACTTTAACAGGGAATAAATCATAGATATCAAACTGTTAACTAATTGAGGGTGTCAAGTTTCAAGCAGCTAGCACAAACCACGTTTGATTTAGAATTGCAAATGCCTCTATCCACATAAGAGAAAATGCAGTGAATCATAAAGAATCACAGTTTTCCTGCAAACTAATGCTTCAACCTAGAAGAAAAAAATTGGGGGGTGGGGCAAGTGTGACTCTAGTACTGATCATTCCTTCAAAGTATCACAAGATCAGGTGAAAAATATTTGCTGAGATTCTTGTAAACGCAGAGTTCTGTGAAGATTGGCAAACACATTCAAATTAAAGTATTTTTTCCATGCTTATGCTTAGGGCTACTTCAACAGAAAACAAAGCATAGTGAACACACTCAGAACTAATTGATTGTGTGAAGTTTCAAGCTGTTAGAATAAACCATGTTTGATTTTGAGTTCCAACAGCCTCTATTCCTATAGGTGAAAAAAAAAGGGAATCCTAAAATTCAAAGTGTTCATGCAGTGAACACTTCAAATTAGAAGAAGGAAATTTGGGGTGCCAAGTGCAACTGGAATACTGATAATTCCTGCAATGTATCAATAAGATCAGATGAAAAAATATTTCATGAGATTTTAGTAAACTCGGAGTTCTGTGGCAGCTTGGCAAACACTTTCAAATGAAAGTGTTTTTTCCTTGCTTCTGCTTAGGGCTTCCTCAACAGGGAACAAAGCATAGAGATTGCACTGAAAACTAATAACATGTGTCAAGTTCCAAGAAGCTAGCCCAAATCATGTTTGATTTAGAGTTCAAAATGCATCTATCCCTATAGGGGAAAATGTAGTGAAACCTAAAAATTCAATGAGTTCCTGTAAACGAATGCTTCAACCTAGATGAATGACATTTTGGGGGCCAACTTTGACTGGAGTACAAATAATTCCTTCAAAGTATCAACAAGATTGGGTGAAAAAACATTTGGTGATATTCCAGTAAACTTGGAGTTTGGTGTAAGCTTTGCAAATGCTTTCAAATGAAAGTGTTTTTTCTTGCCTCTGCCAGGGCTACTTTAACAGGGAACAAAGCATAGAGAAGGCACTGAGAACTAATTGAGTGTGTCAAGTTTCAAATAGCTAGCACAAACCATGTTTGATTTAGAATTCCAAATGCCTCTATTCCTCTAGTGGAAAACGAAGTGAAACATAAAAATTCAAAGTGTTTCTGCAAACAAACGCTTAAACCCAGAAGAATGAAATTTGGCAGGCCATGTGCAACTGGAGTACCATTTATTCTTGCCTAGTATTAACAATATCAGGTGAAAAAAAATATTTGCTTATATTCCAGTAAACTCAGAGTTTTGTGGAAGGTTGGCAAATGCATTCAAATGAAAGTATTTTTTTTTCTTTTTTGTGCTTAAGGCTACTTCAACAGGGAACAAAGCACAGAGAGTGCACTGAGGAATAATGGAGTGTGTCAAATTGCAAGCAGCTAGCACTAACCTTGTTCGATTTGGAGTTCCACGTGCCTCTATACCTAGAGGGGAAAATAAGTGAAACCTAAAAATTCAAATTGTTCCTCGAAATGAATGCTTCAACCTAGAAAGATGAAATTTGGGGAGCCAAGAATGACTGAAGTAATGATCATTCCTTCAAATTATCAAGAAGATCGGGTGAAAATATATTTGCTGAGATTCCAGTAAACTCGGAGTTCTGTGCAAGCTTGGCAAATACTTTCAAATTAAAGTATTTTTTCTTGCCACTACATATGGCTACTGTAACAGGGAATAAAGTGTAGAGAGCAAACTGATAACAAATCAAGTGTGTCAAGTTTCAAGAAGCTAGCACAAACCATGTTCGATTTAGAGTTGCAACTGCATCTATGCCTATTTGAGAAAATGAAGTGAATCATAAAAAATCAAAGTTTTACTGCAAACTAATGCTTCAAATTAGTAGAATAAAATTTGAGTGGCCAAGTGTAAATTGAGTTCCCATCATTCCTTGAAAGTATCAACAAAATCAGGTGAAAAATCTTTCTCAGATTTCAGTATACCTGCAGTTTTGTGGAAGATTTGCAAATGCTTTCTTATGAAAGTGTTTTTTTTTTTCCTTCCCTATGCTTTGGGCTTCTTCAACTAGGAAAAATGCATAGAGAGTGCACTGATAACTAATTGAATGTGTCAAGTTTCAAGCAGCTAGCACAAACTATGTTTGATTCAGAGTTCCAAAAGCCACTATTCCTATAGGGGAAAACAAAGTGGAACCTAAAATTTCAGTGTTTCTGCAAACGAATGCTTCACACTAGAAATATGAAATTTTGGGTGCCAAGTAAAACCGGAAAATTTATCATTCTTTCAGAGTATCAAGATGTTTGGGTGAAAAATATTTGCTGAGATTCCAGTAAACTTAGTTTTGTGGATGCTTGTCAAATGATTTCAAATGAAAGTATTTTTTCCTTGCCTCTGATTAGGGCTACCTTAACAGAGAACATAGCATAGAGATCACACTGAGAAATTATTGAGTGTGTCAAGTTTCAAGCAGCTAGCATAAACCATTTTTGGTTTAGAGTTCCAAATGCCTTTCTCCCAGAGGGTAAAATGAAGTGAAATGTAAAAAATCAAAGTTTTCCTTCAAACTAATGCTTCAACTTAGAAGAATGAAATTTGGGTGGCCAAGTGAGACTTGAGTACCCATCATTCCATCAAAGTATCTACAAGATATGGTGAAATACTATTTGCTGAGATTTCAGGAAACCAGCAGTTTTGTGGAAGTTCGGAAATGCATTCAAATGAAACTGTTTTTTCCTTGCCTCTTCTTAGGGCTACTTCAACAGGGAAAAAATCATAGAGAGCACACTGAGAACTAATTGAGTGTGTCAAGTTTCAAGCAGCTAGCACAAACCATGTTAGAAATAGAGTTCCAAATTCCTCTATCCCTATAGGGGAAAACAAAGTGAAACCTAAAAATTCAAAGTGTTCCCACAAATGAACGCTTCACAATAGAAGAATGAAATTAGGAGGGCCATGTAGTACTGGAGTACTGATCATTCCTGCCAAGTATCAAAAAGTCAGGGTGAAGAAGTATTAACTGATATTGCAGGAAACTCAGAGTTCTGTGGAAGCGTTTCAAACTTTTTCAAATGAAAGTGTTTTTTCCTTGCCTCTTCTTAGGGCTACTTCAACAGGGAACAAAGCATAGAGAGCACACTTTGCACTAATTGAATGTGTCAAATTTCAAGCAGGTAGTGAAAACCGTGTTCAATATAGAATTCCAAATGCCTCTATCCCTATAGTGGAAAACGAAGCAAAACCTAAAAATCAAAGTGTTCCTGCAAACGAATGCTTCAACTTAGACAAATAAAATTTGGGAGACCAACTGTGAATTGAGTAGTGATCATTCCTTCAAAACACCAACATGACTGGTTTAAAAAAAATATTTGCTAAGATTCCAGTAATATCTGAATTAAGTGGAAGCTTGGCAAACCTTTCAAATGAAAGTGTTTTTTCTTGCCTCTGATTAAGGCTACTTGAACAAGGAAAAAAGCATAGAGAGTGCACTGAGAACTAGTTGAGTGTGTCAAGTTTCAAGAAGGTAGTACAAACCATGTTTGACTTAGAGTTCCAACTGCCTCTATCCCTATTGGGGAAAATGAAGTGAAGCCTAAAATTTCAAAGTGTTTCTTCAAACAAATGCTTCAACCTAGAAAAGGGAAATTTGGTGGTACCTGTTTCACTGGAGTACCAATCATTTCTTCAAAGTATCAACAAGATAGTGTTTAAAAATATTTGCTGAAATTCCCTCAGTAAACTCAGAGTTCTGTGGAAGCTTGGCAAAGAGTTTCAAATGAACGTCTTTTTTCCTTGCCTCTGCTTAGGGCTACTTCAACACGGAACAAAGCATAGAGAGTGCACTGAGAACTAATAGAGTGTATCAAGTTTCAAGCAGCTGGCATAAACCATGATTGATTTAGAGTTTTAAATACCTCTATCACTATAGGAGATATCAAAGTGAAACTGAAAAATTCAAAGTGTCCTGCAAACGCACACTTCAACATAGAAGAATGAAATTTGGGTGGCCCAGTGCGAATGGAAAACCAATAATTCCTTAGAAGCATCAACAAGTTTGGGTGAGAAATATTTGCTGAGATTTCAGTAAACTCAGAGTTCTGTAAATGCTTGGCTAGCACGTTCAAATAAAAGTGTTTTTTTCATCCATTTTCTTAGGGCTACTTCAACAGGGAACAAAGCATAGAGAGTGCACTGAGAACTAATTGAGTGTTTCAAGTTTCAAGAAGCCAGCACAAACCTAGTTCGATTTAGAGTTCCACCTACATCTATCCCTATAGGGGAAAACAATGTGAAACCTAAATAATCAAAGCGTGCCTGCAAATGAAATCTTTGACCTAGAATAATGAAATTTGGGCTATAGTGTGAATGGTGTTCTGATCATTTCTTCAAAGTATCACAAAATCGTTTGAAAAAATATCTGTTGAGATTCCAGTAAACTCGGATTTCCATGGAAACTTGGCAAACACTTTCAAATGAAAGTGTTTTTTCCCTTGCCTCTGCTTAGGGTTACTTCAACAGGGAACAAAGCATAGAGAGTGCACTGAGATCTAATAGAGTGTGTCAAGTTTCAAGCAGCTAGCACAAATATTCTTTGATTTGGTGTTCCAACTTCCTCTATTTTTATAGGGGAAAACAAACTGAAAACTATAAAATCAAAGGGTTTCTGCAAATGAACTCTTCAACCTAGAAGAATGAAATTTGGGTGGCTGGGTGTGAATGGAGTACCAGTCATTCCTTAAAGGATCAACAAGATTGGGTGAAAAGATATTTGATGAGACTGAAATAAACTCGAAGTTCTGTGGAGGGTTGGGGAATGCTTAAAAATGAAAGTGTTTTCTTCCTTGCCTCTGCTTAGGGCTACTTCAACATGGAACAAAGCATAGAGAGTGCACTGAGAACTAATTACACTTGTCAAGTTACAAGAAGCAAGCACAAACCATGCTGGATTTAGAGATCCAAATGCCTCTATGCTCACGAGGGAAAATGAAGTGAGACCTAAATACTCAAAGTGTTCCTGCAAAGGAATGCTTAAACTTGGAAGAATGAATCTTGGGGTGACAACTGCTATTGGATGACCAAATATTCCTACCAAGTATCAACAAGACCAAGAGAAAAAATATAATTGCTGATACTCCAGGAAACTTGGAGTTCTGTGGAGTCTTGGCAAACACTTTCAAATGAAAGTATTTTTTCCTTGCCTCTGCTTAGGGCTATTTCAACAGGAACAAAGAATAGATAATGCACAAAGAACTAATTGAGTGTGTCAAGTTTCAAGAAGCTGGCACAAACCTTATTCGATATATAGTGCCAAATGACCCTCTCCTTATTGGGAAAACTGAAGTGAAACCTAAAAATTCAAAGTGTTTTTTCCTTGCCTCTGCTTAGGTCTACTTCAAGAGGGAACAAAGCATAGAGAGTGCACTGAGAACTAATTGAGCTTGTCAAGTTTCAAGCAGCCAGCACAAACCTAGTTATATTTGAAGTTCCAATGCCTCTATCCCTATAGGGGAATACTAAGTAGAACCTAAAAAATCAAATTGTTCCTGCAAACAAATGCTTCAACCTACAAAAATGAAATTTGGACTACAAGTGTGAATGGCATTATGGTCATTTCTTCAAAGTATCACAAAATCGGGTGAAAAAATATTTGCTCAGATTCCAGTAAACTCGGAGTTCTGTGGAAACTTGCAAATTCTTTCAAATCTAATTGTTTTTTCCTTGCTTCTGATTAGGGATACTGCAACAGGGAGCATGGCATAGAGAGCACACTGAGAACTAAGTGAGAGTGTCAAGTTTCAAGCAGCTAGCACAAACCATGTATGATTTAGAGTTCTAACTGCTTCTATCACTATAGGGGAAAATGAAGTGAAACCTATAATCTCAAACTGTTCCTGAAAAGGAATGCATGAAACTAGAAGAATGATACTTGGGGAGGCCAAGTGCTACTTTAGGACTGATCATTCCTGCCAAGTATCAAAAATCTAGTGAAAAAAATATTTGCTGAAATTCCATGAACCTCGGAATTCTTGGAATCTTTGAAAACTCTTTCAAATGAAAGTATTTTTTTTTTGCTTCTGCTTGGGGCTACTTCAATAGGGAGCAAATAATACAGAATGCACAGAGAACTAATTGAGTGTGTCAAGATTCAAGCAGCTAGCACAAACCATGCTTGATTTAGTGTTCCAACCGCCTCTACCCCTATAGGGGAAAATGAAATTAAACCTAAATATTGAAAGTGTTTTTTCAAACGAACATTGCAACCTGGAAGAATGAAATTTGGGGGGCCAAGTGCAAAAAGAGTACCGATCATACCTTCAACATACCAACAAGATCAGGTTAGAAATATTTTTTGACATTTCAGTAAACTCAGAGTTCTGTGGAAGCTTGGCAAACACTTTGAAATGAAAGTTTTTTTTTTTCTTGCATTTTCTTATGGCTACTTCAACAGGGACTAAAGCATAGGGAGCACACTGAGAACTAATTGAGTGTGTCAAATTTCAAGAAGCCAGCATAAACCTAGTTCAATTTAGAGTTCCAGTTGCCTCTATCCCTATAGGGAAAATAAAGTGAAACCTAAAAATTTCAAGTGTTCCTGCAAACTAATGCTTCAACCTAGAAGAATGAAATTTGGGGGAACAAGTGTGAATGGCATTCCAATCATTTCTTCAAAGTATAACAAAATCGGGTGAAAAATATTTGCTGAGATTCTAGTAAACTTGGAGTTCTCTGGAATGTGGCAAATTCTTTCAAATATAATTATTTTTTTTTTGCCTCTGCATAGGGCTACTTCAACAGGGAACAAAACCTACATAGTGCACTTAGAATTAATTGAGTGTTTCAAGTTTGAAGCAGCTAGCACAAATCATCTTTGACTTAGATTCCAAAATGCCTCTATAAATGATGTTAAACCTAAAAGTTCAAAGTATTCCTGCAAACAAACGCTTCAACCTAGAATAATGAAATTTGGTGGGGCAAGTGCAACTGGTGTACCATTCATTCCTTCAATGTATCAACAAGATATGGTGAAAAAATATTTCCTGAGATTGCAGTAAACTCAGAGTTCTGAGGAAGCTTGGCAAATGCTTTCAAATGAAAGTATGTTTTACTTGCTTCTGCCTACTTCTATTTCAAGAAAGCATATGTCGTGCACTGAGAAGGAATTCAGTGTGTCAATATTCAAGCAGCTAGCACAAACCTTGTTCAATTGAAGTTCAAACAGCATCTATCCATATGGGGAAAATGAAGTGGAAACTAAAAGTTCAATGTGTTCCTGCAAACGAACCCTTGAACATAGAAGAATGGAATTTGGGAGGGGGGGGCAAGAGCAAATGGACTGTTTATCTTTCCTTCATAGTATCAACCACATCATGTGAGGAAATATTTGTTGAGATTCCAGTAAACTTGGATTTCCGTGAAAGCTTGGCAAATGCTCTCAAACTAAAGAGGTTTTTCCTTGCCTCTGCTTAGGGCTACTTCAACAGGGAACAAAGCATAGAGAGTGCACTGAGAACTAATTGAGTGTGGCACAAACCATGTTCAATTTAGTGTTCCAACTGCCTCTATCCCTATAGGTGAAAATGAAGTGAAATCTAAAAATTCCAAAGTGTTCCTGCAAATGAACGCTTCAACCTAGACTAATGAAATTTGGGGGTCAAGTGGGACTGGAGGACTGATCCTTTGTTCAAATTTTAAACAAAATTGGGTGACAAAATATTTATGAGATTCAAGGAAATTTGGAGTTCTGTTGAAGCTTGGCAAACACTCTCATAGAAAGTGACTTTTCCTTTTCTCTGCTTCGAGATTCTTCAATGGGTAACACAGCATAGAAAGTGCACTGAGAATAAATGAGTGTGTCAAGTTTCAAACAACTAGCACACACCATGTTTATTTAGAGTTCCAGCTGCCTGTATCCCGATAGGGGAAAATGAAGTGAAACCTAAAAATTCAAAGCCCTTTTTGAAATGAACGTTGCAACTTAGAAGAATGAAATTTGTGGGGCCAAGTGCAAATGGAGTACAGATAATTCCTTCAACATGTCAGTAAGATCGGGTAAAAAATATTTTCTGAGATTTCAGTAAACTCGGAGTTCTGTGGAAGCTTGGCAAATGCATTCAAATGAAAGTGTTTTTTCTTTGTCTTTTCTTAGAGCTACTTCAACAGGAACAAAGCATAGAGAGTGCACTGAGAACTAATTGAGTTTGTCAAGTTTCATGCAACCCGCACAAACATTGTTCAATTTAGACTTCCAATTGCTTCTATCCCTATATTGAAAATTGAAATGAAACCTAAAAATTCGAAGGGTTCCTGTGAATTAATGCTTCAACCTAGAAAAACAAAATTTGACAGATGAAGTGCAACTGGAGTACCAATCATTCCTGCCAAGTATCAACAATTTCAGGTGAAAAAATATTTGCTGATATTCCAAGAAACTTGGGTTCTGTGGAAGATTGGAAAACTCTTTCAAATGAAAGTCTTTTTTCCTTGCCTCTGCTTAGGGGTACTTCAACAGGGAACAAAGTATAGAGAGTGCACTGAGAATTAATTGAGTGTGTCAAATTTCAAGAGGCTAGCACAATGTGTGTTTCATGCAGAGTTCAAATTGCCTCTATCTATGTATGGGAAAACCAAGTGAAACCTAGAAATTTAAAGTGTTCCTGCTAGTGAACGCTTCAACCAGAAGAACAAAATTTGGGGGACCAAGTGTGACTGGAGTATCGATCATTACAGCCCAGCATCAAAAATATCAGGTGAAAAAATATTTGCTGAGATTCCAGAAACTTGGAGCTCTGTGGAAGCTTTGCAAACGCTTTCAAATGAAAGTGTTTTTTCTTTGCCTCTGCTTAGGGCTATTTTAAAAGCGAACAAAACATAGAGACGGCACTGTGAACAAATTCAGTGTGTCAAATTTCAAGAAGCTAGCACAACCATGTTTGATTTAGTGTTCCAACTGCCTCTATCCCTATAGTGGAAAATGAAGTGAAACCTAAAAAATTCATAGTGTTCCTTCAATAGAATGCTTCAACATAGAAGAATTAAATTTGGGGGGCCAAGTGTGAGTGGAATACCAATCATTCCTTCAAGTATCAAGAAAATCAGGTGAAAAAATATTTGCTGAGATGTCAGTAAATTCAGAGTTCTGTGGAAGCTTAGATAATACTATTAAATGAAAGTGTTTTTTCCTTGCCTCTGCTTAGGCCTAATTTAAAGGGAACGAGCATAGGGAGAGCACTGAGAACAACTTGATTGTGTCAAGTTTCAAGTAGCCAGCATAATCCATGTCAATTTAGAGTTCAACTGCATCTATCCCTAGAGGGAAAAATGAAGTAAACATCTAAAGTGATCCTGCAAACGAATGCTTCAACATAGAAGAATGAAATTTGGGTGGCCAAGTGTGAATGGCATCCTGATAATTTCTTCAAAGTATCAAAAAATGATGTGAAAAATATTTGCTGAGATTCCAGTAAACTCAGAGTTCTGTGGAAACTTGCAAATTCTTTCAAATATAATTGTTTTTTCTTTGCCTCTGTGTAGGGCTACTTCAACAGGGAACAAAGCATAGACAACACACTGAGAACTTATTGAGTGTGTCATGTTTCAAGCAGCTAGCACAAACCATGTATGATTTAGAACTGAAAATGCCTCTATGCACGAATTCAAACCTAAAATTTCAAAGTGTTTCTGCAAAGAAATGCTTCAAGACAAAAGAATGAAATTTGGTGGGCCAATTGCAACTGGAGTATTGATCATTCTTTCAAAGTATCAACAAGATAGGGTGAAAAAATAGTTGCTGAGATTCCAGTAAACTTCGCATTCTGTGGAAGGTTGGCAAACACTTTCAAATGAAAGTGTTTTTTTTTTTCCTTTTCTGTGCATAGGGATATGTCAACAGGGAACAAAGCATAGATAGCACACTGAGAACTAATTGAGTGTGTCAAGTTTCAAGCAGCAAGCACAAACCAGTTGTTGATTTAGAGTTCCAACTGCCTCTATCTCTATAAGGGAAATTGAAGCAAAACCTATAAATTCAAAGTGTTCCTGCAAACGAATGATTCAACCTATAAGAATGAAATTTGTGGGGGCAAGTGTGACAGGAGCACAGAAAATTCCTTCAAAGTATCATGCGATCACGTGAGAAAGTATTTTCTGAGTTTCCAGTAAACTCGGAGTTCTGTGGAAGCTTGGCAAACGTTTTAAAATGAAAGTGTTTTTTTTTTCTTGCATCTGTTTAGGGCTACTTCAACAAGAAACACAGCATAGAGAATGTATTGAGAACTAATTGAGTGTGTCAAGGTTCAACCAGCTAACACAAACCAGTGTTTGATTTAGAGTTCCAAATGCCTCCATCCCTATAGGGGAAAATAAAATTAAACCTAAAATTCAAAGTGTTCCTGAAAATGAATGCTTCAAAGTACAATAATGAAATTTGGGGGACCAAGTTGGACTGGAGTACAGATCATTTCTCCAAAGTGTCATGATATCGGGTGAAAAAATATTTGCGGAGATTCCAGTAAACTCGGATTTCTGAAGAAGCTTAGCAAACTTTTTCAAATAAAAGTGTTTTTTTCCTGGCCTCTGCATAGGGCTTCTTCAACAAAGAAAAAAATCATGGAAATCACAATGAGAACTAATTGAGTGTGTCATTTTCAAAGGAGCTAGCACAAACCATGATTGATTTAGAGTTCCAAATGCCTCTATAAATTACGTGAAACCTGAAAATTCAAAGTGGTCTTGCAAACGAATGCTTCAAACTAGAAGAACAAAATTTGGGGGGGCAAGTGCGACTGGTGTACCGACCATTTTTTCAAAGTATCAACAATAATGTGTGAAAGAATATTTGCTGAGATTCCAGTAAATTTGGAGTTCTGTGAAAGCTTGGCAAAGGGTTTCAAATGAAAGTTATTTTTCCTTACCTCTGCTTAAGGCTAATTCAACAGGGAACAAAGCATAGAGAGCACAATGAGAACTAATTGAGTGTGTCAAGTTTAAAGCCACTAGCACAAAACATGTTTTATTTAGAATTCCAAGTGCATCTATCCCTATAGGGGAAAATGAAATGAAACTTAAAAATTCAAAGTGTTCCTGGAAATGAATGCTTTAACATAGATAAATGAATTTGGGGGGCCAAGTGCAACTGGAGTACCAATGATTCCTTCAAAGTATCAACAATATCGGGTGAAAAAATATTTTCTGAAATTCCAGTAAACACAGAGTTCTGTGGAGGATTCACAAATGCTTTCATATGAAAGTGTTTTTTCCTTGCTTTTGCTTAGGGCTACTTCAACAGGGAACAAACCATAGAGCTTGCAATGAGAACTAATTCAGTGTGTCAAGTTTCAAGCAGCTAGGACAAACCATGTTTCATTTAGAGTTCCAAATGCCTCTATCCCTATAGGGTGAAGTAAAATCTAAAAATTAAAAGTGCTCCTGCAAAAGAATGCTTCAACCTAGAAGAATAAAACTTGGGGGGCCAAGTGCAAATGGAATACCAATCATTCTTTCAAGGTATTAACAAGATTGCGTCAAAAAATATTTGCTAAGATTCCAGTAAACTCAGACTTCTGTGGAAGCTTGGCAAATGCTTTCTAATGAAAGTGTTTTTCCCTTCCTCTGCTTATGGCTGCTTCAACAGGAAACAAAGCATAGAGAGTCCACTGAGAATTAATTGAGTGTGTTACATTTCAAGCAGCTATCACAAACAATGATTGATTTTGACATCAAAATGCCTCTATAAACTTAGTAAAACCTGAAAATTCAGTGTTCCTGCAACACACACTTCAAATTAGAAGAATGAAATTTTTGGGGCCAAGTACTGATCCTTCATTCAAAGTTCAACAAGATCAGGTGAAAAAATAATTGTTGAGATTCCAGTAAACTTGGAGTTCTGTGGGAGATTGGCAAATGCTGTCAAGTGAAAGTGTTTTTTCCTTGCCTTTGCTTAGGGTTACTTTAAAAGGGAAAAAGATCCTAGAGCGTGCAATGAGAACTAATTCAGTGTGTCAAGTTTCAAGCAGCTAGGACAAACCTTGTTTAATTTAGAGTTCCTAATGCCTCAATCCCTATAGGGAAATACAAAGTGAAACCTAAAAATTCAGTGTTCCTGCAAACCAACGCTTCAAACTAGAAGAACAAAATTTGGGGGGCCAAGTGGACTGGAGTACCAATCATTCCTTCAAAGTGTCAACAAGACTGTGTGAAAAAATATTTGCTAATATTCTAGTAAACTCAGAGTTCTGTGGAAGCTTGGTAAATGCATTCCAATGAAAGTGTTTTTCCCTTGTCTCTGCTTAGGGCTACTTCTACAGGGAACAAATCATAGAGAGTGCACTGAGAACTAATTGAGTATGTCAAGTTCCAAGCCTCTAGCTCAAACCGTGTTCGATTTGGTGTTCTAAATGCCTATATCCATATAGGGGAAAATGAAGTACGACCTAAAAATTCAAAGTGTTCCTGCAAATGAATGCTTCAACCTGAAGAATGAAATTTTAGGGGATAAGTGCGACTGGAGTACCAATTCTTCCTTCAAAGTATCAACAAGATTGGGTGAAAAAATATTTGCTGAGATTCCATTAAACTCGAAGTTCTGTGGAAGATTCACAAATGCTAGTGTTTTTCATTGCCTCTTCTTAGGACTACTTCAACAGGGATCAAATCATGGAGAGTGCAATGAGATCTAAGTGAGTGTGTCAAGTTTCAAGCAGGTAGCACAAACCATGTTTGATTTAGAGTTCCAAATGACTCAATCCCTATAGGGGAAAATGAAGTGAAACTTAAAAATTCAAAGTGTTCCTGCAAACAAATGCTTCAACCTAGAAGAATGAAATTTGGGGGGCCAAGTGCGAATGGAGTACCAATCATTCCTTCAAAGTATTAACCAGATTGGGTGAAAAAATATTTTCTGAGATTCCAGTAAACTCGGAGTTCTGTGGAAGCTTGGCAATCGCTTTTGAATGAAAGTGTTTAGTCCTTGCCTCTGCTTAGTGCTACTTCAACAGGGATCAGAGCATGGAGAGTGTACAGAGAACTAATTGAGTGTGTATGGTTTCAAGCAACTAGCACAAACCATGTTTGATTTAGAATTCCAAATGCCTTCATCCATATAGGGGAAAACAAAGTGAAAACTAAAAATTCAAAGGTGTCCTGCAAACGAACGCTTCAACCTAGAATAATGATATTTGGGAGGCCAAGTGCTACTAAAATTCGAATCATTCCTTCAAAGTATCAACAAGATTGGATGAAAAAATATTCGCTGAGACTCCAGTTAACTCGGAGTTCTGTGGAAGTTTGACAAACACTTTTGAATGAATGTGTTTACTCCTTGCTACCACTTTGGGATACTTCAACAGGGAATAAAACATAAAGAGCACTCTGAGAACTAATGCAGTGTGTCAAGATTCAAGCAGCTAGCACAAACCATGCTTGATTTAGAGTTCCAACTGCCTCTATCTCAATAGGGGAAAACAAAGTGAAACCTAAAAATTCAAATTTTCCTGCAAAAGAATGTTTCAACCTAGAAGAATGAAATATCAGGGGCCAAGTGCGACTGGAGTACCCATCATTCCTTCAAATATCAATAAGATTGGGTGTAAAAACATTTGTTGAGATTCCAGTAAACTCAGAGTTCTGTGAAAGCTTGTCAAATGCTTTAAAATGAAAATGTTTTTTTTTCCTTTGCTCTGCTTAGGGCTACTTGAACAGGGAAAAATGCATAGAGAGTGCAATGAGAAATAATTGAGCATGACAAGTTTCAAGCAGGTAGCAAAATTCATGTTCGATTTAGAGTTCCAACTGCCTCTATCTTTATAGGGGAAAACAAATTGAAACCTAAAAATTCAAAGTGTTCCTGCAAACGAATGCTTCAACCTAGAAAAATGAAATTTGAGGGGCCAAGTGTGAATGCAGTATAAATTATTTTTTCAAAGTATCAACAAAGTCAGTTGAAAAAACATTTGCTGAGATTCTAGTACATTCAGAGTTCTGTGGATGCTTGACAAATGATTTCAAATAAAAGTGCTCTTCCTTACCTCTGCTTAGGGCTACTTCAAGAGGGTACAAGGCATAGAGAGTGCACTGAGAACTAATTGAGTGTGATAACTTTAAAGCACCTAGTCCACACCATATTGATTTACATTTCCAAATGCCTCTATCCCTATAGGGGGAAAACATAGTGAAAACTAAAAATTCAAAGTATTCCTGGAAATGAATGCTCCAACCTAGAAAAATGATATTTGGGGTGTGAATCGCAACTTAAGTTCTGATTATTCCTTCAGAATATCACCATGAGTGTGTCAAGTTCCAAGCATGTAGCACAAACCATGTTTGATTTAGAGTTCCAAAAGCCTCTATCCTTATAGGGGAATACCGTTTGAAACCTAAAAATTCAAATTGTTCCTGCAAATGAACTCTTTAACCTAAAAGCATGAAATTTCGAATCCCAAATGTGACTGGAGTACCAATTTTACTTTCAAAGTAGCAACAAGATTGGGTGAAACAGCATTTGCTGATACTCCAGTAAACTCAGAGTTCTGTGGAAGCTTGAGAAACAATTTCATATGAAAGTGTTTTTTCCTTGCCTCTGCTTAGGGCTACTTCAACAGGGAGCAAATTACAGAGAGCACACAAAGTACTGATTGAGTGTGTCAAGAATCAAAGCTAAGACCACTTGACCTGGAGAAGGGGCCCAGTGGCCTACCTGCGCGTAGACAGACCACCCCAGCTTGAGGAGGAGTCCGGCCTCCCGCCTGCATGGTAGGCAGACCATGCAACCTGGAGAAGGGGCCCAGTGGCCTACCTGCGCATAGACAGACCACCCCAGCTTGAGGAGGAGTCCGGCCTCCCGCCTGCATGGTAGGTAGACCATGCAACCTGGAGAAGGGGCCCAGTGGCCCGCCAGCACAGTAGACAGACCACCTCAATTGGAGGAGGGGCCCAGCCACTGCCTGCACGGTAGGTAGGTAGACCACGCGACCCGGAGAAGGGGCCCAGCAGCCCGCCTGCATGGTAGACAGACCATCCCAATTGGAGGAGGGGCCCAGCCGCCACCTGCACCTGCACGGTAGGCAGATCACCCGACCTGGAGAAGGGGCCCAGCGGCCCGCTGGAATAGTAGAGAGACCACCCCAAGTGGAGAAGGGGCCCAGCGGCCCGCCTTCAGGGTAGGCAGACCACGCAACCCGGAGAAGGGGCTCAGTCGCCCTCCTGTGTGGTAGACAGACCTCCCCAGTTGTGGGAGCCCAGCTTCCTGCCTGTGAGGAAGACAGACCACCCCAACTGAAGGAAGGGCCCTGCTGCCCACCCGTGCTGTCATGTGACTGAGCTCTTGGCAAACATAAGGTTTCCCCAACACCCCCACCTCATCAAACACCTTATGAGAAAAACTGATGGAACTCATCTTGGAAAATCCCACCAACCCTTAAAACCCACCAACCGGTTGGTGTGGCTACCAGTGTGGTTCAGCAGCAGATCAGGCACCTGGTTTACATCTCACAGAATAAGAGTAGAGAGGCCACAGGTGGAAGCTCAAGTCCTCTCACAATGACTACCACCACCATCCTGAACCCAGAGACTCAAGCTAAGAATAGACAATGCCACGAACTGGAAGAAATGAAAACAGGGTTCTGAGAGACATTTTTTTCCTTCTTTTTTCTCTTCTCTCTCTCTTTTCATCCATTCATCCAGTCTCCTCTACCCTTCCCCCTCTGGTCCTTGCAACCTGAACATATGTTAAACCAAAAATTGCGCATGAAAAAGGTCTTTAACAACTGAATCACCAGAATAATATAATATAGAGGAATTGCATATGCTCCACCTCCCTCCCCCTTTTTAATTTCTTTTCATTTTTCTCTTATTTTCTTTTTCCTGCTCTCTTTTTTATCTTCCTTTCCTTGTTATTTGTTTGCCTCCCTCTTACTCCCTCTTTCCCACTTGCAACCCCCTAAATTTTACTATTCATAAGTAGTGTAATCTTATAAATACAGATAGGAATTTGAATCTATACATTCTCCCATAAATTACCCATCTATTGGTTAGAGCTTTCCAAAGTTACTAAGTTAGATTAACCCCATACCCTCACTCCTTTCCCCCTAAACATAACATCCTACACCTGAAATTCAGTTTTCTTCAAGCTACCAGAAACGGTATGCCTTTCATGAAACTAATGACTCTATTTGTAAATGATAACTGAAACCAGCATTTGTAGACATACAGTCTAGCTATAAATGTAGTAATAAGGAAAACATGTGCTTAGATGATGTACTATTGATATTGAGAACTGTTAACATTGTCTTTCTCCACAAAAGGGAGACTTTGCAACTATACAAGAGCAATATAAATATATAGGGGGAAAATTCAATAACACAACAGTTTCACAAAGCAGAAAGAAAGGTGAGCAGTATGAAACGGCAAGGAAAGAAAGGACCACAAGAAATGCAGGTCAACTCAACTTTAGAAGAGGTAATATCTGCAGCAGATGGAATGTCAGATAAAGAATTTAGGATATACATGCTTCAGATGATCTGGAGTCTCAGAGAAGACATTAGACAGCAAAATCAGACAATGAAAGATCACTTTGACAATGAATTACATAAACAAATACAAGAATCAAAACATCAACTATACAGAGAGATAGAGGTTATAAAAAACAAACAGAAATCCTAGAAATGCAGGAAGCAATAAACCAAATTAAAAACTCAAATAAGAGTACTACCAGCAGAGTAGAACACTTAGAAGATAGAACATCAGAAAATAGAGATGAAATATTTCAACTAAGAACATAGACAGCTCAGTGAGACTGTTAAGAAACCATGAGCAGAATATCCAAGAAATATGGGATAACATAAAGAGACCAAACTTAATAGTTATTGGGATACAGGAACGTATAAAGGTCCAAACCAAAGGAATGAGCAATCTCTTCAAAGAAATAACATGAGAAAACTTCCCAGACTTGAAGAATGAAATGGAATCCCAAATCCTAGAAGCCTACAGGATGCCAAATGTGCAAAATCATAAGAGATGCACACCTAGACACATTATAATGAAGATGCCCAACATACAGAATAAGGAGAGAATTTTAAAAGCCACAAGAGAAAGGAAGCAGATTACATTTAGGGGTAAACCAATCAGGATAATGGCTGATCTTTCAAAACAGGCTCTGAAAGCTAGAAGATCCTGGAACAACATATTTCAAATGCTGAAAGAAAATGGGTTCCAACCAAGAATTGTGTATCCAGTGAAATTAAGCTTCAGAATGGAAGATGAAATTAAAACCTTCCACAATAAACAAAAGTTAAATGAATTTACAGATAGAAAACCAGCTCTTCAAAACATCCTCAACAAAACATTGCAGGAAAGGAAATGGAAAATAACAATGAAAACCAACAGCAGGAGATAGTACAGTAAACAGAAAAAATAATCAAAGAGGAAAAACAAACCATGTTAAGTAACATAAATAAACAAATATGGCTGGAAGTACAATCCATATCTCAATAATAACCCTAAATGTTAATGGCTTAAACTCACCAATCAAGAGACACAGGCTAGGAGAATTGACCAAAAAAAAAAAAAAATCCAACAATATGCTGCATACAGGAGATGCATTTGATAGGAAAAGACATACATAGACTGAAGGTGAAAGGTTGAGAAAAATCATATCACTCATATGGCCAGAGCAATTAGACAGATGAAAGAAATTAAAGGCATAAAAATAGGAAAAGAAGAACTTAAATTATCACTATTTGCAGGTGACATGATTCTATACTTAGAAGACCCAAAAGGGTCTACAAAGAAAGTAATAGAACTAATAAATGAATTTAGCAAAGTGGCAGGATATAAAAGCAACACGCATAAACCAAAGGCATTTCTGTATATCAGTGACAAAACTTCTGAAATGGAAATGAGGAAAAACACCCCTTTCACAATATCCTCAATAAAATAAAATAAAATACTTGGGAATCAACCTAACAAAAGAGGTGAAAGATTTATACAATGAAAACTACAGAACCCTAAAGAGAGAAATAGAAGAATATCTTAGAAGATGGAAAAATATACCCTGTTCATGGATAGGAAGAACTAACATCATCAAAATGGCGATATTACCAAAAGTTCTCTATAGGTTTAATGAAATGCCAATCAAAATCCCAATGGCATTTCTTGTAGAAATAGATAAAGCAATCATGTAATTCATATGGAAAAATAAAAGACCCAGAATAGCAAAAGCAGCTCTAAGCAGGAAGTGGGAATCAGGCGGTATAGTGATACCAGACTTCAAACTATACTACAGAGCAATAATAACAAAAATAGCATGGTACTGGTACCAAAACAGGCGGGTGGACCAATAGTACAGAATAGAGGACACATAGACTATCCACAAAGTTACAACTATCTTATGTATGATAAAGGGGCTAAAGGCATGCAATGGAGGAAGGATAGCATCTTCAACGAATGGTGCTGGGAAAACTGGAAATCCATATGCAACAAAATTAAACTGAATTCCCTTCTCTCACCATGCACCAAAGTTAACTCAAAATGGATCAAGGAGCTTGATATAAAATCAGAGACTGTGCATCTGATAGAAGAAAATGTTGGCTCCGATCTACATATTGTGGGGTCGGGCTCCAATTCCTGAATAGGACACCCATAGCCCAAGAGTTAATAACAAGAATCAACAAATGGGACTTACTTAAACTAAAAAGTTTTTTCTCATCAAGAGAAACAATTAGAGAGGTAAATAGGGAGCCTATATCCTGGGAACAAATTTTTACTCCTCACACTTCACATAGAGCCATAATATCCAGAGTATACAAAGAACACAAAAAGTTAAACAATAAGAAAACAAATAACCCAATCAACAAATGGGACAAGGACCTGAACAGACACTTCTCAGAGGAGGACAAACAATCAATCAGCAAGTACATGAAAAAATGCTCACCATCTCTAGCCGTCAGGGAAATACAAATCAAAACCACCCTATGATACCATCTCACTCCAGTAAGATTGGCAGCCATTATGAAGTCAAACAACAACAAGTGCTGGCGAGGATGTGGGGAAAAGGGTGCACTTGTACATTGCTGGTGGGACTGCAAATTGGTGCGTCCAATTTGGAAAGCTGTATGGAGATTCCTTGGAAAGCTTGGAATGGAACCACCATTTGATCCAGCTATTCCCCTTTTCGGTCTATTCCCTAAAGACCTAAAAAGAGCATACTACAGGGATACTGCTACATCGATGTTCATAGCAGCACAATTCACAATTGCTAGACTGGAAACAACCTAGATGCCCTTCAATAGATGAATGGATAAAAAATGTGGCATTTATACACAATGGAGTATTACTCTGCACTAAAAAATGACAAAGTTATGGAATTTGCCGGGAAATAGATGGCGTTAGAGCAGATTATGCTAAGTGAAGCTAGCCAATCCCTAAAAAACAAATGCCGGATGTCTTCTTTGATATAAGGAGAAAAACTAAGAACAGAGCAGGGAGAAAGAGCATGAGAAGAAGATTAACCTTAAACAGGGACGAGAGGTGGGAGGGAAAGGGAGAGAGAAGGGAAATTGCATAGAAATGGAAGGAGACCTTCATTTTTACACAAAATTACATATAAGAGGAAGTGAGGGGAAAGGGAAAAAAACAAGGGGAAGAAATGAATTACAGTAGATGGGGTAGACAGAAGATCGGAGGGGAGGGGAGAGAGGGGGGAGTGTAGAGGATAGGAAAGGCAGCAGAACACATCAGACACTAGTATGGCAATATGTAAAACAGTGGATGTGTAACCGATATTATTCTGCAATCTGTATACGGGGTAAAAATGGGAGTTCATAACCCACTTGAATCAAGTGTATGAAATATGATATGTCAAGAACTATGTAATGTATTGAACAATGAATAATGAAAATTAAATAATAAAATAAAATTAAATTAAATTAAAAAAAATAAAAGCTAGCCCAAACCATGTTCGATTTAGAGTTCTAACTTCCTCTATTCCTATAGGGAAAAATGAAGTGAAACCTAAAAATTCAAAGTGTTTCTGAAAATGAAATATTCAATTTAGAAGAATTAAATTTTTGTGACCACGTGCGACTGGAGTACCAATCATTCCTTCAAAGTATCAACAAGACCGTGTGAAAAGATACTTGCAGAGATTCTAGTAAACTAGGAGTTCTGTGGAAGCTTGGCAAATGCTTTCAAATCAAGGTTTTTTTTCTTGTCTCTGCTTAGGGCTACTTCAACAGGGAACAAAGAATAGAGAGTGCACTGAGAACTAATTGACTGTGTCAAGATTCAAAAATCTAGCACAAACCATGTTTCATTTAGTGTTCCAACTGTTTCTATTACTGTAGGGGAAAATAAAGTGAAACCTAAAAAAATTAAATTTTTTTGCAAATGAACGCTTCAACCAAGAAGAATGAAATTTGGTGGGCCAAGTTCAACTGGAGTACCAAACATTCTTTATAAGTATCAACAAGATCGCTTGAAAAAATATTGTTGAGATTCCAATAAAATCAGTGTTCTGTGGAAGCTTGGCAAAGGCTTTCAAATGAATGTGTTTTTTTTCCTTCTCTCTTCTTAGGGCTACTTCAACAGAGAAAAAAGCATAGGTAGTGCACTGTGAACTATTTGAGTGTGTCAAGTTTTAAGCAGCTAGCACAAACCATATTCAATTTAGATTTCCAGTTGCCTCTATTCCTATAAGGGAAAACAAAGTGAAACCAAAAAATTCAATGTGTTCTTGCAAATGAACGCTTCAACCTAGATAAAATGAAATGAAATTTGGGGTCCAAGTGCCACTGGGGTGCTGAACATTCCTTCAAAGTATGAACAAGATTGGGTGAAAAAATATTTGCTTAGTTTCAAGTAAACTCGAAGTTCTTTGGAAACTCGGCAAATGCTTTCCAATGAAAGTGTTTTTTCCTTGCCTCAACTTAGGGCTATTTCCACAGGGAACAAAGAATAGAGAGTGCACAGAGAACTAATTGAGTGTCTCAAGTTTTAAGCAGCTAGCACAAACCATGTTTGATTTAGAGTTACAAATCCCTCTAACCCTATAGTGGAAAACAAAGTGAAACCTAAAAATTCAAACTGTTCCTGCAAATGAATACTTCAACCTAGTAAATGAAATTTGGGGGGCCCAGTGTGACTGGAGTACCAATCATGTTTTAAAAGTACCAACAAGATCTGGTCTGCTGGGCGACCAGCACACTAGCTTTATACTAGAGTTTCTAAACATAGAAGTTAAATAGTGAGATTAAAATAAAGACACATGAACTCAATTTACCTTTTTTTTTTGCCCAGCTAAGGGACAGCCCTTCCCGGCTCCTGCCTCGAGCCACCTGATGTGGTAGCAAGTTTTAAACAGGAGACCAGCAGGAGAGAGGAGAAGCACACCAGAGAGTGGGCTTTTATTGGGGAACAAAAAATTCAGGGGAAAATTCCATTTAATGAAGGTTGAAGGGGACAGCATTCCAAGGTCAGGGTCAGTGATTGGTTTCAGGGAAATGTTCAGTCACACCCCCACATGGACAGGCTCTCACACATAAGAAGGGTTGGGATAAAGCTCTGACACAGCTGGCCTGAGTGCCTCACACCCAGTCAGGGAGGTACCCAATCACATGTGAGATGGCTTCCCACATATCCCCCCCTTTTTTCTCTTAAAAATCAGGCGGTGATTCACTCTCTTGAGTTTGTGCACTCTTGTTCCAAAGACTCTCCATCCTATAATTACAAAACAAAAGAGAATTAACAGCAAATAGAACCATCCAATAATGTACCAGGCTGAGTGTTTCAGAATATTTCCAGGGTTAAATCCATTTAACTCTTTCAATATTTGGTTAGCCAAAGAAGAAGGATCTGAAAAATCAGGTCTATTATTTTGAATGTCTTGGATATGGTGATGAAGTTCCAGAAGATGCAAGCTATTATTATTATTTTGCTAAATACCTAACAAATGGTTCTTAACATTCTCCCAATCTCAGAGAGGAAGCATTGTACTTGGCAGCTGTAACACACACATATTTATAATTTGCGTGACATTTAAGCCTTTCCTTAAACTTTAAAGCCAAAAGTTCATTACCTATGTCTATAACAGTCACCTCTAAGGTGTTTAACTTAGTCTCAATCCTTTCATCAATATTTACTTGATTACGCAGAGCCTTGGAAGTATTTTGAGCTAAATTATTAAGAAATTTTGAATGTTGAATATTTTGAGACAAGATTAAAGAGGCAGAAACACTGGAGGCAATAAAAAAAACTAGTGCCAAAACACCAATAATTATAATTCCAATAGCACGTTTAGGTCTTGCTAGCTGGGAATGAATTTGCTGCAAGACTTGAAAACCAGCATCAGCGTACCGTGGCTCTGAAATATTAGCAGGCAATAAAACAAAAGAAGGCTGATGAAGTATCAGCACTCCTTTTCCTCCATTATACCTAGTAATATAATCAGTTAGGTTACATTTGTTACATGTAACAACATATCTATCATCTATCTATTTAACTTTTACATTTCCAATAATTAAAACATAAGGAGATTGGACATAGGCTCATAAGCCATATCAAGATCCCTCCTTACAGCTGTTGCCAACAAATTTTGGTAAAGGCTTGTCTGTAAAATGTAAGAGGCAGCAATTAAGTGCCAAACGTCTTTTTTAATACCACCCTCACTGTAAGTCAAAATATTATGAGTGAATCCTGCAGGTGTCATAGCAGAAGTTTTTCGTAATTGTGTCTTATCAATTTTTGGAGACCAGTCTAAAACATACCCGTTATCTTTAGACACCTTATGTTGTACAGGAAAAGTATTTACACAATCTATCCATCTAGGAAACATGCCAATCTCAATTTGCAGAACTATTTAGACAGTGGGGTATTCATAGAGGTTTTGCACAAACAACTGGTTTGTTATGGGAAAGTCCCATATTAATGACTGATCTAGTATAAGGTTTTAAGTCACCATAAATAGAATGATTAGTCAGTCTAGGTCTACCAATAGCTGTCTTTTCCTCAAATGATACTTTCAGACAGCCAGCATTTTTATCATGGGACAAACACAAAGGTAATTGGGCTCTGTAGCCAGAATAATTAAATCTAGTCACATGATTGGGAGTAATATGAGTATCCGTAAATCCTCCCATAATGAATGAGTTATTACTAAATACTGGAATAGATTCTCCACTCCACACAGCTGGGTGTACCAGGGGTGGATCTGGGAAATATGTCCAATAAGTGTGTGCTTGGCTCCCTTTTACCTGACAGCCCAGCAGGGCAATCAGGGTAGCTACCATCATCACTGGGGTCTTGTTTTTTCCTAGGAGTCAAATTATTCAGGAAGCCTGTGTTGTTAGTTTCTTCACATTTTTCCATGAAATCAACTTTTCAGCTGGGTCAATCTGGTTTCTCTTCATCTTTCTTCAATATCTCTTCCTCTTGAATGGGGGCTTCTCTGGGTCGATCTTCAGTCACTTGAATCTTGGTTCTATCTCTTCCATGTCTGATTGCATGTTCAGGCACCCAGATAGGATGGAAAGCACATTCTGGAAAAATACAAGCATGACATCTGCCCCACATAATCACTGGATCTGGGCTTTTCCATTGACCAGTCTGAAAATCTTTCCACAAAACTCTGCCTAAAGAGCCTGTTACTGTAAAAGACATATGTCTCTCAGCTGTAATGTGACCTTTTACGTCACAATTAAAAAAAAAAATAAAACAAACAGGGCATGATTGAGGCTATTTTGGGGAGTCATAAACCTATTCTGCCCTTTTATTTTTTTTGTAATTGAAGCTTAATAGATAAATGAGCTCGTTCCACAATAGCTTGACCTTGGGGATTATAAGGAATTCCTGTTTTATGATTAATTTGAAACTCTTGGCAAAATTGTTGAAAAGAAGAGCTTACATAAGCTGGTGCATTATATGCTTTAATTTGTAAAGGGCACCCTAACACAGCAAATGCTGCTAGGCAATGAGAAATTACATGTTGAGTATTTTCTTTTGTATGTGCTGTGGCAAAAATAAATTGGAATATGTATCAACTATTACATGTACATAACATTGCTTACCAAATTGAGGAATATGAGTTACATCCATTTGCCATATTTGATTTCATTTTAATCCATGGGGATTTACCCCTGATGGCAGAGATGGAGAATGAATGACACACTTAGGGCAGTGACTTACAATTTGATGAGCTCGATTTCTGGTAATATTAATTTTTTTTACATAAGCTAGAAGCATTTTGATGATGCAAGGAATGGGAAGCTTGTGCACAATCATATGAAGACATCTGTTGACAAACAGCTACTGATTTATTAATCTTGTCATTATCTGAAGATAAAAGTCCTGGAAGATTAGTTTGAGCCTGTATGTGTCCTATGAAACATGGGTATTTTCACATTTGCACTGACTTTTGTACATTATGAAATAATTCAAATAACTCTTATGATGAAGTATACCCAATAACTGAAGTTTCAATATTTTTGGTAACCCTGAATGCATATAAGCTGTCAGAATAAATATTAATAGGCTCATTTGTAAAATAATTTAAGGCACAAATCAGAGCTTGAAGCTCTGCTCTCTGGGCAGAAGTATATGAAGTTTGCATTACCTCTGTGTGGACACGACTATAAATACCTGCTTTACCTGAGCTTGAATCATCAGTGAACATTGATAGGGCTCCATCTATAGGGTGGGCACATACAATCTTTGGAAAAATAAGCAGTGTTAATGATGCAAATTGAATAATTTTATCACGAAGGTAATGACTATCTATCTGGCCAGGAAAATCAGCAAAAGCTATCTGCCATAAGCTAGGAGTTTTTTTCTTGTTGAACAGAAAATGGAATAATTATGATATCAGGCTCAGATCCAATTAATTGTAAAACTCTCATTCTACCTTTAATTACTAATTGAGCAATAGAGTCATGAAAAGGAATCAATGTTTTTGAGGGGAGTGGGCTAAATAAATCCACTCGATTTATTCCCAATCTTTGCCATATGGCTCCTGTTGAGGTATGCTCAGTTGGAAATATTAATAAATACACTATTTCCTTAGGATCAACTCTAGTAGGTTGTGCACTTCTAATTGCACTTTTAACCCTTTATAAACCTGTTCTAGACTCTCTTGTCAGCTGACGTGGAGAGGTTGGAGAAGAATTTCCTTGTAATTTCTGAAATAAAGGACTTAAATCAGAAGTAGTTAGTTTTAAGGATGGCCTCAGCGAATTAATGTCTCCTAAAAGTTTTTGAAAATGATTAAGGGTATGTAACTTCTTAACATTTATCTGAAGATTCTGAGGATGGATTGTATGTCCTTGAATTATCTGACCAAAATATTGAAAAGGAGACATCTTTTGTATTTTTTGAGGAGCAATGCATAAACCCATTGCTGTAAATAAAGCCTCTAACTGAGTAAAAAATTCTGAAAGTACCTCTGGATTAGCATGAGCCAATAATATATCATCCATAAAATGAATACTATGCACATTAGGAAAGCTATTTCTTATGGGAGCTATCACCTGAAGTACATATTTCTGGCATAAGGTAGGACTGTTATGCATTCCTTGGAGGAGTACTTTCCAGCAATATCTTTTAACAGGTTCTTTAAAATTAGTTGCTGGGACAGTGAAGGCATATTTTTCACAATCTCCAGGATGTAACCTTATAGAGAAAAAAACAATCTTTTAAATCTATTACCATCAAGCTATAGTTTAAAGGGATGGCTGGGGGGGAAGGAAGTCCTGGCTGTAATGATCCCATAGGCTTAATTGCATGATTTATTGCCCCTAAATCCTGTAGCAATCTCAAATTACCTGACTTTTTCTTAATAAAAAAATGGGAGTGTTCCAAGGACTAACTGTTGGTTCTGCATTACCAGCCTGAAGTTGTTCCTCAAATAACCTATGAATTCCTTTAAGTTTTTCCCCAGAGATGGGCCACTGAGAAATCCATATAGGTTCCTCTGTGAGCCAGGTGATATTTTCAGCTGTCTTTATGATCGGGGAAACATTCAGGGCCCCTAGTAATAAATTTTGGCTTGGAGAATTTACTAATCTCTGTCGTGGAGACTGGTTTATAAGCAGATACTCTCCCTGAAAGGTTTCCTTATTATCTCCAGGAAAAAACCCTGATTAACTTCCTCAATTGATCTTATAGAATTTGGAGTTACTAATAACAATCACATTTTTGCTAAAATATCCCTTCCACATAGGTTCACTTGTAAGGACTCTAACACATAATTTTTTTAAATGGATTTTTTAAGAGAGAGAGAGAGAGAGAGAGAGAGAGAGAGATAGAGAGAGAGAGAGAGAATTTTTTAATATTTATTTTTTAGTTTTTGGCGGACACAACATCTATGTTTGTATGTGGTGCTGAGGATTGAACCCGGGCTGCACACATGCCAGATGAGCGCGCTACCACTTGAGCCACATCCCCAGCCCACACATAAGGTTTAAAAACTCCACTGTTCCCATCAGAGTCCTCCCAATGGAGATAATTTGCACTTTGAGCAGGCTGTGAAATTCGTCCAATTCCCTCTAGGATAGCTGATGATACATGTTAGGGCCAATTCCTAGGCCAGAATCTACTAGAAAAAAACAGAAATATCTGCCCCAGTATCTATAATTCCTTTGAATTTTTATTATTAATTTTAAGTTCCAGTAATGTGTGCTCCTGTTGCACCAATTGAGACCAGCACACTCTGTCTAGTGGTTTGGAAACTAAATTTACTTGTGGGTGTTCATCCGAATCACAGCGCAATAAATTTAATTGAGCAAATGCATCCTTTGGAGTAAGCCATAGGGTATAATTGGACCTTACAGCAACATGTAATTGTCCTTTAAAATTAGAATCTATTACTCCAGGTATTACTTTGATGGGCCCTTTAAAATTATTATGTCCCCAAATTAAACATACTTTTTTCAGGGAGAGGCCCGAAAATCCCAGTAGGGATTTGTTTTGTCCCTGATTCTGGATTTAACTCAATTGTCATTGAGGGTCATAAGAAAACTATCTGTGATTTACGTTCCAGTAGAAAGGGTGACCCGCCCTGGTCGGCACCAGTGACGTCAAATTGTGCGACCTCTCCTTCAATTCCCCATTTCTTTGGTCGGCCCAGGTAGGGACTGATCAGAAGTTTTTTGATTTCCTGCCAAGAGGAAATGACGACAAGAAGGTGGGCTGATCAGCACCATCTTGATCCGCCACATGGGTTGAGTCCTGCAATATCCAATATCAATAGCAGAGGGAGCCCTGGACTTAAAATTATGAGTATGGCATTCCCTAGCGAAGTGGCCATTTCTACCACAAAGAAAACACCTCCTGTGGGGTTTTTGTACTAAATCCTGTGGCTGTAAGTCTGTTTTAAGGTGGCAGCCAACGTTACTCTTTGTAGATGAGTGGAATCAATCTCAGAACACAAGCAGATAAACTCAGAAACAGTTCCTTTTTTTCGATGGGGTCTGAGAACATCCTGACAACATTTATTTGCATTTTCAAATGCCAACTGTTTAACAATAAATTCACAAGCCCCTGGGTCTCCTATGGAGTGGTTGGCCATCTGATACAGCCTTGCTCTGAAATCAGAATAAGGTTCACTTGCACCTTGTTTAACTTTAGTTAGAACTAAATTAGACTGGTCTTTGGAAATTATCTGTTTCCAGGCACGTTTAGCACAGCCGGTTATCTGATCATACACCGCAAATTCATAATTTAACTGTCTTTCCAAATCAGCAAATTCACCTGTTCCTAAAAGCATTTCTATTGGTGTCTGTAGATGCTGTCTCCTATTTTTTCTGCTTGTTCAGCACAAAAATCAGACCAATAAGACCTCCAAAGCAAAAAATATCCGCCACTCAGATAAGACCTGGCTAATGAAACTCAGTCGCTCGGTGGGAGCGGATGTGACGCTATAGTCTCAAACAAATTTTGCACAAAAGGTGAATTGGGACTGTAAACCTCACAAGCGCTCTTTTACTTTTCAATAGTCTTAAAAGGAACTATCGCATGAACGCAGACCCATTGATCTTGCTCATTAATCTGCTCAAAAACTGGGAAAAGCTGAAAACCACTCATGTCCTGCCCCGCCTCTTGTGCCTTCTTAATACCTCACTGGAACAGGGTAAGAGAAGTCATTGTTAATTCAGAGTACCTATTAAATTTTGTCCTTTTAGCAGATAATGGCTGAATTATAATAGCCTGGGCAGGCGGTATTAAACACAGTCTGTTAAAATTTCCCCGTAAGTCCTGAATTTCAATGTCTGATTCCTCTTTCTCAGACTGCGACTCATGGGAAGAATTTTTGCTATCACCATTTTGAAATTGGGCTCCTAAGCCACATGGTGGAGAAAGGCTTTGTACCTCTCCAGAAATTACTTCCAGATTTTCCTCACTAGGAGGATATTCTATGCCTCGGAAGGACTTTCTATGCTTCTGGGAAGACTTTCTATGCCTTCAGGGGTTTCCTCTCTATGATCCTCATCTCTATGATCCTTATTTCTATGATCTTCCTCCAAGCTACCTTGACCTTGTTCCAGCAAGCTTACATTTTGTACTTTAGCCTTAGCCCTGAGAGCTTCTGTTTTTAACCAGCTTAAGGGAAAGGAGATTACCTTAGCCTCAGGCAGGTTTTCCCTTTGAATAGACTTAATGGCTCTCTGAATGCCTTTCAATAGATCTTCAGGGGGTCATGAGCTATGGTCCATATAATCAAAAAGTCAAATTTCTAAAGCCATCCATACTTTCTGTATGTTATCAATATTTCCAAGTAATTCATTAGAAAGGCAGATTTTTTGTAATTTCCTTCCTAACTTGTCCCAAGCAAATTTGGCGAATCTTGGTCACAAAACCAAGGGCAAAATTCACCTAAACCTTTAAGAATTGTAAAAATTGAGTCTTTTTAATCTGTTTTCCTTTGGATTAATTATGGTTTCTAAAATAGTCAAGTACATGTCTTTATCAGTAGAAGTTGAATTTCCCATTATTAGTAATTTAAACTCTCATTGTTTCAGTACCTCCTGGTACTTTTGTGACCTTAAAATAGTCACCAATTCCTTATTTCTATAGCACACTCCAACTAAATCTAGTTAATCTAATATGCTCCCTCGTGGGCACCAAATCTTCTGCACGATCAAAATAAAGACACATAAACTCAATTTATCTTTTTCTTGCCCAGCTAAGAGAAGGACCTTTCCGGCTCCTGCCTCAGCCACCTGACGTAGTAGTGAGGTTTACACAGGAGACCAGCAGGAGAGAGGAAGAGCATGCCAGAGAGTGGGCTTTTAATGGGGAACAAAAAATTCAGGGGAAAATTCCATCCAATGAAGGTCAACGTGGACAGCATTCCAAGGTTAGGGTCAGTGATTGATTTCAGGGTCAATGTTCAGTCACACCCCCACATGGACAGGCTCTACCACCTAAATATGGTGAGGATAAAGCTCTGACACAGCTGGCCTGAGCACTCACACCCAGTCATGCAGGTACCCAATGACCTGTGAGAATGGCTTCCCACAATTGGGAGAAAAAATATTTGCTGAGATTCCAGTAAACTTGGAGTTCTGTGGTAGCAAGGCAAATGCTTTCAAATAAAAGTGTTTTTTCCTTGCCTCTTCTTAGGGGTAATTCAACAGGGAACAAAGCATATTGAGCAGACTGAGAACCAACTGAGAGTGTCAGGTTTCAAGCAGATAACACAAACCATGTTTGTTTTAGAGTTTTAACTTTCTTTATCCCTATAGGGGAAAATGAAGTTAAACCCCGAAATTCAAAGTGTACCTGCATTAAAAAAACGCTTCAACCTAGAAAATAAAATTTGGTGGGCCAAGTCCAAATGGAGTACTGATCATTCCTTCAAAATATCAAAAGGTGTGGGTGAAAAAATATTTTCTAAGATTCCAGTAAACTCAGAGTTCTGTGGAAGCTTGGAAAAAGCTTTCAAATTAAAGTGTTTTTACTTTGCCTCTGCTTAGGGCTATTTCAAAAGGGAACAAAGCATACAGACTTCTCTGTGATCTAATTGAGTGTGTGAAGTTTCAAGCAGCTAGCACAAACCATGTATGATTTAGAGTTCCAAATACCTCTACCCTATAGGGGAAAATGAATTGAAATTTAAAAATTCAATGTGAACCTGCAAATGAACGCTTCAACTGAGAATAATAAAAATGGGGGGGGGCAAGTGCGAATGGTGTATGGATCATTCCTGCAAAGAATCAACAAGATAGAGTGAAAAACATATTTGCTGGGATTACAGTAAACTCAGAGTTCTATGGAAGCTTGGCAATTGCTTTAAAATAAAAGTATTTTTTTCCTTGCCTCTGCTTAGGGAAACTTTAAAAAAGAATGAAGCATAGAGAGCACAATGATAACTAATTGAGTGTCTAAAGTTTCAAGAAGCTAGCACAAACCATGTTTTATTTAGTGTTCCAAATGCCTCTACCTTATATGTGATAAGGAAGTGAAATTTAAATATTCAAAGTGTTAACACAAAAGAATGCTTCAACATGGAAGAATGGAATTTGGAGAGCTATGTGCCACTGGAGTTCCAAACATCCCTTCCAAGTATCAACCAGATCAAATGAAAAAATAATTGCTGAGACTCCAATAAACTCAGAGTTCTCTGGAAGCTCAGCAAATGCTTTCAAATGAAAGTGTTTTTTCCTTGCCTCAGCTCATGGCCACTTCAGCAGGGAACAAAGCACAGAGAGCACTTTGAAACTAATTGAGTGTGTGAAGTTTCATGAAGCTAGCACAAACCATGTTTGACTTAGAATTCCAATTGTCTCATTGCCTATTAGGGAAAACAAAGTGAAACCTAAAAATTCAAAATATTCCTTCAAAAGAATGCTTCAACCTAGAAGAAGAAAATTGGGGTGGCCAAGTGTGACATGAGTACTCATTATTCCTTCAAAGTGTCAAGAAGATCGGGTGAAAAAATATTTGCTGAGATTCCAATAAACTCGGAGTTCTTTGGAAGCTTGGCAAATGCTTTCAAATGAATGTGGTTTTTCCTTGCCTCTCCTTAGGGATATGTCATCAGGGAACAAAGCATACAGAGCACACTGAGAATTAAATGAGTCTGTTAAGTTTCAAGCAGCTAGCACTAACCATGTTTGAATTAGACTTCACACTGCCTCTATCCTTATAGGGGAAAACAAAGTGAAAACTAAAAATTCAACGTGTTCCTGCAAAGGGATGCATCAACCTAGAAGAAAGAATTTTGGGGCTCTAGGTGCAACTGAAATACCAATAATTCCTTCAAAGTATCAACAAGATCGTGTGAAAAAATATTTGCTGAGATTCCCGTTTACTCGGAATTCTGTGGAACCTTGGCAAACTCTTTAAAATAAAAGTGTTTTTTTTTTCCTTTCCTTTGCTTGGGGTGTGTCAACAGAGAACCAAGCATAGAGAGTGCACTGAGAACTAAATGAGTGTGTCAAGTTTCAAGTAGCTAGCAAAAACTTTGTTTGTTTAGAGTTCCAACTGCCTCTATACTATAGGTAAAAACGAAGTGAAATTTAAAAATTTAAAGTTTTTCTGCAAATGAACACTTCAACATAGAATAATGATATATTGAGGGCCAAGTGCAATTGAAGTACCGACCATTCCTTCAAAGTTTCAACAAGATTGGTTGAAAAAATATTTGATGGGATTCCAGTAAACTCGGAGTTCTGTCAAAGTTTGGAAAATTTTTTCAAATGAATGTGTTTTTTTCCTTGCCTCTGCTTAGGGCTACTTCAACAGGGATAAAAGCATTGAAAGCGTCCTGAGAACTAATTGAGTGTGTCAAGTTTCAAGCAGCTAGCAAAAATCATGTTTGATTTAGAGTTCCAAACACCTCCATTTCTATAGGTGAAAATGAAGTGAAACATAAAAATTCCAAGTGTTCCTGTAAACAAATGCTTCAACCTATAAGAATGAAATTTTGAGGGCCAAGTGCAACTGGAGTATCGATCATGCATTCAAGGAATCAACAAGATGGGGAGAAAAAATATTTTTTGAGATTCTAGTAAATTCGGTGCTCTGTCAAAAGTAGGCAAACACTTTCAAATGAAAGTATTTTTTCCTTGCCTCCACTTAGGACTACTTCAACAGGAGACAAAGCATAGAGAGAGGACTGAGCATTAATTGAGTGTGTCAACTTCCAAGCAGCTAGCACAAACCATTTTGGATTTAGAGTTCCAAAAGCCTCTATCCCTATAGGGGAAAACGAAGTGAAACCCAAGAATTCAAAATGGTCATGTAAACGAATGGTTTAAAATAGAAGAATGAAATTTGGTGGGCCAAGTGCAACTGGAGTACTGATCATTCCTTCATAAGATCAACAAGATCGGGTGGCAAATTATTTGCTGAGATTCCAGTAAACTCAGAGTTCTGTGGAAGGTTGGCAAACACTTTCAAATGAAAGTGTTTTTTCCTTTCCTCTGCTTAGGACTATGTCAAAAGGGAAAACAGCATAGAGAGTGCACAGAGGACTAATTAAGTGTGTCAAGTTTCAAGCAGCTAGCACAAACCATGTTTGTTTTAGAGTTCCAAATGCATCTATCCATATAGGGGAAAATGATTTGAAACCTAAGAATTAAAAGTGTTCCTACAAACTAACATTTCAACATAGAATAATTAAATTTGGGGGGCCAAGTGTGACGAGTGTACTAATCATTATTACAAAGTATCAACAAGATTGGGTGAAAAAAATATTTGCTGAGATTCCAGTAAACTCAGAGTTCTGAGAAACTTGGCAAAGACTTTCAAATGAAAGTGTTTTTTTTTTTTCCCTTGACTTTGCTTAGAATTGCTTCAAAAGGGAAAAAAAGCATAGACAGTGCATTTAGAACTAATATAGTGTGTCAAATTTCCAGCAGCTTATGCAAACCATGTTTGATTTAGATTCCAAAGACCTCTATCCCTATAGGGGAAAATGAATTGAAACCTAAAATTTCAAAGTGTTCCTGCAAACTAACGATTCAACCTAGAACAATATAATTTGAGGGACCAAGTGCGACTGGAGTCCTGATCATTCCTCAAATTATCAAGAAGATTGGGAGAAATAATATGCCGAGATTCCAGTAGAATCAGAGTTCTGTGGAAGCATGGCAAAGCTTTAAAATTAAAGTGTTTTTTCCTTGCCTCTGCTTAGGGATACTTCATCAGGGAACAAATCATACAGACAGAACTGAGAACTAATTGACTGTGTCAAGTTTCAAGCAGCTAGCAGAAACCATGTTTGATTTAGTGTTCCAACTGCCCCTATCCTTATAGGTGAAAATGAAGTGAAACCTAAAAATTCAAAGTTTTCCTGACAATGAAAGCTTAACCCAGAAGAATGAAAATTGGGGGGACACATGCGAATGGACTACCTATCATTTCTTGAAAGTATCAACAAGATCGGGAGAAAAAAAATAATTGCTGTGATTCCAGTTCATTAGGTGTTCTGTGGAAACTTGTCAAACACTTTCAAATGAAAGTGTTATTCTTGCCTCTGCTTAGGGTTACTTCAATGGGGAACAAAGAATAGAGGTCACTGAGAACTAATTGAATGTGTCAAGTTTGAAGCAGCTAGAACAAACCATGTTTGATTTAGAGTTCCAAGTTCCTCTATCCCTATAGGGGAAAATGAAGTGAAACTTAAGAATTCAAAGTGGTCCCGCAAACAAATGCTTCAACCTACAAGAATGAAATTTGGGGGGCCATGTGTGACTGGTGGACTGATCATTCCTTAAATGGATCAAAAAGATCGTGTGAAAAAAACAATATTTGCTGAGATTTCAGTAAACTCGGAGTTCTGTGGAAGCTTGGCAAACACTTTCAAATGAAAGCATTTTTTCGTTGCCTCTGCTTTGGGTTACTTCAACAGGGAACGCCAGGTAGAGAGTACACTGAGAACTGAGTATGTCAAGTTTCAAGCAGCTAGAAAAAAATCATGTTTCACTTAGAATTCCAACTGCCTATATCTGTATAGGGAAAATGAATTCAAACAAAATTTTAGTGTTTCTGAAATGAACCTTTGAGTGCAGAAGAATGAAATTTGGGGGCCAAGTGTGCCTGGTGTACCTATTAATACTTCCAAGTATCAACAAGATCATGCGAAAAATATTTGATGAGATCCCAGTAAACTGGGAGTTCTGTGGAAGCTTGGCAAATGCTTTCAAATGAAAGTTTTTTTTTCTTAACTCTGCTTAAAGCTACTTCAACACTGAACAAAGCATTGAGAGCAAACTGAGAACTAATTGAATGTGTCAAGTTTCAAGCCAATAGCACCAACCATGTTTGATTTAGAGTTCCTACTGCCTCTATCCCTAAAGGGGAAAAAAGTGAAACCTAAAAATTCAAAGTGTTCTTGCAAATTAACGGTTGAATACATAAGATTGAAATTTTGGGACCAAGTGCAATTGGAGTACCCATCATTCCTTCAAAGTATCAACAAGATCAGTTGAAAAAATATTTGATGAGATTGCAGTAAACTCAGAGTTATGTGGAAGCTTGGTAAATGCTTTCAAATGAAAGTGGTTTTTCCTTGCCTCTGCTTAGGGATACATTGTCAGGGAACAAAGCATAGAGAGCACACTGAGAACTAAATGAGTCTGTCAAGTTTCAAGCAGCTACCACAAACCATGTTTGAGTTAGAGTTCCAACTGCCTCTATCCCCACTCTAACCAAGTGAAATCTAGAAATTCCAGTGTTCCTGCAAAGGGACGCTTCAACCTAGAAGAAAAAAATTTGCAGGGCTAAGTGCAACTAGAATACCAATAATTCCTTCAAAGTATCAACAAGATTGGGTGAAAAAATATTTGCTGAGATTCCATTTTACTAGGAATTCTTTGGAACCTGGCAAACTCGTTCAAATGAAAGTGGTTTTTTCCTTTTCTTTGCTTAGGGCTACTTCAACAGGGAACAATGCATAGAGAGTGCACTGAGAACTAAATGAGTGTGTCAAGTTTCAAGCAACTAGCTCAAACCATGTTTGATATAAACTGTCAATTGCCTCTATCCCTATAGGAGAAACGTAAGTGAAACCTAAAAATTCAAAGTGTTACTGCAAACGAATGCTTCAACCTAGAAGAATAAAATTTGGCTGGCCAAGTGTGAGTGGAGTACCAATCATTCCTTCAAGGAATCAACAAGTTTGGGTGAAAAATTATTTGCTGTTATTCCAGTAAACTCAGAGTTCTATGGGAGCTTGGGAAACTCTTTTAAATGAAAGGGATTTTCCTTGCCTTTGCTTAGGGCAACTTCAATAAGGAGCAAAGCCCAGAGAGTGCACTAAGAACAAATTGAGTGTGTCCAGTTTCAAGCAGCTAGCACAAAGAATGTTTGATTTAGAATTCCAACTGCCTCTATCCTTATATGGGAAAATGAAGTGACACTTAAAAATTCAAAGTGCTCCTGCAAATGAATGCTTCAACTAAGAAGAATGAAATTTGGGGGGCCAAGTGTGAATGGAGTACTGATCTTTCTTTCAAAGAATCAACAAGATTGGGTGAAAGATTATTTGATGGGATTCCAGTAAACTTGGAGTTCAGTGGAAGCTTGGCAAACATTTTCAAATGAAAGTGTATTTTCCTTGTCTCTGCTTATGCCTACTTCAACAGGGAACAAAGCATAGAGAGCACACTGAGAAATAATTGAGTGTGTCACCTTTCAAGAGGCTAGCACAAAGCATGTTTGATTTAGAGTTTCAAATGCCTCTATACCAATAGGGGAAAATGAAGTGAAACCTAAAAATTCAAATTGTGCCTGTAAAAGAATGCTTCTACCTAGAAGAATGAAATTTGGGAGGCCTAGTGGTAATGAAGTACCAATCATTCCTTCAATGTATCAACAAGAAGGGGTGAAAAAATATTTGCTGATATGGTAGTAAACTTGGAGTTCTGTGGAAGCTTGTCAAATGCTTTCAAATGAAAGAGTTTTTTTCCTTGCCTCTGCTTAGGGCTACTTCAAAAGGGAATAAAGCTTAGTGAGAGTACTGAGAACTAATTGAGTGTGTCAAGTTTTAAGCAGCTAGCACAAACCATGTTTAATTTACAGTTCCAAATGCCTCGATCCCTACAGTGGAAAACGACTTGAAACCTAATAATTCAAAATGTTCCTGTCAAAAAATGCCTCAACATAGAAGAACAAAATTTGTGCAGCCAAGTGCAACTGGAGTACCAATCATTCCTTCAAATTATCAATATGATCTATTTAAAAAAAATGCTGAGATTCCAGTAAACTCAGAGTTCTGTGGAAGCTTGGCAAATGCTTTCAAATGAAAGTGTTTTTTTTCCATGCCTCTGCTTACTGCTACTTAAAAAGGGAATAAAGCATAGACAGTGCATTGAGAACTAATTAAGTTTGTCAACTTTCAAGCAGCTAGCACAAGTCATGTTTGATTTGTGTTCCAAAAGCGTCTATCCCTATAGAGGAAAATGAAGTGAAACCTAATAATTCAAAGAGATCCTGCAAATGAACGCTTCAACCTAGAAGAATGAAATTTGGGGGGCCAAGTGCAAGTGGAGTACAGATCATTCCTTGAAAGTATCCTCAAGATTGGGTAAAAATAATTGCTGAAATTCCAGTAAACTTGGAGTTCTGTGGATGCTTGGCAAATGTTTTCAAATGAAAGTGTTTTTTCCTTGACTCTGCTTAGGGCTATTTCAATAGGGAACAAAGCATTGAGAGTGCATAGAGAACTAATTTGGTGTGTCAAGTTTCTAGGAATTAGCACTAACCATGTTGGATTCAGAGTTCCAACAGCCTCTAGCTCTATAGGGGAAAACAAAGTGAAACCTGAAAATTCAAAGTGTTTCTATGAACAAACCCTTCAACTTAGAAAAATGAAATTTGGGTGGCCAAATGTGACTGGAGTTCCCATCATTCCTTCAAAGTATCAACAAGATCAGTTGAAAAAATATTTGCTGAGATTCCAGTAAACTCGAGTTCTGTGGAAGCTTGGCCATCGCTTTCAAATGAAAGTGTTGTTTCCTTATCTCTGCTTAGGTCTATTTCAACACAGAACAAACATAGAGAGCACACTGCGAACAAATTTAGTGTGTCAAGTTTGAAGCAGGTAGCACATACCATGTTTGAGTTACAGTTTCAACTGCTTCTATCCCTAGAGTGGAAAACGAGGTGAAACCTAAAAATTCAAAGTGTTCCTGCAAATGACCGCTTCAACCTAGAAGAATGAAAGTTGGCGGGCAAGTGATACTGGAGTACTGAACATTCCTTCAAAGTATCAACAAGATCGGGTGAAAAAATATTTCCTGATATTCCAGGAAACTTGGAGTTCTGTGGGAGCATGGCAAATGCTTTCAAATGAAAGTGTTTTTTCCTTGCAACTGCTTAGGTCTACTTCAACAGGAAACAAAGCATAGAGAGAGCACTGAGAACTGATTGAGCATATCAAGATTCAAGCCTCTAGCTCAAAACATGTTTCATTTAGAGTTCCAAATGCATCTATCCCTACAGGGGAAAATAAAGTGGAACTTAAAAATTCAAAGTGTTGGTGCAAATGAACACTTCAACCTACAAGAATGAAATTGGGGGCCAAGTGTGACTGGAGTACTGATCATTTGTTCAAAATACCAAGTTTGGTTGAAAAAATATTTGCTGAGATTCCAGTAAGCTTGGAATTCTGTGGAAGATTGGCAAGTGTTTTCAAATGAACGTGTTTTTCCTTGCCTCTGCTTAAGGCTATTTAAACCAGGAACAAAGCATAGAGACCACACTGACAAATAATTGAGTGTGTCAAGTTTCTAGCAGCTAGAACAACCATGTTTGATTTAGAGTTTCAACTGCCTTTATCCCTATAGGAGAAAATGAAGTGAAACCTAACAATTCAAAGTATTCCCTCAAACGAATTCCTCAACCTTGAAGCATGAAATTTGGGTCCACGTGCGACTGGAGTACTGATCATTCCTTCAAAGTATTAACAGGAAGGGGGTGAAAAAAACATTTGCTGAGATTACAGTAAACTTGGAATTCTGTGGAAGAATGGGAAATGCTTTCAAATGAGTGTTTTTCCTTGCCTCTGCTTCAGACTATTTCAACAGGGAACAAAGCATAGGGACTGCATCGACAACTAATTGAGTGTGTCAAGTTTCAATCAGCTACCACAAAGCATGTTTGATTTAAAGTTCCAACTGCCTCTATCCCTATAGGGAAAAGCAAAGTAAAACCTAAAAATTCGAAGTGTTCCTGCAAACAAATGCTTCAGCTTAGAAGAATGAAATATGGGGGGCCAAGTGTGACTGGAGTATCAATCATTCCTTCAAAGAATCAACAAGTTAGGGTGAAAAAATATTGCCAGATATTCCAGTAAACTACGAGTTCTGTGGATGCTTGGCAAACGCTTTCAAATGAATTTTTTTTTTTCCACTAGCCTCTGCTTTGGGCTATTTTAACAGTGAAAAAAGCATAGAGAGCACACTGAAAACTAATTGTGTGTGTCAAGTTTCAAGCAGCTAGTACAAGCCATGTTTGATTTAGAGTCCCAAGTGCCTCTATTCCTATAGGGGAAAATGAAATGAAACCCAAAAATTCAAAGTGTTCCTGCAAAGGAATGCTTCAACCTAGAAGAATAAAATATGCAGGGCCAAATTGGACTGGAGATCTGATCATTCCTTCAAAATATCAACAATATTGGGTGAAAAAATATTTGCTGAGATTCCAGTAAACTCCAAGTTCTGTGGAAGCTTGGCCAATGCTTTCAAATGAAAGTGTCTTTTTCCTTGCCTCTGCTTATGATTACTTCAACAGGGAATAAAATCTAAAGACCATACTGAGAACTAATTAAATATGTCAAGTTTCTAGCCACTAGCACAAACCATGTTTGATTTAGAGTCCCAACTGCCTTTATCCCTATAGGGGAAAACAAGTGAAACTTAAAAATTCAAAGTGTTTCTGTAAACGAATGCTTCAACCTAGAATAAGGAAATTTGGGGGGCCATGTGCACCTGGGATCGTTATAATTCCTTTAAAGTATCAACATGATAGGTAGAAAAAATATTTTCTGAGATTCCAGGGAACCCGAAGTTCTGTGGAAGTTCGTTAAATGGTTTCAATGAAAGGGTTTTTTTCTTGCCTCTTCTTAGGACTACTTCAACAGGGAACAAAGCATAGAAAGAGCACTGAGAACTAATTTAGTGTTTAAGTTTCAAGTAGCTAGTAGTAATCATGTTTGATTTACAGTTACAATTTCCTTTATCCATATAGCACAAAATGAAGTAAAACCTAAAAATTCAAACTCTTCCTGCAAAGGAACACTTCAACCTAGAAGAATAAAATTTAGGGGCCAAGTGCGAATTGAGTACCTATCATTCCTTCAAAGTATCAACAAGATCTGGTGAAAAAATATTTCCTGAGATTCCAGTAAACTCGAGTTCTGTGGAAGCTTTGCGAATGCTTTCAAATGAAAGCAATTTTGCCTTGCCTCTGCTTAGGGCTATTTCAACAGAGAAAAAAGCATTGAGAGTGCACTGACAAAAAATTGAGTGTGTCACGTTTCATGCAGGTAGCACAAACCATGTTTGTTTTAGAGTAACAAATGTTTTAGAGTAACAAATGAAGTGAAACCTAAAAATTCAAAGTGTTCCTGCAAACGAATGCTCAAAAATAAGAATTAAATTTGGGGGGCCAAGTGCCACTGGAGTACAGATCATTCCTTCAAAGTATCAACAGGATTTGGTTAAAAAATATTTGCTGATATTCCAGTAAACTCAGATTTCTATTCAAACTTGATGAATGCTTTCAAATTAAAGAGATTTTTCCTTGCCTCCGCATAAGACTATTTCAACCAGGAACAAAGCATAGAGACTGCACTGACAGCTAATTGAGTGTGTCAAGTTTCAAGCAGCTAGCACAAACCATGTTTGATTTAGAATTCCAACAGCCTCTATCCCTATAGGGGAAAGTGAAGTGAAACCTAAAGTTTCAAAGTGTTTCTACAAACGAACCCTTCAAACTAGAAGAATAAATTTTGCGGGGCAAAGTGCGACTGGAGTACCGATCAATCCTTTAAAGTATCAACAAGATCAGGTGAAAAATATTTGCTGAGATTCCATTAAACTTGAGTTTTGTGTAAGCTTGGCAAATGCTTTCAAATGAAAGGGTTTTTTCCTTGCCTCTGCTTATGTCTACTTGAACAGGGAACAAAGCATAGATGCCACACTTAGAACTAATTGAGTTTGTGAAGTTTCTAATAGCTAGCACAAACCATGTTTGATTTAGAGTTCCAACTGCCTTTATCCATATAGGAGAAAATGAAGTGAAACCTGAAAATTCAAAATATTTTCTGAAACAAATGCCTCAACCTTGAAGAATGAAATTTGGGGGGGCACGTGCAACTGGAGTACTGAATCAACAAGATCAGGTTAAAAAATATTTGCAGATATTCCAGTAAACTCGGAGTTCTTGGGATGCTTGACAAACGCTTTCAAATGAAAATGTTTTCTCCTTGCCTGTGCTTAGGGCTATTTCAACAAGAAATGAAGCATAGAGAGCTCATTGGCAATGAATTGAGTGTGTTAAGTTTCAAGCAGGTAGCACAAACCATGTTTGATTTAGAGTAAAATATACCTCTATCATATTGGAAAATGAAGTGCAACCTAAAAACTTAAAATGATCCTGAAAATGAATGCTTCAACCTAGAAGAATGAAATTTGGTGGGCTAAGTGCAACTGGAGCACTGATCACTCCTTCAAAGTACCAAAGCGATCAGTTGAAAAATTATGTGCTGAAATTCCAGTAAACTCGGAGTTCTGTGGAAGGTCGGCAAACACGTTCAAATGAAAGTGTTTTTTTCCTTACCTCTGCTTAGGGCTACTTCAACAGAAAACAAAGCATAGAGAGTGAACTGAGAACTAATTGAGTATGTCAACTTTCATGCAGCTAGCAGAAAGCATGTTTGATTTAGATTTCCAACTGCCTCTATATCTATAGGGGAAAACGAGGTGAAACCTAAATATTCAAAGTGTACCTGCAATCAAACGCAGCAACCAAGAAGAATGGAATTTGAGGGGCCAAGTGCAAATAGAGAACTGATTATTCCTTAAAAGTATCAACATGTTTGGGTGAAAAAATATTTATTGTGATTCCAGTAAACTCAAAGTTCTGTGGAAGCATGGCAAACCCTTACAAATGAAACTGTTTTTTTTTTTTTTTGCCTCTACTTAGGGCTAATTCAATAGGGAACAAAGCATCGAGAGAACACTGAGAAGTGATTGAGTCTGTAAAGTTTCAAGCCACTACCACAAACCATGTTTGATTTAGAGTTCAAAATACCTTTATCCCTGTATGAGAAAATAAAGTGTAACCTAAAAATTCAAAGTGTACCTGCAAACAAACGCTTAAACCTAGAAGAATCAAATTTGTGGGGCCAATTGGAACCAGAGTAATGATCATTTCCTCAAAGTATCAACAAGATTGGGTGAAAAAAATATTTGCTGAGATTCCAGTAAACTTGGAGTTTTGTGGAAGCATGGCAAACACTTTCAAATGAAAGTGTTTTTTCCTTGCCTCTGCTTAGGGCTACTTCAACAGGGAACAAAACAGAGAGAGGACACTGTGATGTAATTGAGTGTGTCAAGTTTCATGCAACCACCACAAACCATGTTTGATTAGGAGTTCCAACTTAGTCTAACCCTATAGAGGAAAATGAAGTGAAACATACAAATTCAAAGTTTTCCTGCAAATGAATGCTTAAACCTAGAAAAATGAAATTCGGGGGTTCATGTGTGACTTGAGTACCAATCATTCCTTCAAAGTATCATCAAGATTTGTTGAAAAAATATTTGCTCAGATTCCAGTAAACTTGGTGTTCTGTAGAAACTTGGTGAATGTATTCAAATTAAAGAGATTTTTCCTTGCCTCTGCTTAGGGCTACTTAAACAGAGAACGAAGCATAGTGAGTACACTGAGCACTATTTTAATGTGTCAAGTTTCAAGCACCTAGCACAAAACATGTTTGATTTAGAGTTCCAAATGCTTCTACTCCTGTAGGGGAAAATGGGGGTAAAACCGAGAAATTCAAAGTTTTCCTGCACATGAATGTTTCAACCCAGAAGAATGAAATTTGGGGGGGCAAGTGCAACTGGAATACCAATCATTTCTTCAAAGTATCAACAAGATCAAGTGAAAAATATTTGCTGATATTCCAGTAAACTTGGAGTTCTATGGAAGCATGGCAAACACTATCAAATAAAAGTGTTATTTCCTTGCCTCTGCTATTTCAACAGGGAACAAAGCATAGAGAGTGCACTGAAAACTAATTGACTGTGTCAAGCTTCAAGCAGCTAGCACAAACCATGTTTGATTTAGAGTTCCAAATGCCTCTATCCCTATAGGGTAAAATGAAGTGAAACCTAAAAATTCAAAGTGTTCCTGCAAATGAACACTTCAACCTAGAATAATGAAATTTGGTGGGCAAAGTGTTACTTGAGTATTCATCATTCTTTCAAGGAATCACCAAGTTTGTGTGAGAATATATTTGCTGAATTTCCAGTAAACTCAGAATTCTGTGGAAGTCTGGCAAATGCTTTCAAATGAAAGTGTTTTTTTCTTCCCTCTGCTTAGGGCTATTTCAACAGGGAACACAGCATTGTGAGCACATTGAGAACTAATTGAGTGTGTCAGGTTTCAAGCAGCTAGCACAAACCATTGTTGATTTAATGTTCCAAATGCCTCTATCCCTTTAGGGTAAAAGGCCATGAAACCTAAAACTTCAAAATATTTCTGAAAACAAACACTTTAACCTAGAAGAATTAAATTTGGAACCAAATTGCGATTGGAGTACAGATCATTCCCTCAACATATCAACAAGATTTTGTGAAAAAACATTTGCTGAGATTCTGGTAAATTGGAGTTCTATGGAAGCTTGGCAAATGCTTTCAAATGAAAGAGTTTTTTCCTTGCTTCTGCTTATGGCTACTTCAACAGGAAAAAAATCATTGAGAGTGCACTGAGAACTAATTCAGGGTGACATATATCAAAAACCTAGCACAAACCATGTTTGATTTAGAGTTCCAAATGCCTCTATCTCTATAAAGCAAATTAAGTGAAACCTAAAAATTAAATTTCTTCCTGAAAATAAATGCTTAAACGTAGAACAATGAAATTTGGGGGCCAAGTGTGACTGGATTATGATCATTCTTTCAAAGTATAAACATGATTGGTAAAAAAAAAAAAAAAAAAAAAAAAAAAAAATTGCTGAGATTCCAGTAAACTCAGTGTTCTGTGGAAGCCTGGCAAATGCTATCAAATGAAAGTGTTTTTACCTTGCCTCTGCTTAGGGCTATTTCAACAGGGAACACAGCATAGAGAGCACACGGACAACTAATTGAGTGTGTCAAGTTTCAAGCAGCACTGCAAGGAATTTTGAGCAAAATACTACAAGAAGAGGAATTGAAAAATAGCACCCAAAACTAACAGTGGGAGGTATTTAATTAAAGGGGGAGAAAAATAACCAAAGAGGAAAAACTATCCAAACTAAAATAAATAAATAAATAAATAAATGAATGAATAAATAAATAAATAAATAAACGTGACTGGATGTACAAACCATATTTCAATAGTAACCTTAAATGTTAATGGCTTAAATTCACCAATCAAGAGACATAGGCTAGCAACCTGGATTAAAAAAAAAAAAAAAAAAAAAAAAACAGATCCAACAATATTCTGCCTTCAGGAGACTCATATGATAGGAAAAGACATACACAGGCTGAAGGTGAAAGGTTGGGAAAAATCATACCACTCACATGGCCCTTGGAAGTAAGCAGGAGTGGCCATACTCATATCGAATAAAATCAACTTCAAACCTAAGTTAATCAAAAAGGATAAAGAAGGACACTATATACTGTTAAAAGGAACCATCCACCAACAAGACATAACAATTATCAATATGTATGCACTAAATAATGGTGCTGCAACATATATAAAACAAACTCTCCTCAAGTTCAAGAGTTAAATAGACCACAACACAATAATTATGGGTGACTTCAACACACCACTCTCTCCATTGGACAGATCCTCCAGACAAAAGCTGAATAAAGAAACTATAGGACACAATAACACAATCAATAACCTAGACTTAACTGACATATATAGAATATATCAACCATCATCAAGTGGATACACGTTCTTCTCAGCAGCATATGGATCTTACTCAAAGGTAGACAATATACTATGCCACAGGCAATTCTTAGTAAATATAAGGGTGTGGAGATAATACCATGCACCTTATCTGATCATAATGGAATGAAACTGGAAATCAATGATAAAAAAAGAAGGAAAATCCTGCATCACCTGGAAAATGAACAATATGTTACTGAATGATCAATGGGTTACAGAGGTCATAAAGGAGGAAATCAAAAAATTCTTAGAGATAAACGACAATACAGACACAACATACCGGAATCTATGGGACACAATGAAAGCAGTTTTAAGAGGGAAATTCATTTTCTGGAGATCATTTCTCAAAAAAAGAAAAAAACAACAAATAAATGAACTCACACTTCATCTCAAAACCCTAGAAAAGGAAGAGCAAAACAACAGCAAATGTAGTAGAAGACAAAAAATAATTAAAATCAGAGCGGAAATCAATGAAATTGAAACCAAAAAAAAAAAAAAACATTGAAAAATTGATAAAACTAAAAGTTGGTTCTTTGAAAAAATAAATAAGATTGACAGACCCTTAGCCACACTAATGAAGAGAAGAAGAGAGAGAATTCAAATTACTAACATATGGGATGAAAAAGGCAATATCACAACGGGCACCACAGAAATACAGAAGATAATTAGAAAGTATTTTGAAACCCTATATTCCAATAAAACAGAAGATAGTGAAGATATCGATAAATTTCTTAAGTCATATGATCTGCCCAGATTGTGCCAGGAAGATACACACAAATTAAACAGACCAATCGCAAAGGAAGAAATAGAAGAAGCTATCAAAAGACTACTAACCAAGAAAAGCCCTGGACTGGATGGGTATACAGTGGAGATTTACAAAACCTTCAAAGAAGAATTAATACCGATACTTTTAAAGCTATTTCAAGAAATAGAAAAAGAAGCAGTGTAAGTGTTACGGTTATGGTTAGTGTAAGGGTAAGTGTTAGGTTTAGGGTTATATTTATGGTTAGAATTAGTGTTAGGGTTAGGATTAGGGATAGGGTTAGTGTAAGTGTTAGGCTTAGGGTAAGGATTAGTGTTAGAGTTAGAGATAGGGTTAGAATTTGTGTTAAGGTTATGGTTAGGGTTAGAGTTAGAGTAAGTGTTAGGTTTAGGTTTAGGTTTAGGGTTAGGGTTAGGGTTAGAGTTAGTGTTAGAGTTAGTTTTAGGATAGTGTTAGGTTTAGGGTTAGTGTTAGGGTTAGGTTTAGGTTTGGTTCTAGGGTTAGGGTTAGTGTTATATTTAGGGTTAGGATTTGTTTTAGGGTGAGGGTTAGGGTTAGGTTTAGTGTTAAGTTAAATGTTAGGATTAGGGTTAGGGTTAGGGTTAGTGTTAGATTTACGGTAATGGTTAGGGTTATGGTTAGGTTTAGTTCTAGGATTAGGGTTAGATTTTAGGTTAGTGTTAGTGTTAGGCTTAGGGTTAGAGTTAATGGTTAGGGTTAGGGTGTGTGTTAGGTTTACATATAGAATAAGGGATAGGTTTAGAGATAGTGTTAGGTATAGTATTAGGGTTAGATTTAAGTTTAGTTTTAGTGTTATGTTAGGATTAGGGTTAGATTAAAGTTAGGGTTAGAATTAGGTTAGGTTTAGTGTTATTATTAGGGTTAGGTTTGTGTTAGAGTTACTGTTAGTGTTATGGTTATGATTAGGTTGAGAGTTTGTGTTAGTGTTAGGGTTAGAGTTAGGGTTTGTGTTAGGGTTAGGTGAAGGGTTAGGGTTACTGTTATGGTTAGTATTAGGGTTAGACTTAGGTTTAGGTTTATGGTTGGGTTAGTTTAAGGGTTAGGTTTAGGGTTAGTGTCAGATTTAGTGTTAGGTTTATGGTGAGGGTTAGGGTTAGTGTTAGGGTTAGAGTTACAGTTAGTATGAGTGTTAGGGTTAAAGTTAGGGTTAGTGTAAGGGCTAGGAATATGGTTAGAATTAGGGTTAGTGTTAGGATTAGGGTTAGGGTTAGTGTTAGCATTACATTCAGGGTTAGGTTTAGGGTTAGGTTTAGGGTTAGGTTTAGGATTAGGGTTAGGTTTAGGATAGTTTTAGGTTATGGTATATGGCTAGGATTAGGGTTATGGTTAGGTTAGTGTTAGGGTTAGTGTAGGGTTAAGGTTTATTTTAGGGTTAGGGTTATGGTTTGAAGTTTGGTTAGGGTTAGTGTTCGGGTAAGAGTGAAGTTTAGTGTTAGGGTTATGGTTAGGTTTAGGATAAGAATTAAGGTTAGAGTAACTGTTTGGTTTAAGATTACTGTTAGGGTTATTTTAAGGGTTAGGGTTAGGGTTACGTTTAGGATGAGGGTTAGGATTAGTGTTAGGGTTAGAGTTGCAGTTAGTATTATTGTTAGTGTTAGGGTTAGGTTTAGGGTGAGTGAAAGTTTTAGGTTTAAGATTAGGATTATATTTCGTGTTAGGGTAAGTGTTAGGGTTTGTTTTAGGGTTAGGTTTAGGGTTATGGTTAGACTTAGTGTTAGGTTTAATTTTAGGTTTAGTCTTAGGTTTAGGATTAGGGTTAGGGTTAGGTTAGAGTTAGGTTAAGAGTTTGGGTTAGGGTTATGGTTATGGTTAGGTTAGGTTAGGTTTAGGGTTAGGTTTAGGTTTAGTGTTAGGTTTAGGGATAGCTTTAGGGTTAGTTTTAGGGTTAGGTTTAAGGTTCATTTTAGGGTTAGTTTTAGGGTTTGAGTAGTGTTAGGGTTAGAGTTAGTGTAAGATTTAGGGTTAGGATTATTTTTAGGGTTATTGTAAGGGTTAGAGTTAGGGTTAAATGTAGGGTTAGTGTCAGGTTAATATTATGGTGAAGTTTAGTGTTAGGTAAAGCTTAGGGTTAGGGTTAGCGTTAGTGTTAGGTTTAGGGTAATGTTGAGAGTTAGTATCAGGTTTTGGGTTAGGAATTGTGCTAGGGTTAGGGTTTTGGTTAGGGTTATGGTTACAGTTATATTTAGGATTCAGGTTAGGGTTATGGTTAGTGTTAGGTTAGGGGTAGGGGTAGAATTAGGGTTTTTGTTAGGGTTTGATTTAGGGTTAGTATTAAGTTAGTTTTAATGTTAGTATTAGGATTAGGGTAGGGTTAGAGTTAGGAAAGGGTTAGTGTTAGGATTAGGTTAGGGTTTTCTTATGGTTAGGGTTAGGGTTTGTGTTAGGGTTAGGTTTAGAGTTAGGGATAGTGTTAGGCTTAGGGTTAGGGAAACTTTAGGGTAAATATTAGGGTTAGGGCTAGTGTTAGGGTAGTGTTTGGGTTAGGGTTAATGTTCAGGTTAGGGTTAGGGTTAGGATTAGTGTTAGTGCTAGGGTTAGGGTTAGTTTTAAGTTTAATATTAGTGTTAGGGTTAGGGTTAGCTTTAGGGTAACAGTTATGATTAGGGTTAGGATTACGGTTAGAGTTAGGGTTAGGGTTAGGGTTAGTGTAAGGGTTAGTGATCAGGTTTTTGTTAGTGTTAGTGATAGTGTTAGGCTCAGGGTTAAGTTTAATGTTAGGGTTTGGTATAGGTTTAGGGTTAGTTTTAGGGTTAGGGTTATTGTTAGTGTTATGGTTAGGGTTAGGGTTAGGGAAGGTTTGGTGTTAATGTTAGGGTTTGGGTAGGGTTAGTGTTAGGGTTATGTTTAGGGTTATGGTTAGTGTTATATTCAGGTTAGGGTTAAAGATAGGTTTTTGTTAGGGATTGTGTTACGGTTAGGGTTAGGATTAGGGTTATGTTTATGGTTGCATTTAGAGTTAGGGTTAGGGTTTGGGTTGGTGATAGATTTAGGTTTATTGTCAGGTTAAGATTAGTGTAAGTTTTAAGTTAGAGTTATTGTTAGTGTTAGGGTTAGGGCTATAGTTAGTGTTAGGATGAGGGTGAGGGTTAGGGTTAGGGTTAGAGTTAGCTTTAGGGTTAGGGTTAGGTTTAGTGTTAGGTTTAGGTTAGGTTTAGGTTTAGTGTTAGTGTTAGGATTATGGTTAGGTTTAGCTTTAAGGTCAGTGTTAGGGTTAGGTTTAAGGTTAAAATTAGGGTTAGCATTAGGTTTATGATTAGGTTTAGGGTTAGGTTTTTTGTTAGTGTTAGGTGTAGGCTTAGGGTTAGGTTTAGGGTGAGTATTAGTAATAGTATTAGTATGGTTAGGGTTAGGGTAGTGTTAGGGTTAGGAATTTTTTTCTTTGCTTCTGCTTATGGCTACTTCAAGATGGAACAAAAGATGCAGAGTGCACTGAGAAATAATTTAGTGTGTCAAGTTCCCACCATCTAGAAAAAACCGATTTACAATTGAAACTGCATGTGTCCCTAAGGGGGAAACAAAAAGAAATTTAAAAATTCAAAGTGTTCCTGCAAATGAACTCTTCAACATAGAAGAACACAATTTGAAGTGCCAAGTGTATCCTAATTCTGATTATTCCTGCCATGTATCAGCAAGATCCACTGAAGAAAGTTACACTTGTCCAGTTGCTATTGGTCCCCCAAAATTTGTTCTTCTAGTTAGAAGTGTTCATTTGCAGTAACACTGTGAATATTAGGTTTCACTTCATTTTCCCCTTTAAGGTAACATGTGGCTGGAACCCTACATCAAACACGCTTTGTGCTAGCTGCTTGAGACCTGACACACAAATTAGTTCTCTGATCGCTCTTTTTGCTTTCTTCCCTCTTGAAGTAGTCCTAAGCAGAGGCAAGGAAAAAACACTTTCATTTGGAAGCGTTTGCCAAGTTTCCATAGAACTCCGAGTTGACTGAAATCTCAACAAATATTTTTTTCACCCGATCTTGTTGATACTTGGAGGTAATGATCGGTATTCTTGTCGCCCTTGGCTCCCCAATATTTCGTTCTTTCAGGTTGAAGAGTTCATTGGCACAAACACTTTGAATTTTTAGGTTTCACTACATTTTCCCTTACACAGATAGATGCAGTTGGAACTCTAAATCAAACACAGTATTGTGCTAGCTGCTTGAAACTTGACACAAGCAATAAGTTCTCAGAGTGGTCTCTATGCTTTGTTCCTTCTTGATGTAGCCCTAAGCAGAGGCAAGAAAAAATATTTCATTTGAAAGTGTTTGCCAAGCTTCCACAGAACCCCAAGTTTACTGCAATCTGAGCAAATATTTTTTCACCTGATCTTGATGATACTTGGCGGTAAAGATAGGTACTCCAGTCTCACTTGGCCTCCCAAATTTAGTTCTTGTAGGTTGAAGCATTCGTTTTTAGGAACAATTTGAATTTTTAGGTTTCACTTCGTTTTCCCTATAGGTATACTCCCAGTTGGAAATCTAAATGAAACACATATTTTGCTAGCTGCTTGAAATTTTACACACTGAATTAGTTCTCATAGCACACTCTATGCTTTGTTCCCTCTTGAAATAGCCCTAAGTAGTGGCTGGAGAAAACACTTTCATTTTAATTCGTTTGCCAAGCTTCCACAGAACTCCATGTTTACTGAAATCTCAGCAAATATTTTTTCACCAATTCTTGTTGATACTTGGTGGTTATGATCAGTACTCCAGTCACTCTTGGCCCCAACAAAATTTCTTTCTTCTAGGTTAAAGCACTTATTTGCAGGAACACTTTGAATTTGTAGGTTTCACATTCTTTTCCCCAATAGGTATACTCCAGTTGGAAATCTTAATTAAACATGGTTTGTGCTAGCTGCTTGAATCTTGAAACTCTGAATTAGTTCTCAGTGTGCTCTCTATGCTTTATTCCATCTTGAAGTCGCCTGAAAGAGAGTAAGGGGAAAAACAATTTCATTTTAAAGCATTTGCCAAGATTCCACAGAACTCTGAGTTTACTGAAATCCCAGCAAAATTTTTTTCACCTGATATTTTTGATAGATTCCAGGAATCATCTGTATGCCAGCCACATTTGGCTGCCCAAATTTTGTACTTCTAGGATAAAGCATTTCTTTGCAGGAACATTTTGAATTTTTAGGTTTCACTTTATTTTCCCCTATAGGTATACTCACAGTTGGAAATCTAATTGAAACATAGATTTTGCTAGCTGCTTGAAGCTTGACACACTGAATTAGTTCTCAGTGCACTCTCTGTTCTTTGTTCCCTCTTGAAGTAGCTCTAAGCAGAGGCAAGGAAAAATCACTTTCATTTTAAAGCATTTGCCAAGCTTCCCCAAAACACTGAGTTTCCTGCAATCCCAGCAAATATTTTTTTCAATAATATTGGTGATACTTCTCAGTAAAATCGGTACTGCAGTCCCACTTTGCAACCCAAATTTAGTTCTTCTATGTTGCAGTGTTCATTTGATAGAACAGTTTGAATTTTTAGGTTTCACTTCATTTTCCCCTATAGGGAGAGATGCATTTGGAACTCTAAATTTAACAGGGTTTGTGCTAGCTGCATAAACCTTGACATGCTTCATTAGTTCTCAGAGCTCTCTCTCTGTGCTTTGTTCTCTCTTTCAGAAGCCCTAAGCAGAGGCAAGCAAAATACACTTCCATTTGAAAGCGTTTGCAAAGCTTCCACAGAACTCTGAGTTTACTGAAATCTCAGAAAACATTTTTTCACCCAATCATGTTGTCACATTGCAGATATCATTGGTACTTGAGCCACATTTGGCTCCCCAAATTTTGTTCTTCTAGGTTGAAGCATTTGTTTGCAGGAACACTTTGAATTTTTAGGTTTCACTTTATTTTCCCCAATAGGTATACTCCCAGTTGGAACTCTAAATCAAACACAGTTTTTATTAGCTGGTTTAATCTTGACTCACTGAATTAGTACTCAGTGCACTCTCTATGCTTTTCTCCCTCTTGAAGTAGCCCGAAGGAGAGGCAGGGAAAAAACAATTTCATTTGAAAGCGTTTGCCAAGCTTCCACAGAACTCCGAGTTTACTGGAATCCAGGCAAATAGTTTTTTTTCACCTGATTTTTTGATATGTTCCAGGAATCATCTGTACTCCAGCCGCACTTGGCTTTCCAAATTTCATACTTCTAGGTTAAAGCATTCTTTTGCAGGAACACTTTGAATTTTTACGTTTCACTTTGTTTTCCCTATAGGTATACTCACAGTTGGAAATCTAAATGAAACACGGTTTTTGCTAGATGCTTGAAATTTAACACATTGAATTAGTTCTCAGAGTGCTCTCTATGCTTTGTTCCCTCTTAAAGTAGCCCTAAGTATAGGCAAGGAAAAATAAATTTCATTTGAAAGCATTTGCCAAGCTTCCCCAGAACACCAAGTTTTCTGTAATACCAGCAAATATTTTTTAACAGGATCTTGATGATACTTGGTGGTAAAGATTGGTACTGCAGTCCCACTTGCCCCCCAAATGGTTCTTCTATGTTGAAGTGTTCGTTTGAAGGAACAGATTGAATTTTTTAGGTTTCACTTCATTTTCCCCTATAGGGAGAGATGCATTTGGAACTCTAAATTAAACACAGTTTTTGCTAGTTGCATAAACCTTGACACACTCCATTTGTTCTCAGTGCTCTCTGTATGCTTTCTTCCCTCTTGTAGAAGCCCTAAACAGAGGCAAGCAAAATACACTTTTATTTGCAAGCGTTTGAAATGCTTCCACAGAACTACAAATTTACTGAAATCTCAGCAAACATTTTTTCACCCGATCTTTTTGATACTTGGTGGTAAAGATCTGTACTCCAGTCCCACTTGCCCCCCCCATTTTGATTTTCTAGGTAGAAGGCTTCGTTTGCAGGAACAGTTTGAATTTTTAGGTTTCACTTCATTTTCCTCTATAGGGAGACATGCATTTGGAACTCTAAATTAAACACGGTTTGTGCTAGCTTCTTAAACCTTGACACACTTCATTAGTTCTAAGTGCTCTCTCTATGCTTTGTTCACTCGTGAAGAAGCCCTAAGCATAGGCAAGAAAAATACACTTTCATTTTAAAGCATTTCCCAAGCTTCCACAGAACTCTGAGTTTTCATTTGAAAGCGTTTGCAAAGATTCCACAGAACTCTGAGTTTTCTGAAACCTCAGCAAATATTTTTTCAACCAATCTTGTTGTTATGTTGCAGATATCCTCAGTACTTCAGCTGAACTTGGCTCCCAAAATTTCATTCTTCTATGTTAAAGCATTCGTTTGCAGGAACACTTTGAATTTTTAGGTTTCACTTCTTTATTCCCAATAGGTATAATCCCAGTTGGAACTCTAAATCAAACACGGTTTTTGCTAGCTGCTTGAAACTTGACACACTGAATTAGTTCTCAGTGTGCTCTGTGCCCTTTCTTCCCTCTTGAAGTAGCCCTAAGGAGAGGCAGGGAATAAAAAATTCATTTGAAAGTGTTTGCCAAGCTTCCAGTGAACTCCAAGGTAACTGAAATCCCAGCAAGTATTTTTTTCACGAGATATTGTTGATATATTCAAGGAATCATCTGTACTCCACTGTACTTGGCTCCCCAAATTTCATATTTCTGGGATAAGGCTTTCATTTACAAAAAAACTTTGAATTTTTAGGTTTCACTTAATTTTCCCCCTATAGGTATACTCCCAGTTGGAAATCTAAATGAAACAAGGTTTCTGCTAGATGCTTGATATTTGCCACAATGAATTAGTTCTCAGAGTGTTCTCAATGCTTTGTTTTCTCTTGAAGTAGCCCTAAGAGTAGGCAAGGAAAAATTACTTTCATTTGAAAGCATTTTCAAGCTTCTCTAGAGCACTGAGTTTCCTGCAAACACAGCAAATATTTTTTCAACCTATCTTGATGATACTTGGCAGTAACGGTAGGTACCACAGTCCCACATGGCCCCCCAAATTTGGTTCTTCTAGGTTGAAGCGCCCATTTGAAGGAACAGTTTGAATTTTTAGGTTTCACTTCATTTTCCTCTATAGGGAGAGATGCATTTGGAACTCAATAAAACACGGTTTGTGCCAGCTGCTTAAACCTTGACACCCTCCATTAGTTCTCAGTGCTCTCTCTAAGTTTTGTTCCCTCTTGCAGAATCCCTAAGACAAGGCAAGCAAAACACACTTTCATTTGAAAGTGTTTGCCAAGCTACCACAGAACTCTGAGTTTATTGATATCCCAGCAAATATTTTTTTTTTCACCCGATCTTGTTGATACGTTCTAGGTTAAAGCATTCGTTTGCAGGAACACTTTGAAATTTTAGGTTCCACTTTGTTTTCCCCAATAGGTATACTCCCAGTTGGAACTCTAAATGAAACAAGGTTTGTGCTAGATGCTTGAAATATGACACACTGAATTAGTTCTCAGAGCACCCTCTATGCTTTGTTCCCTTCTGAAGTAGCCCTAAAAAGATCACCTGATCTTTTAGATTCTTGGATATAATGATCCGTACTCCATTTGCACTTGGCTTCCCAAATTTTGATCTTCTATGTTGAAGCATATCTTTGCAGGAACACTTTGAAATTTTAGTTTTCACTTCGTTTTCCCCTATAGGGATCGATGCATTTGGAACTCTAAATCAAACACGGTTTTTGCTAGCTGCTTGAAACTTGACACTCTGAATTAGTTCTCAGTGTGCTCTCTATGCTTTTTTCCCTCTTACAGTAGCCCTAAGCAGAGGCAAGGAAAAATCAATTTTATTTGAAAGCATTCACCAGGCTTCCACAGAACTCCACAAATCCCAAGAAATATTTTTTTCAACCGATCTTGATGATACTTGGTGGTAAAGATCAGTACTCCAGTCCCACTTGGCCCCACAAATTTAGTTCTTCTAGGTTGAAGCGTTCCTTTGCAGGAACACTTTGAAATTTTAGGTTTCACTTCATTTTCCCATATAGGGACAGGTGCATTTGGAAATCTTAATCAAACAGGGTTTCTGCTAGTTGCTTGAAATTTGGCACACTGAACTAGTTCTCATTGTGCTCTCTATTCTTTTTCCATCTTGCAGAAGCCATAAGCAGAGGAAAGCAAAATACACTTTCATTTTAAAACGTTTGCAATGCTTCCACAGAACTCTGAGTTTACTGAAATCTCAGGAAATATTTTTTCAACTGATATTTTTGATACTTGGACATAATGATTGGTACTCCAGTCGCACTTGGGCCCCCAAATTTAGCACTTGTAGGCTGAAGCCTTCCTTTGCAGGAACACTTTGAAATTTTAGGTTTCACTTCATTTTCCCCTATAGGGAGTGATGCAATTGGAACTCTAAATCAAACACGGTTTCTGCTAGCTGCTTGATATTTCACACACTGAATTAGTTCTCATTGTGCCTTCTATACTTTGTTCCCTCTTGAAGAAGCCCTAAGCAGAGCCAAGCAAAATACAATTTCATTTGAAAGCTTTTGCCAAACTTCCAAAGAACTCCGGGTTTACTGAAATCCCTGCAAATATTTTTTCAACCAATATCGATGATACATGGTGGTAATGATTGGTACTCCAGTTGCACTTGGCATCCCAAATTTTCTTCTTCTAGGTTCAAGCTTTTGTTTGCAGGAATACTTTAAAATTTAAGGTTTCACTTCATTTTCCCCTATAGGGATAAATGCAGTTGGAACTCTAAATCAATCATGGTTTGTGCAAGCTGCCTGAAACTTGACATGCTCAATTACTTCTCAGAGAGTTCTCTATACTCTGTTACCTCTTGCAGTAGCCTTAAGCAGAGGCACTTGTCAGTCAAGGAAAAATATTTTTCATTTGAATGCAATTGCGAAGCTTCCACAGAAGTCCAAGTTACTGAAATATCTGTAAATATTTTTACATCCAATCTTTTGATACTTGTCAGGAATGATCAGTATTGCAGTCGCACTTGGATCCCCAAATTTTGTTCTTCTAGGTTGAAGTGTTCGTTTGCAGGAAAAGGTTGAATTTATAGGTTTTACATCATTTTCTCCTAAAGGGAGAAATGCAGTTGGAACTCTAAATCAAACACAGTTTCTGCTTGCTTCCTGAAACTTTACAAACTAAAGTAGTTCTAAGTGTGCTCTGTATGCTTTGTTCCCTCTTGAAGCCTGAAGGAGAGGCAAGAAAAGTACAATTTCACTTGAAAGCATTTGCCAATCATCCTCAGAACTCTGAGTTTCCCAAAATCCCAGCAAATTTTTTTTTCAACCGATCATGTTGATGCATTGGAGGAATCATCAGTACTCCATCTGCATTTGCCTCCTTAATTTTCGTACTTCTAGGATAAAGCATGTGTTTGCAGGAACACTTTAAATTTTTAGGTTTCACTTCATTTTCCTGTATAGGTATACTATGATTTAGAATTCTAAATGAAACCTGGTTTCTGCTAGCAGCTTGAGATTTGACACACTGAATTAGTCTCAGAGCACTCTCTATGCTTTATTCCCTCTTGAAGTAGCTGTAAGCAGAAGCAAGGAAAAATCGATTTCATTTGAAACCATTTGCCAAACTTCACAGAACTTTCAGTTTACTGAAATCCCAGCAAATATTTTTTTCAGAAGATCATGTTGATACGTTCCAGGAATCATCTGTACTCCAGCCGCACTTGGCTTTCCAAATTTCATACTTCTAGGTTAAAGCGTTCTTTTGCAGGAACACTTTGAATTTTTAGGTTTCACTTCATTTTCTCTAATAGGTATACTCCCAGTTGGAACTCTAAATAAAACTTGGTTTGTGCTAGCTTCTTGAAACTTGACACACTGAATTAGTTCTCAGTGTGCTCTCTATGCTTTGTTCCCTCTTGAAGTAGTCTGAATGAGAGGAAGGAAAAAACAATTTCATTTGAAAGTGTTTGCCAATCTTCCACATAACTCCGAGGTTACTGAAATCTAAGCAAATATTTTTTTGACCTGATCTTTTTGATACTTGTTCATAATGATCAGTATTGCAGTCACACGTTGTCACACAAATTTGGATCTTCTCGGTTAAAGCATTCCTTTGCAGGAACACTTTGAAATTTTAGGTTTCACTTCATTTTCCCCTATAGGGATAGATACAGTTGGAACTCTAAATCAAACACGGTTTGTGGTAGCTGTTTGAAACTTTACATACTAAATTAGTTCTCAGTGCACTCTCTATGCTTTGTTCCCTCTTGAAGTAGCCCGAAGGAGAGGCAGGGAAAAAAAAAATATTTCAAAGCGTTTGCCAATCTTCCAGAGAACTCCAAGTTTACTGAAATCCCAGCAATTATTTTCTCAACCAACCTTGATGATACTTGGTGGTAATTATTGGTACTCCAGTTGCACTTGGCCCCCAAGATTTTTCTTCTAGGTTGAAGCATTTGATTGCCGGATCAGTTTGAATTTTTAGGTTTCATTTTTTTTCTCCCTATAGGGATAGATACAGGTGGAACCCTAAATCAAACATACTTTGTGCTAACTGCTTGAAACTTGACTCACTCAATTAGTTCTCAGTGTGCTCTCCATTCGTTGTTGCATTTTTTTATATCCCTAATCAGAGACAAAAAAACACTTTTATTTGATAGTGTTTGCAAAGCTTCCATAGAACTCCAAATTTAGTGAAATCTCAGCAAATATTTTTTCACCCCTCTTGTTGATACTTAGCAGGAATGATTGATTTTGCAGTCACACTTGGCCCCCCAAATTTCGTTCTTCTAAGTTGAAGTGTTCGTTTGCAGGAACACTTTGAATTTTAGGTTTCACTTAGTTTTCCTCTATAGGCACAAATGAAGATGGAACTCTAAATCAAACAAGGTTTCTGCTAGCTGCTTTTAACTTGATGCACTGAATTAGTTCTCAGTGAACTCTCCATGCTTTGTTCCCTCATGCACTAGTCCTAAGCAGAGGCACTTGTCAGTCAAGGAAAAATCACTTTCATTTGAAAGTGTTTGCCAAGCTTCCAAAGAACTCTGAGTTTCCTGAAATCCAAGCAAATATTTTTTCAACTGATCTTGATGATACTTGGTGGTAATGATTGGTACTTCAGTTGCACCTGGCCCCCCTAATTCGTTCTTCTAGGTTGAAGCGTTCGTTTGCAGGAACACTTTGAAATTTTATGTTTCACTTCATTTTCCCCTATGGGGATAGATACAGTTGGAACCCTAAATCAAACACACTTTGTGCTAGCTGCATGAAACTTGACACACAAAATTATTTCTCAGTGTGCTCCCTATGCTTTGTTCCCTCTTGAAGTAGCCCTAAGCAGAGCAAAGAAAAAACACACTTCAATTTGAAAGTGTTTGCCAAGCTTCCACAGAACTCTGAATTTACTGAAATCTCAGCAAATTTTTTTTTCACCTGAACTTATTGTTACTTTACAGGAATGATCAGTTTTGTGGTCAGAGTTTGGCCCCCAAATTTCGGTACTCCAGTCACACTTGGGACCTCAATTTCGTTCTTCTAGTTTGAAGTGTTCATTAACAGGAAAGCTTTGAATATTTAGGTTTCATTTTATTTTCCTCTATAGGGATAGATGTAGTTGGAACTCTAAATGAAACACCGTTTGTGCTAGCTGCAAAACTTGACACACTCAATTAGTTTTCAGTGTGATCTCTATGCTTTCATCCCTCTTGAAGTAGCCCTATGCAGAGGCAAGTGAAAATCAACCTAAAACCAAACTAAACATATTCCTAACTGAAACCTTATCCCTTACTGTAAAACTAACACTAATACTAACTCTATCCCTAAACCTAACCTTAACCATAAACCTAACACTAACCCTAAATGTAACCCTAACCCTAACACTAACCCTAACACTAACCCTAACCAAATACTGAGCCTAACCCTAACCCGAACCCTAACACTAACACTAAAACTTACTCTTATTCTAACCCTAAAACTAACCCTAACCCAAAACCTAACCTAAAACTAACACTAAACCAAAACCTAACCCTAACACTGACCCTATCACTAACACTAAGCCTAACACTAAACCTAACACTAAAAGTAACACTAAACCTAACCTTATCCTTAATCCTAACCCAAACCCCAATCCTAACCCTAACCCCAAATTTAACCATAACCAATACCCTAATATTAACCCTAATAAAAACCCTAACCCTAAACCTAACACTAATAGTAATCCTAACTCTAAATCTAACCTTAACTTTAACCCTACCACTACCCCTAACACTAACACTAACCTGGACCCAAACCCTAACACTAACCCTAACACAAACTGTAACACAAACACTAACACTAAGCCTCAATCTAACCCTTAACCTAACACCAACCCTAATCCTAAACCTAAACTTAAACCTAAAACTAAAATTTACCCTAACCCTTAACCTAATATTAACCCTAACCCTAACACTAACACTAACCCCAACCCTAACCATAACATTAACCCTAAACCTAACCCTACCACTAACACCAACCCTAACTCTAAATCTAACACTAAACTTAAACTTAACACTAACAATAATTCTAACCCGAATCCTAATACTAACCCTAACCCTAACCTTAACCCTAACTCTAAAAATAAAACTAACAAAAACCCTAATCCTCTCCCTAACCCTAACACTCATCCTAACCCTAACTCTAACAATAACCTTAACCAAAACCATAACCCTAACCCTAAACCTGACACTAAAATAACACTAAGTCTAACAATAACACAAATCCTAACCAAAACCAAAACCCTATCCCTAAACCTGAACATAACGTTAAACCTAACCCTAACTCTTAACTTAACCCTAACCCTAATCATAAAAATAACCCTAACTCTAAACCTAAACATTAAACCTAACCCTAAATCTAACCCTAAACCAAACACTACCCCTAAACCTTACCCTAACTGTAACCTTGACACTAACACTAACCATTACCCTAACCCCAAACATAACACTAATTCTAAACCTAACCCTAGCACTAACACTAACCCTAACCCTATCCTAACCCTAATTCTAACGCTAACGCAAACCCTAACCCAAACCTTAACCCTAACACTAACACTAATCCTTACACTAACCCTAAACCTAACCTTAAACCTAACACTAACCGTAACCCTAATCCAGCCCTAACACTAACCCTAACCCTAAACCTAACTTTAACAGTAAACCTAACACTAACCCTAACCCTAACCCAAATTCTAACCTTAACCCTAAACCTGAAACAAACACTAACATTAATTTTAACCAAACCCTAACCCTAACACTAATCCTAATCCTAAACCTAACCCTAACACTCACCCTATCACTAACACTCACCATAAACCTAACACTAACCCTAAACCTAACCATAACTGAAACACTAACCATAACCCTAACCCTAACCCTAAACATAACACTAATCCTAACACTAAACCTAACCCTATAAACTAAACCAAAACCTACCTGGACCCTGACCCCAATAATACACCTAACTCTAAACTTGGCCCTTACCTTACATCTAACTCTTAAACTAGACTTAGCGATACCCTAATCCTAGAGCTAAACTTAAACAGAAACCTAGTCCTGATATTAGCTCTCATTTTAATTCAATCCCTAGCCCTAACACAAACCTTCATTCTAGCTTTAATCCTAGCCTTAATCCTATACTGAACCCTAAACCTAGCCTTAAACTAGCTATCACTCCATCCCTTTTCCTAAATCTAACTATAACCCTAACTCTAACACTAACCCTATCTCTACACCTAATACTAGACCTAACACTAACACTAAACCTAGCGCTAATCCTAGCCCTAATTTAGCCCTAACCCTAAACATAACCCTATCCCTAGCCCTAAAACTAACTCTCACTGTAGCCATATCCCTAATTTTAAGCTTATCCCTTAAGATAACCCAAAACCTAGCCGTATCCCTATCCACAACCCTAGACATAACATTCACCCTAGCCCTAAACCTGGGTATAACTCTAAACATAAGTTTAAACCTCACCCTAACACTAGCCTTAATTCTACTGCTAACACTAGCCCTAACAGAACCCTAGCCCTAAACCAAAACTGAGCCATAACCCTACACCAAACCCTTAACCTAAACCAAACCATAACCCTACACCTTGACTAAACCTAGCCCTAATTTGAGTCCTAACACTAACCCTAGAAAGAACCATTACCCTGCCTCAGACCCTAAAACTAACCCTAGCTCTAAACAATGCCATAATGCTAACCCTAGAACTAACCCTAATTGGAATCCTAGTTCTTATATTTGCTGTAGCCCTAATTCTACACATATCCTAGCCCTAATTCGCACCCTAAGCCTAGGTTTAAGACTAACCCTAACCCTAGCCTTAACCCTAACCCTAACCCTAACCCTATTTCTAACTTATTTTTCCTAATCCAAACACTCACCCTAATGCTACCCCAGTCCTTAGCCTACCCCAAACACTAGCTCTATTACTAGTCCTAGCCCTGCCCTCATTCAAGCTCTAACCCTAACTTGAAGCCTAATCCTAACCCTGACCCTTATTCTGACCATAACACTAACCATAGGTCTAAACCTGACCCTAAACCTAAAGTGAACCATAACCCTACTGTACTGGTAAATCTATAGCTAAACCTAACAGTAACACTAGCACTACACCAAACCTAACCTTATATAGAGTCATAAATCTAGCCTTAGCCCTAAAGAAAAACCTAGCACTAGCCCTAAAGGTATCCCTTAACCTAACACAAAGACTAACCCTATGCCTAAACACAAAGCTAGTCCTTAATGTGACCCTAAACTTGTACCTAACCCTAACTGAACAATGACAGTTACCCTAATATAAACCCAAGCTTTAATCCTTATGCTAACCCAAAACCTAACCATAACAATAGACGTATCCATAATCTTAACCCTGAAACTAGCCATAACCATAACCCTAGCTCCTACATTACCCATAGCCCTAACGCTAGCCATAAACCTCACACAAAACCTAGCCCTTTCCTAACCCTAAACCTAGCCAGTATTTGTAACCCTAACCATAACCCAGACCTGACACTAAGCCTAACCCTTGCCCTAGCCCTAACCCTAGCACAAGCATTAAAACTTATCCTAAGTCTAACCCTAACACTAACCCTAAGCCTAACCCTAAGGCAGGCTGTAATCCAAAACTTAACCCTAGCCCTAACCTTATCTCTAACATTACCCTAAAGATAAGCCTAACCAAATGCAAACCCTAGGCCTAATGCTAACAGGTTCACTACCACTAACCATATCCATTATGCTAAACCTAACCTGAATCCTAAACCTAACCCTATCCATTACCCTAAACCTAAGGATAATTCAAGCCTTAACCCTAAACCATAACCTAAACCAAACCCTACCCAAACCCTGACACTAATGATATACTTAGCTATAAACTTCCCCATTACACTAAATCTAACAATTACACTAGACTTAGCCATAACCTAATCCTAAAGCTAAACTTAATCATAAACCTATACCTGACATTAGCCCTAGTCATAATGCAAGTCCAGCCCTAACAGAAACCCTCATCTTAGCCCTAAACCTAGCCTTAATCCTAACCCAAACCCTAACCCATGCCCTAAACCTAGATATAAACCCATCCCTTCCCCTAAAACTAACTCTAACCCTAACCCTAACACTAACCCTATCTCTATCCCTAACCCTAGGCCTAACACTAACTCTAACCCTAGTGCTAATCATAGCCCTAATTTAGTCCTAACCCTAATTCTAACCCTATCCCTAAGACTAACTCTTACTGTCGCCTTAGCCATATTCCTAATTTTAAACCAATCCCTTCTGATAACCCAAAACCTAGCCCTATCACTAGCCCAAAGGCTAGCCCTAATATTCACCTTAGCCCTAAACCTGGATCTAACCCTAAACGTAAGCCTAAACCTCACCCTAACACTAGCCTTAACCTTAATGCTAATTGGAAAACTAGCCCTAATCCTACCCTAGCCCTAAAACAAAACCGAGCCATAACCCTACACCTAACCCTTAAACTAAACCAATACCTAACCCTACACCTAGCCCTAAACCTAGCCCTAATTTGAGTTCTGACCTTAACCCTAGAAAAAACCGTGACCCTGACTCAGACCCTAACACTAAACCTAGCTCTAAATACTGCCCTAATGATAGCCATAAACCTCAAACAAAACCTAATGCTAACCCTAGAACTAGCCCTAATTGGAATTCTAGCTCTTATATTAGCTGTAGCCCTAATGCTAACACAAATCCTAGCCCTAATCTGAGTCCTAACCCTAAGTTTAACCTTAACCCTAACCCTAAAACTAGTCTTAACCCTAACCATTACCCTCCCTCTAACCCTATTTTTTACCCTAAGCCAAACCCTCACCCTAATGCTACCCTAGTCCTAAACCTAATCTAATCCTTAGCCTACCCAAAGACTAGCTCTATTAATAGTCCTAACCTGGCCCTCATTCAAGCTCTAACACTAACCCAAACCCTAACCCTAACCCTGACCCTTATTCTGACCCTAACACTAATCCTAAGTCTAAACCTGACCCTGATCCTAAAGCGCACCCTATCCCTACCCTACTGGTAAGCCTATAATTAAACCTAACAGTAACACTAGCACTAGATCAAATCTAATCCTAAATAGAGTCATAAATCTAGCCTTGGCCCTAAAGAAATACCTAGTACTAGCCCTAACAATAACCCTTAACCTAACACAAAGACTAACCCTATTCCTAGACCCAAAGCTAGTCCTAAATCTAGCCCTAAACTTAAACCTAACCCTAAACTGAACAATGACCCTTACCCTAACTTAAACCCTAGCTCTAAACATTATCCTAACCCAAAACCTAACCTTAACACAGACTTATACAAAACCCTAACCCTAAAACTAGCCATGACCTTAATCCTAGTTCCTACATTACCCATAGCCCTAACACTACCCATAAACCTCAAACAAAACCTAACACTTATCCTAAGCCATAAACCTAGCCATAATAACAACCCTAAAAGTAACCTTAGACCTGACACTAACCCTGAACCTCTCCGTAGCCCTAACTCTAGCTCAAACTCTAACACTTACCTAAACATTACCCTAACACTAACCCTAACCCTAGCTCTGACTCTAGCCCTAATCCTCACCCTAGCCCTAACCCTGCCTCAAATGCTAACACTACCCCTAGTCTAAACCTAAAACTAACCCTAGGCCTAACCTAAAGCCTAGCCCTAATCCTAACCTTAACCCTAGCCCTAACCTTAGCTCTAACATTACACTAAAGAAAAGCCTAACCAAATGCTAACCCTTGGCCTAATGCTAACCCTATTGCTATCACTGACCCTATCCATTATGCTAAACCTAACTTGAACCCTAAACATAACCCTATCCATTACCCTAACCATAACCCTAATGCTAATTGAAGCCTTAACCTTAAACCTTAACCTAAACCAAACCCCACCTGGATGTTGAGCCTAATAATACAACTAGCTCTAAACATGGCCCTAACCCTAAACCTAACTCTTACACTAGGCTTAGCCATAACCTAATACTAAAGTTAAACTTAACCATAAACCTCAACCTGACATTAGCCCTAGTCCTAATCCAAGCCCCTGCCCTAACACAAAACTTCATAATAGCCCTAACCCTAACCTTCATAGTAACCCAAACCCCTAAACCTAGCCCTAAACCTAGCTGTAACCCTATTACTTCCCCTAAAACTAACTCTAACCCTAACCCTAACACTAACCCTATTTCTATCCCTAACCCTAGGCCTAACACTAACACTAACCCTAGCACGAATCCTCACCCTAATTTAGCCCTATCCCTAAACCTAACCCTATCCCTAGCCTAAGACTAACTCTAACTCTTGTAGCCATATCCCTAATTTTATACCTATCCCTTTGGATAACCCCGAACCTAGCCCTATTTCTAGCTCCAATCCTAGCCCTAAACTTCACCCTAACCCTAGACCTTGATCTAACCCTAAATGTAAGTCTAAACCTCACCCTAACACTAGCCTTAACCCTAATGCAAATTGGAAAAATAGACCTAATGCAACCCTAGCTGTAAAATAAAACTGAGACATGAACCTACACCTAATCCTTAACCTAAACCAAACCCTAACCCTACACCTAGCCCTAAACCTAACCCTAATTTGAGTCCTAACCCTGACCCTAGAAAAAACAGTGACCATGACTCAGACCCTAACACTATCCCTAGCTCTAAATATTGCCATAATGCCAAGCCTAGAACTAGCCCTAATTGGAATCCTAGTTCTTACATTAGTTGTAGCCCATATGCTAACTCAAATTCTAGCCATAATGCGAGCTCTAACCATAGGTTTAACCCTATCTATAACCCTAACCCTAGCCCTAACCCTAAACATATCCCTAACCCTATTTCTAAACCTATATTTTACCCTACTTCAAACCCTCACCCTAATGCTACCCTAGTCCTAAACCTAACTCTTAACCTACCCCTCTATTACTAGTCCTAACCCTGCCCTCTTTCTAGCTCTAACCCTAACCCAAACCCTAATCCTAAACCTGACCCTATTCTGACCCTAACAACCCTAGGTCTAAACCTGACCCTGATCCTAAAGCGAACATTAACCCAACCCCTACCGGTAAACCTATACCTAAACCTAACAGTAACACTAGCATTAGACCAAACCTAATCCTAAATAGAGTCATAAATCTCGCCTAAACCCTAAAGAAAAACATAGCACTAACCCTAACAAAAACCCCTAAACTAATGCAAATACTAACCCTATCACTAGATACAAAGCCAGGCCTAAATCTGGCCGTAAACATAAACCAGACCCTAACCCGAACAATGACTCTTACCCTAACATAAACCCTAGCTCTAAACCATATACTAACTCAAAACCTAACCCTAACAATAGACTTATAAATAACCCTAACCCTAAAAGTAGCCATAACGATAACCCTAGCTCTTACATTACCCATAGCCCTAATGCTAGCCATAAATCTCACACAAAACCTAGCCCTTATCCTAGCCCTAATCTTAGTCCTAATCGTAACCCTAGCTGTAACCCTAGACCTAACCTTAAACCTAACCCACGCCCTAGCCCTAAACTTAGCTCAAATGCTAAAACTTACCCTAAGCCTAACCCTAACACTAAACCTAGGCCTAATCCTAACCCTAGCCATAACCTTAACCCTAACCCTAACACTAACCCTATGCTTAACCCTAATCCTAGTCTTAATGCTAACCTTACCCCCATCCCTAAACTTAGACATATCTATAACTTTAACCCTGAAACTAGCCATAACCATAACCCTAGCTTCTACATTACCCATAGTCCTAATGCTAGCCATAAACCTCACACAAAACCTAGCCCTTATCCTAGCCCTAAACCTAACTTTTATCATAACACTAACCATAACCCAGACCTGACACTAGGCCTATCCCTAATGCAGCCCCTAATCCAAAACTTAACCCTAGCCCTAACCTTAGCTCTAACATTACCCTAAAGATAAGCCTAACCAAATGCTAACCCCATGCCTAATGCTAACCATATCTCTATCACTAACCCTATCCATTATGCTAAACCTAACCTGAAACCTAAACTTAACGCTATCCATTACCCTAACCCTAATCCTAACCCTAAAGCTAATTCAAGCCTTAACCCTAAACCTTAATGTAAACCAAACCCTACTTGGACCCTGACCTTAATAATACACCTAGCTCTAGACTTAATAATACTCCTAGCTCTAAACCTAACCCTTACACTAGACTTAGCCATAACCTAATCCTAAATTTAAACGTAACCATAAACCTAGACCTGACATTAGCCCTAGTCCTAATCCAAGCCCAAGCCCTAACACAAACCCTCATCTTAGCCCAAAACCTAGCCTTAATTCTAACCCGAACCCTAAACCTAGGCATAAACCTAGCTATAAAATCATCCCTTCCCCTAAAACTAACTCTTTCCCTAACCCTAGCACTAACCCTATCTCTAGCCTAACTCTAGGCCTAATACTAAAACTAACCCTAGTGCTAATCCTATCCCTAATTTAGCCCTAACCTTAAACCTAACTCTATCCCTAGCCCTAAGACTAACTCTAACTCTCAAAATAGCCGTATCCCTTATTTTAAACCTGTCCCTTCTGATAAACCAAAACCTAGCCTTATTCTTAGCCCCACCCCTAGCCCTAACCTTCTTCCTAGCCCTAAACCTGGATCTAACCCTAAATGTAGGCCTAAATCTCACCCTAACAGAAACCTTAACCCTAATGCTAATTGGAAAGGTATCCGTAAACCTACCCTGGCCATAAAACAAAACCGAGCCATAACCCTACATCTAACCCTTAAACTAAACCAAACTCTAACCCTATAACTAGCCCTAAAGCTAGCCCTAATTTGAGTCCTAACCCTAACCATAGAAATAATCCTGACTCTGACTCAGATCTTAACAATCACCCTAGGTCTAAACGTTGCCCTAATGCTAACCCTAGAATTAGCCCTAATCAGAATACTACTTAATACATTAGCTGTAGCCCTAATACTAACACAAATCCTAGCCCTAATCTGAGCCCTAATGCTAGGTTTAATGGTAACCGTACTCCTTACCTAACATCAAACACTATCCTATATCCTAAGCCAAGCCCTCACTCTAATTTTACCCTAGTCTTAACCCTATTCCTTAGCCTACCCCAAATCCTAGCTCTATTTCTAGTCCTCCCCTAGCCCTAATACTAGATGTAACCCTAACCCAAACTCTAACCCTAACCCTGACCCTTATTCTGACCCTAACACTAGCCCTAGGTCTAAATCTGACCCTAACCCAAAAGCCAACACTACCCCTACACCTAGAGTTAAACGTATACTTAAACCTAACAGTAACACTAGAACTAGACCAAACCTAATCCTAAACAAAGTCATAAAACAAGCCCTAGCCCTAAACAGAAACCTAGTACTACCCCTATCATTAATCCTTAACCTAACACAAATACTAACCCTATCCCTAGACCCAAAACTAGTCCTAATTCTGGCCCTAATACTAAACCTAACTCTAACCAGAATGAGGACCCTTACCCTAACATAAACCCTAGCTCTAAACCTTATCATAACGCAAAACCTAACCCTAACACTAGACTTATCCATAACCATAACCCTAAAACTAGCCATGAGCCAAACTCTAGCTTTTACATTACTCATATACCTAAAGATAGCCATAAACCTCACACTAAACCAAGCCCTTATCCTAGCCCTAATCATAGCCCTAATAATAACTCTAACTGTAACCCTAGACATAACCCTAATCCTAAACCTCGCCCTTTCCCTAACCCTATCCATTATTCTAAACCTAACCTAAAATCCAAACTTAACCCTATCCATTACCCTAATCCTAACCCTAATGTTAATTCAAGCCTTAATCATAAACCATAACCCAAGCCAAACCCTATGCTGACCCTGACCCTAGTAATACACCTAGCTCTAAACCTGACCATTACACTAAACCCAACCCTACACTATACCTAGCCATAACCCAACCCTAAAGCTAACCCTAACCATTAACCTAGACCTGACATTAGCCCTAGCTCTAATCCTATCCCTAACTCTTACACAAACCCTAGTCTTCATTTTAGCCCTAAACCTAGCATTAATCCCAACCCAAACCCTAATACTAGCCCTATCCCTAATATTAACCCTCGCCCTAGCCCTGAACCTAGCTATAAGCCCATTCTTTCCCCTAACACTAACCCTAGCCCTAACCGTAACCCTAACACTAAGTCTATCCCTAACCATAGGCCCCCTCTACCACTAAACCCAGCGCTAATTTTATCCCTAATTTAGCACTAACCCTAAACATACCCCTAACTCTAGGCCTAAAACTAACTCTAACTCTCATCCTAGCCCTATTTCTAGTTCATACCTTATTCGTTACCATAACCCTAGAACAAGCCCTAATCTTAGCCATAACCCTAGCACAAGACCTAACCATATATCTAACCATAACTCCAAATCTATCCCTAACCCAAAGCTTAAACCTCACCCTACCACTAGACCTAACACTATTGGTATTCCTATAACTAGCCCTAACACTAGCCTTAGCCCTAAAACAAAACTGAGCCATTTTTCTAAACCTAAATGTTAACCTAAACCAAACCCTAACCCTAACCATAAACCCCTACCTCTAATTCGAGTCCTAAACCTAAAACTAAACCTGACCCTGACTTATATCCTAACACTAACCCCAGCTCTAAATATCACACTAACACTAAAGATAATGCTAACACTAATCTTAGGCCAACAACTAACCTTATCTTAACTTAGTTCTTGCATTAGCCATAGCCCTAACCCTAGCTCTAAACACAACAGTAAAACTAGCCCTAATCTGAGACCTAAACCTAGATGTAACTCTAAATCTAAACTTAACCCTAACACTAACCCTAACCCTAAACCTAAACCTAGCCAAAATTCTAGCTCTAACTCTATCATTTACTCTCAGCCAAACTCTATCCATAATTCTAACCTTAGTCCTAATCCTAATTTTTAGCCTAACCCAAAACCTAACCCTATTACTTGTTCTAACCTAGCCTTCATTCTAGGTCTAATAGTAACCCAAATCCTAACCCTAACACAAACCCTCGGTCTAATCCTGACTCTCCCTTGAAAATGAACCCTAAAACTAGCCCTATCAGTAACCTTACACCTAAATCTAAACCTACCACTACCCCATACCTAAACCTGATCCTATATCTAGCCATAACTCTAGCCCTCAAGCTAAAAAAATCTTAGCCCTGGCCCTAAAAATAACCCTTAACCTAAACAAAGACTAACCATACCCATAGACCTAAACTAGTCCTAATTATGAATGTAAAAACCTAAATTTAACAGTAGACCTAGCCATAACCCTAACCCTAAAACTAGCCCTAATCATATCCCTAGATCTTACATTACCCATAACCCTAACCATGGGTCTAAACCTAACACAAAACCTAGCCCTAATCCGAGGCCTAAACCTACCCTAGGCATAAAGTTAACCCTAAACTTAGCCCTAACCCTAACCCTCGCCTAATGCCTAAACCTATCTCAAAGCCTAACACTTAGCCTAAAGGTAATCTAACCCTATCCCAAACCATAAACCTAACCCTAGACCCAATCCTAACCTTAACCCTAGCACTAACCCTAACTCTAATCCTAACCTTTACCCTAACCCTAACCCTAATGATAAACCTATCCCTAAACCTAACCTATCACTAACCCTAATTGTAAACCTAACCCTAGACCTAAACCTAAACCTAACCCTTACCATAGCCTTAACCCTAACTCAAACCCTAAACACTTACTCTAAACCAACACTAATCCTGGCCCTAAATCTAAACCTATCAATTACATATCCATTAATCCTAAACCTAACCTTAACCCTAACACTAACCTTACATCTAAACCAATCCATTACCCTTGCCCTAACCCTAACCCTAGACCTAACACTAAACCTAACACTTGCCATAGCCCTAACCCTAGTTTAAACCCCAATCCTTACCCTAACCCTAACCCTAGTCATAGCCCTAACCATAACCCTAACTCTAGCCCTAATCCTAACCCTAACACTACACTTAATCTTAATCCTACACCTAATTTATCCCTATTCCTAACCCTAAACCTAACCCTAGACCTAAGAATAACTATAACTCTCACACCATATCTATCCCTAGTTCTAACTCTACTTATTACCATAACCCTAAACCTAGCCCTAACTCTAGTGGTAACCCTTGCCCTATCTGTAGCCCTAGCACTAATTCTAGATTGAAACCTAACTGTAAATCTAACCCTAACCCAATGCCTAAGCCTAAACCTGAAACTAGACATAACCCTAATGGTAATTCTAAAAGTAGCCCTAACACTAGCCCTAGCCCTAAAATAAAACCAAGCCATACCCCTAACCCTACACCTAGCCCTAAACCTATTGCTAATTCTAGTCCTAATCCTCACCCAAAAACTAACACTGACCCTGACTCTGACCCTGACACTAACCCTGGCTCTAAACATAATCATAAATGTAAACCTAACCCTAACACTAGACCTAGCCCTAACCATATAACTAGAGCTAAACATAAACCCAAACCTAGCCTTAATCTGTGTCCTAAACCTAGCTTTAACTCTAAAATTAAACCTAACATTAACCCAAACACTAGCCCTAATCCTATACATAACCCTATGCCTAACCTTAGGTGTAACCCTATACATTATCCTAATAATAACCCTATCCTAACCCTAACCCTTATGCTAACCCTACACCTAACCCTGACCCTGTCAATTACACAAAACCAAACGGAAACCCTAAAACTCTCCCTGTAATTACCCTAACCCTAAATCTAATGCTAATTTGAGCCTAAACCTAAACGCTAATTGAGCGCAAACTCTAACCCTGACCCTGACCCCAAAATAACCCTAGATCTAAATCTTACCCTTACCCTAACCCTAACACTTACACTGGACCAAGCCATAAACCTAACACTAAATCTACCCTAACTGTAACCCTAGACCTGACATTAGCCCTAGCCCTAATATTATCCCTAACCCTAACACATACCCTAGTCCTCATCCTAGCCCTAAACCTAACCTTAATTGTAACCCTAACAATAACCCTAGCCCTAACCCTAATACTGACCCTACCCTAGCCCTAAACATAGCTATAACCACATCTCTTATCCTAAACATAACCCTAACTCTAACCTTAACCCTAGTCATAACCCTTGACCTATCCTTAGCCCTAGCACTAACCCTACATGGAAACCTAACTCTAAATCTATCCCTAATCGATGCCTACGCCTATCCATAAAACTAGCCCTAACTCTAATACTAATCCTAAAACTAGCCTTAACCCTAGCCCTAACACTAACCCTTTCTGTAATTTAGCCCTATCTTTATCACTAACCCTAACCCTAGCCCTAAGACTAACTCGAACTCTCACACTAGCCATATCACTCATTGAAACCTTATCCCCTACTAGAACTTTAACCCTAGCCATAACCCTAGTCCTAACCCTTGCAGGTCCTTAGTCCTAGAACTAACATTAGATTAAAATCTAACTCTAACCCGAAGCCTAAGACTAAACCTAACACTAGCCCTAACCCTAACACTAATTTTAAAACTAGCCCTAATCCTAGCCCTAGCCCTAAAACAAAACCAAGTCATAGCTCTAACCCTAAACCTTAAACTAAACCAAACCCTAATCATAAACCTATCCCTAACCCTAGCCATAATTTGAGTTTTAAACTGAACCCTAAAAATAACCCTGACCCTGACTCTGACACTAACACTAACTCTAAACATCACCCTAACCCTAAACCTAACCCTAACACTAAACCTAGCCGTAATCTTAACCCTAAAATTAGCCTTAATCTTACTTACATTAGCCATAACCCTAACTATAGCTCTAACTTAACCCAAAACCTATCCCTAACCCGAATTTAACCCTAATCTTAACCCTAAACATAGCCCTAATCATAACCATAACCCTAGCCATAACCCTAGATCTAACAAATCCATTATCATAACCCTAACCCTAATACTAACCCTAGGCCTAAACCTAAACCTATCTCTAATTCTATCCCTATCCATTACCATAAACCTAACATGAATCCTAATACTAACCCTATCATTATCCTAACAGTAACCCTAATGCTAATGCTATCCCTAAATTTAAATTCCTTAATAGGTCACCCATAGCACAAGAGTTAATAACAAGAATCAACAAATGGTACTTACTTAAACTAATTTTTTTTTCTCAGCAAGAGAAACAATAAGAGAGGTAAATAGGGAGCCTACATCCTATGAACAAATTTTTACTCCTCACACTTCAGATAGAGCCCTAATATCCAGAGTATACAAAGAACTCAAAAAATTAAACAATAAGATAACAAATAACACAATCAACAAATGGGCCAAGGACCTGAACAGACACTTCTCAGAGGAGGACATACAGTCAATCAACAAGTACATGAAAAAATGCTCACCATCTCTAGCAGTCAGAGAAATGCAAATCAAAACCACCTTAAGATACCATCTCACTCCAGTAAGATTGGCAGCCATTATGAAGTCAAACAACAAGGGCTGGCAAGGATGTGGGGAAAAGGGTGTGCATTGCTGGTGGGACTGCAAATTGGTGCGGCCAATTTGGAAAGCAGTATGGAGATTCCTGGGAAAGCTGGGAATGGAACCATTGGACCCAGCTATTGCCCTTCTCGGACTATTCCCTGAAGACCTTAAAAGAGCGTACTACAGGGATACAGCCACATCGATGTTCATAGCAGCACAATTCACAACAGCTAGACTGTGGAACCAACCCAGATGCCCTTCAATAGATGAATGGATAAAAAAATGTTGCATTTGTACACAATGGAGTATTACTCTGCACTAAAAAATGACAAAATCATGGAATTTGCAGGTAAATGGATAGCATTAGAGCAGATTATGCTAAGTGAAGCTAGCCAATCCCTAAAAAACAAATGTCAAATGTCTTCTTTGATATAATGAGAGCAACTAAGAACAGAGCAGGGCAGAAGAGTAGGTGGAAAAGATTAACATTAAACAGGGATGAGAGGTGGGAGGGAAAGGGAGAGAGAAGGGAAATTGCATGGAAATGGAAGGAGACCCTCATTGTTACACAAAATTACATATAAGAGGTTGTGAGGGGAATGGGGAAAAAACAAGGAGAGAAATGAATTACAGTAGATGGGATAGAGAGAGAAGATGGGAGGGGAGGGGAGGGGGATAGTAGAGGATAGGAAAGGTAGCAGAATACAACAGTTACTAATATGGCATTATGTAAAAATGTGGATGTGTAACCGATGTGATTCTGCAATCTGTATTTGGGGTAAAAATGGGAGTTCATAACCCATTTGAATCTAATGTATGGAATATGATATGTCAAGAGCTTTGTAATGTTTTGAACAACAAATAAAATAAATAAATAAATCTGAGACTGTAAAAATAAATAAATAAATAAATAAATAAATAAATAAATAAATAATAACCTATCCCAAACCCTAACACTGATTTTCACCTTAATAATACCCCTAACCCTAAACCTGAACGTAACCCTAAAATCTAACCCGTATACTATACATAGCCATAATTCTAACCCTAAAACTATCTTTAAACATAATTCTAGGCCTGGATATAAACATACTTCTAATCCTAGCTCTAACCATTAAACAAACCCTAGCCCACATGCCAGCCCTAAATCTAGCCTTAATCATAAACATAATCCTAACCATAGCCCTTACTCTAATTCTAAATCAAACCTTACCTCTAAACCTAGATATAACACCATCTCTTACCCTAAATTTAATCCTAAATCTAACCCTAGCTCTATGCCTAAGCTGAACACTAACAATAGACCTAATCCTAGACCTAATTTAACCCTATCCCTAACTCTAACTCTAACCTTAGCCATAAGATTAATTCTAATTCTCACACTAGCCCTATCATTAGTTCTAACCCTATCCCTTACCATAACCCTAACATTAGCCCTAACCCTTGCCATATCCTTAGTTCTAGCCCAAGCCCTAGATTTAACCCAAACTCTAAATCTAACCCTAAACCTAAGCTAAACCTAACACTAACACTAACCCTAACCCTAAAGCTAATCATAAAACTACACCTAACCGTAACCTTAGCAGTAAAACAAAACTGAGCAATAGCCCAAACCCTAAACCTTAATTTAAACAAACTCTAACTCTACACCTAGACCTAACCCTAGCCTTAATTCGAGTCATAACCCTAACCTGAAAATTAACCCTGAACCTACTTATATCCTAAATTCACTCTGGGTCTAAACACCATCAAAACCTTAAACCAAAACCTAATATTAACCCTATCCCTTATTTGAGTCCTAACCCTAACACTGACCCTGACTCATATCCTAACACTAACCCTAGCTCTAAATATCACCCTAACCTTAAACCTAACCCTAACACTAGACCTACCCCTAAGCCTAATCCTAAAAATAACACTAATTGTAACCCTACTCCTTACATTAGCAATTGCCCTAACCCTAGCCCTAACCCAAACACAAAACTAGCCCTCTTCTGAGCCCTAAACCTAGCTTTAACCCTAACCCTGCCCTAACTCTAGCCCTAAACCTAGCTAAAACCTTATCCCTTACCATAAGCAAAATCTTAAACTTAATGATAATCCTAGACCTATCCCTATTCCTTAGGCTAACAAAATCCTAACCCCATTAATAGTGCTGAAACTAGCCCTCATTCTAACTCTAATTCTAGCCCAAAATCTAACGCTAACTCTGACCCTTATTCTGAGCCTAACACTAACCCTAGGTCTATACCTGACCCTAAGCCTAGGCCAAATCCTAACACTGGCCCTACCAGTAAACTTATTCCTAAACCTAACCCTACCACTAGCCCTAATCTAAAAACTAATTCTAAATTTAGCCTTAACTCTATCCCTAGACCTAAACAAAAAACCTAGCCCTAGCCCTAACAATAATCCTTACCCTAACCCAAACACTAACCCTACCTCTAGATCTAAACCTAATCCTAATTCTGGTTGTAACCGTAACTCTAATCCTAACCCAAACACTGACCCTGCCTTTATCAGTAAACCTAAATCTAAACCTGACTCTAAAGGAAAATCTAAACCTAAAACCTGACCAAACCATATCCCTAACACTAAAACAAGCCCTAATCATAACCCTGGCTCTTACATTACCCACAGCCAAAACCCTAGGCCTAAACCTAACACAAAACCTAGAGCTAATCCTAGGCCTAACCCTATAGCTAACCCTTACCAAACCCTCACCTTAGTCCTAAACCTAGCTCAAAGCCTAACCCTTACTGTAAGCATAAACCTACAACTATCCCTAAATCTAACCCTAACGCCAACCCTAATCTTAACCTTAACCCTAGACCTAACCCTAGCTCTAAACCTACCCATTACTCTAAACCTAACCCTAACCCTATTGGTAACCCTAGCTTTAACCTTAACCCTAAACAGAAAACTAACCCTAGACTTAATCTTAAACAGAAAACTAACCCTAGACTTAACCTTAAACCTTGCTGTAGCCCTAACCATAACTCAAACCCTAAACCTTAATATAAACCTAAACATAATTTTAGCCATAACCCTAATCCTAAACCTCAATCTAACCCTAACCCTAACCCTAAAACTAAATCTAATCATATTCATTACCCTAACCCTAACCATAGTGATAACCCTTGACCTAACTCTAACCCTAACCCTAAACCCACATAACAATATTCCTAGACCTAACCCTGAACCTAACCTTTGCTCTATCCCTAACCATAGCTAGCTCAGAACCTAACTCTTACGCTAAACATAACCTTAACCCCAATCCTAGTACTAACTCTCACCCGAAACCTAACTCAAGACATAATCCTAACCATAACTCTAGCCCTAAGCTTAGCTCTAACTGTATCCATTACCCCAATCATAACTCTTACCCTAATGCTAACCCTAGGCCTAACCCTAACCCTATTGTTAACCCCAAAACTATCAATTACCCTAAACCTAACCTGAACCCAAAACTTAATGCTATCATTACCATAACACTAATCCTAATGATAAATCAAGCCCTAACCCTAAACTCAAACCTAAACCAAATCCTAAACCTGACCTTGACCCTAATAATTCACCTAGATCTAAACCTGACCCTTACCCTAAACCTAACCCTTATGCTAGACCTAGCAAAAAACCTAACACTAAATCTATCCCTAACCATAACCCTAGACCTGACATTAGCCCTAGACATAATGCTAGCCCTAACCCTAACAAAAATACTAGCCCTTATCCTAGCCCTAATTATATCCTAATCATAACCCTAACCCTAACCCTAGGCCTAATGCTAACACTGACCCTAGCCCTAATCTTAGCCCTAATTTAGCCCTATCCCTAACCTAACTCTAAGCCTAGGCTTAAGACTAAGTCTAACTCTCACCCTAGCCCTAAAACTAGTTCTAATCCTACCCCTTACCAGAAAACTAATTCTAGCCCTAAACCTAAGCCTAAATCCTAGGCCATTCATTAGCCCTTGCCCTAATTCTAGATCTAAACCTAACTCTAAATCTAACTCTAACCCAAAGCCTAAGTCTAAACCTAACACTAGCCCTAACCATAACCTTAAAGCTATTCCTAAAACTAGTCCTAACTCTAGACTTAGCTTTAGTACAAAAGTGCACCATATCCCTAACCCTAACCCTTAACCTAGACCAAGCCAAAACCCTACACCTAGTCCTAACCCTAGTCCTAATTCGAGTTTTAAGCCAAACCCTAAAATTAACCCTGAACCTGACTCTGACCCTATAACTAACCCTAGATTTAGACATCAACCTAACCCTAAACATAAACCTAACATTAGACCTAGCCCTAACTCTAACCCTAAAACTAGCCCTAGTTGTATACCTAGTACTTACATTAGGCATAACCCTAAACCTAGCTCTAATAACCCAAATCCTAGCCCTAATCCGAGACTTAACCCCAGCTTTAACCCCAACCCTAACTTTAACACTAAACTTAGCACTAATGATAATTATAAACCTAGCCTTAACCTTAGGTCTAACCCTATTCATTACCCTAACCATAATCCTAACCCTAATGCTAACCCTAGGCCTAAATATAACCCTATCCCTAATCCTCACCCTATCCATTGCCCTAAACCTAATTTGAAACCTAAACCTAATACTATCAGTACCCTAATCCTAACCTCATGCTGATTTGAGCCCTAAATTTAAAACTTTACCTATTTCAAACACTAATCACGACCCAGACCCTAATAATACCCTTAGCTCTAAACCTGACCCTAACCCTAAACCTAACCCTTACACCAGATATAGCCATAAACCTAACCCTAAAACTATTTTTAAATGCAATGCTGGACCTATAATTAGCTGTAACTCTAATCCTTGCACTAAACCTAGCCTTAATCCTAACCCAAACCATAACCTGATATTTAACCCTAATTCTAACCCTAAACTTAGCCCTAAACCTAGCTAAAACCCCATCCCTTACCCTAAACCCAACCATAACTCTAAACCTAACAATAACCCGAAACCTAACCCTAATCCTTGTCCCAAACCTAGGCCTAACACTAACACTAAGTGTAGTGCTAATCTTAGCCCTAATTTAAACCTATCCGAACCCTATCCCTAGCCCTAAGACTAATGCTCACTCTTGCCCTAGCCCTCGCCCTAGTTCTATTCTTAGCCCTAGCCCTACCCTAGATCTAAACCTAACTCTAATTCTAAACATAACTCTAAATTTAACTGTAACCACAAGCCTAAACCAAACCCTAACACTAGCCTTAACTGTAACACTGATCCTAATACTTGCCCTACCCCTAACCTTAGCCATAAAACAAAATCAAGCCATAGCCCTAACCCTAAACATTAACCTACAGCAAACCCTAACCCTACACCTAGCCTTAACCCTAACTCTAAAAGTAACCCTAAACCTAACCCTAACCCTAACCCAAACATTGATTCTGACACTAACACTAACCCTAGCTTTAAAACTGACCCAGACCAGAAACCAAAACCTAACACTAGACCTAGCCATAACCCTCATCATAAACCTAGCTGTAACATTACAATAGCACTAACCCTAGCTCTAAATCTAAAATCTAGCCCTAATCCTAGGCCTACACCTAGCCTATGTGTAACCATAACCCTAACCCTAGCCCTCACGCAACCCTAACCCTCGACTTTGAACTAATCCTAGCTAAAACCCTAACCCTAACACTAAACATAAACCTAGCCCTATCCCTAAATCTAACCCTAACCCTATCCCTAATCCTAATGTAACACTATCTCTAAAATTATCCATTACGCTAAACCTAACCCTAACCCTAATGATAATCCTAGCTCTAACCCTAACTGTAAACCTAATCCTAGACCTAACCCTAAACCTAACCCTCATCGTAGCCCTAACCCTTGATCAAACACTAAGCCTTTTTCTAACCCTAAACCTAGGCCAAACCTTAACACTAACCCTAAACCTAAAACTACCCCTAACCCTAACCTGAAATCTATCTTGTCCATTACCCTAACCCTAATGATAACCTTAGCCCTAACCCTAACAATAACCCTAAAACTAAAACTAACCTTAACCCTAACCTGATATCTAACCAACCTAACTCTAAGGATAACCTTAGTCATAACCCCAACACTGTTCCTAACCTTAACTGTAAATATAACCCTAGACCTAACCCTAAAACTAACCCTCACCCTAACACTAATTCTAGCTCAAAACCTAACCCATACCCTAAACCTAACCCAAACCCTAACCCTAGCCCTAGCCCTAATCCTAACCCTAACTCCAGCTTTAATCCTAACTAAGACCCTAGCCTTAACACTAACCATGACACTATCCACTACCCTTACAATAAACCTAAACCAAATGCTAACCCTAGGCCTAACCCTAAACCTATCATTAACCTATCACTAAACCATTACCCTAATCTTAACCTGAATCCTAAAGCTAACCCTGTCCATTACCCTAATGCTAACTCTAACCCTCATGCTAATTCGAGCCCTAACCCTAAACCTTAGCCTAATCCATATCGAAAGCCTGACCCTGACCCTAAAAGTACATGTAATTCTAAGCCCAACCCTTGCCCTAAACCTAATCATTACACTAGACATAGCCATGAAGCTAACCCTATAACTATCCCTAGCTGTAACCCTAAACTTGACATTATCCCTAGCCTTTAAAAGTGTCCTAAACCTAACATAAAACCTAGCCCACATCCTAGCCCTAAACCTAGCCTTAATCATAACACAAACCTAACCCTAGCACTAAACCTAATCCTAATAATCACCCTAGCTCTAAACCCGCTATAACTCCATCTCTTATCCTAAACTTAACCCTAAACCTAACCCTAAACAGCTGTAACCATAGGCCAAAGCCAAACACCAACCCTAGACCTATTCCTAGCCCTAATTTAGCCCTAACCCCAACCCTAGATGTAATTTAGCTCTAACCCTAACCCTAACTTTGACGTAAGAATAACTCTCTCCCCCTAGCCTTATTTCTAGTTCTAACCCTATACCTTACCATAACCCAAACACTAGCCCTAACCTTAGCCCTAACCCTAGCCATAGCCCTAAACCTAGAATTAACCATAACTCTAAATCTACCCCTAAGCCTAAACTCACCCTAACACTAGCAATAACACTAACACTAATGGTAAAACTACCCTTAAATTTAGCCTTAGCCCTAAAACAAAACCGAACTCTAACACTAACCCTAATCCTTAACCTAAACCAAATCCTAACCCTACATTTAGCCCTAAGCCTATCCCTAATTCGAGTCCTATCCCTAACCCTAAAACTAACCCTGAACCTGATTCTGACCCTAACACTAACCCTAGTTCAAAACATCATCCTAAACTAAACATAATTTTGAAACTAGACTTAGCCATAATCCTAACCCTAAAACTAGCCCTAATTGTTACCTTAGTTCTTACACTAGCCATCTCCCTAACATTAGCCCTAATGTAACCCAAAATATAGCCATAATCTGAGACTCAACCCTAAATTTAACTCTAACTCTAACCCTAATTTTAGCCCTAACCCTTACCCTAAACCTAACACTAACTTTAATTGTTGTGTTAACCCTAAACCTAACACTAAACTTAGCCCTAACCTTAACCATAACCCTAGCCCTAACACCAGTTCTAACCTATCCATTACCCTAACCCTAAACCTAATACTAATGCTAATCCTCAGCCTAACCCTAACACTATCATTAACCCTAACCTATCCTTTACCCTAAATATAACATGAACCTTAAATCTAACAATATCCATTACCCTAACTCTATTCCTAACCCTAATGCTCATTTGAGGCCTAACCCTAAACCTTAACCTAAACCAAACCTTAACCCTGACCTGACCCTAATAATACCCCTACCTCTAAACCTGACACAAACTCTCATCCTAATTCTTACACTATACCTAGCCATAAACCTATCCCTAAAACTATCCCTAACCATAATCCTAAATCTGATATTAGCCCTAACCCTAATGCTAGCCCTAACTCTAACACAAACCCTAGCCCTAATCCTAGCCCTAACACTAGCTTTAATACTAACCCTAAACTTAACCCTTGCCATTACCCTAATTTTAGCCCTCGCCCTAGCCCTAAACCTAGTTGTAACATCATACCTTACCCTAACCCTAACCCTAATTCTAGACCCAAACCTAGGCCTAACCCTAACACTAACCCTAGCCCTAATCCTAGCCCTAATTTAGCACTAAACTTAACCTTAACCCTAACTCTAGCCCTAAGACTAACTTTAATGTCAACCTAGCTCTATTAGTAGTTCTAACCTATCCCTTACCATAACTCAAAAACTAGCACTAATCCTAGCCCAAAGTTGAGCTCTAAGCTTTGCCCTATCCCTAAACTGAATTCAAAATATAACCCTAATCCTAAACCTAAACCTCACACTAACACTAGCTATAACACTAATACTAATCCTAAAACTAGCCATAACCCTAGCCCTTTACCTAAAACAAAACCAAGTTATATCCCTAAATGTAACCCTAATCCTACACCTAGCCCTAACCCTCATGCTAATTCGAGTCCTAACTCTAACCCTAGAACTAAGCCTGAACCAAACTCAGACACTAACATTAATCCTATCTCTATATATAACTGTAACCCTAAACCTAACACTAACACTTGACCTAGACATAACACTAACCCTAAACCTAGCCCTAATTGTAACACTAGTTTTTATATTAGCTGTAGCCTTAATGCTAACACAAAACCTAGCCCTAATCTGAGCCCTAATCCTAGCTTTAACCCTAAATCTAACCCTAACCCTAGCGCTAAACCTAACCCTAAGCCTAGCCCTAAGCCTAGTGCTAACCATATGTAGTGCTAAGCCTAAGCCTAGCCCTAAGCCTAGTGCTAACCATAACCAAGCTAGCCCTAAGCCAAACTATAGCTCTAAATCTACCCTAGTCCTAAACCTAATCCTTAGCCTTCCCCAAACCCTAACTCTGTTACTAGTCCTAAACATAGCCCTTATTCTAGCTCTAATTCTAACCCAAACCTTAACAATAAACCTGAATTTATTCTGACCCTAACACTAACCATAGGTCTAAACCTGACCCTAAACCTAAACCGAACCCTAACACTAGTGCTACTGGTAATCCTATATGTAAACTTAACCCTATATGTAAACTTAGGCCTTAATCTAATCCTTCATCTAGTGATAACGCTATACCTAGGCCTAAACAAAAATCTAGACCTTGCCCTAACAATAACCCTTAACCTAACCCAAACATGAACCCTACCCTTAGACCTAACCTTAGTCTTAATGCTGGGCCTAAACATAAAACTAACCCTAATCCGAACACTGACCCTTACCTTAACACAACCCTAAACTTTATCCTAATCAAAACCTAACCATAACACTAGACTTAGCCATAACCCTAACCCTAAAACCAGCTATAACCATATGCCAAACCCTAGCTCTAACTTAATCCATTACCCTAACCATAACTCTAACCCCAATGAAACCTAGCCCTAACCCTAACTCTAACCCTAACCCTGACTCTAACCCTAACCCTTTCACCAGCCCAAACCCTAGCTCAATCTCAATCCCTAACCCTTAAACTTAACCTAACCCTAACACTAACCCTTGGCCTAAAGCTAACCCTAACCATAACCCAAGCCCTAATCATAACCTTATCCAAGCCATAACACTAGCTCTAACCTTACCCATTACCCTAACCCTAACCCTAATGATAACCCTATCCCTAACCTAAATTTACCCTAACCCTAACTGTAAACTTTTACCCTAGACATAGCCGTAAATCTAACCATTGCCAGAGACCTAACCCTAGCTCAAACCCTAACCATTACCCTAAACCTAACCTTAACCCTAACCTTAATCCTAAACCAAACCCTAACCCTAACCCAACATCTAACTCTATCCAATACACTAAACCTAATGATAAACCTATCCCTAACCCTAACACTAATCCTGACCTTAAGTGTAACTCTAACCTAGACCTAATCCCTCGCCCTAGTGCTAACCCTGGCTCAAACCCTAAACCATACCCTAACCCTAACCCTAATCCTATCCCTAGGACTAACCTTAACCCTAACTATAGCCTTAACACTAAACATAATCCTAGCCTTAACCGTAGTTCTAACTATCCATTACCCTAAACATAACCCTTACCCTAATGGTAACCCTAGGCCTAACCCTAACCCTAATGCTAAATATAACCCTATCAATTACCCTAAACCTGACCTGAACCCTAACCTAATCCTATGATTACCCTAAAACTAACCATCATGTGAATTCGAGCCCTAACTCTAAATCGTAACCTAAACCAAAACCAGAATATTTCCCTAACCCTAATAATACCTCTAGCTTTTAACCTGACCCTTACACTAAACCTGACCCTAACATTATACCTAACAATAAACCTAACCTCAAATCTGTCCATAACCATAACCCTAAACCTGACATTTGCCCTAGCCCTAATTCTTGCCATAAACATAAAACAAACCCTAACCTTCGACCTAGATGTAAATATAGCATTATTACTAACCCAAACCATAACTGTAGCCCTAATCATAATTCTGACCTTCGACATAGCCCTAAACCTAGGTATAAGCTCATCCCTTCCCCTAATCCTAACCCTATTCCTAAACCTAAACCTGACTAACACTAGGCCTAACCCTAACACAAACCCTAGACCTAATTCTAACCCTAATGTAGCCCTAAACCTAACCTAACATTAGCCATAGCCCTAAACCTAGCCCTAACCTAACCCAAAACCTAGCCCTAATTGGAGCCCTAAGAATAGCTTTAACCCTAACCATAACCCTAATCCTAGCGCTAACCTTAAACTTAACCCTAACCCTAAACCTAATTCTAGCCCTAATCCTAACCATAGCCCTAGTCCTAACCCTAGCTGTAACCCTATCCATTACCCTAACCCTAACCCTAATGCTAACCCTTGGAAAATCCTAAACTTATTTCTAACCCTATTCTAAACCGATCCAATACCCTAAACCTAACCATATTTGTAGCCCAAACCCTAACCCTAACCCTAACGCTAATTTGAGCCCTAACCTTAAAAATTAACAACCGAAACTGTAACCCTGAACCTGACTCTAATCATATCCCTATATCTTAACTTTACCCTAAGCCTTAACCTAAGCATTAAACTTTACCTAGCCATAATCCTAACTCTAAAACTATTCCTAACATAACCCTAGACCTGACATTAGCCCTAGCACTAATGCTAGCCCTAACCCTAACACAAACCCTAGCCCTAATCCTAGCCCTAAACTTAACCTTAATCCTAGCTCTAAACCTAACCTTAGCCCTAACCATAATTTTAACCCTGGACCTAGCCCTAAAACTAGCTATAACATCATACCTAACCATAACCATAACCCTAACTCTAGCCATAAACCTAGGCCTGGACATAATACTAATTCTAGCTCTAATCCTATCCCTAATTAAGCACTAACCCTAACACTAAACCTAAACTTAACCCTAACCCTAAGACTAACTCTAACTCTCACCCTAGCCCTATCCCTAGTTCTAACCCTATCCCTCACCATAACCCAAAACATAGCCTTAACCCTAGCCCTAACACAAGCCCTAACCTTCACTCTAGTCCTAAACCTAGATCTAACCCTAACTCTAAATCTAACCTAATTCTAAGCCTAAACAACACCCTAACCACGACCTCTAACCCCTATGCTAATTTGAAATCTGGCCCTAACCCTAGACCTAGCCATCAAACAAAACCGAGACATAGCACTGACCCTAACCTTTAACCTAAACCAAACCTTAATCCTACACCTAGCCCTAACCCAGCCCTAATATGAGTCCTAACCCTAGCCCTAGAAGTAATACTGACCCTGATTCTGACCCTAACATTAAGTCTAGCTCTAAACATCACCCTAACCATCAACCTAATTCTAACACTAGACTTAACCTTAAATCAAACCCTAAAGCTAGCCCTAATTGTAATGCCAATTCTTACCTCAGCCATATCCCTAACACTAACACAAAACCTGGCCCTTATCTGCACCCTAACCCTAACTTTAACCCTAACCCTAAACATAGCCCTACCTCTAACCCTATCCCTAGACCTAACCCTTGCTATAACCCTATCCCTTACACGAAGTCAAACCCTCACCGTATTGCTACCCCAGTCCTAACCCTAATCCTTAGCCTACTTCAAACCTTAACTCTATTACTAGTCCTATCACTAGCCCTCATTCTAGTTCTAAATATAACCCAAACCCTAACTTAACTCTTACCTTTATTCTGACCCTAATACTAACCCTAGGTTTACACCTGACCCTAACCCTAAACTAAAACTTAACACTAGCCCTACTGGTATCTCTATACATAATCCTAACACTAACACCAGCCCTAGACATAAACCTAATCCTAAATATAGCCATAATTCTAGCCCTTGCCCAAACAATAACCCTTAACCTAACCCAATAATTAACCTTAAACCTAGACCTAATCCAATCCTAATTATGGCCCTAACCCTAACCCTAACCAAAACACCGACCCTTACCCTAACAAAAACCCTAGCTCTAAGCCTTATCCTAAACCCCAAACTAACCCTAACACTAGACTAACCATAAAACTAGTTATAACCATAACCCTAGCTCTTACATTACCCATAAACCGAACACTAGCCCTAAACCTCACACAAAACTAGCCCTAATTCTAACCCAAAAACTAACCCTAAGCACAAACCTAACCCTAAAACTAGCCCTAACCCTAACCCTGAATTCCTAAACCTCACCCTAACTAGTGCCCTAATCCTAACAGTAACCATAGCCCAAACTCTAGCTCTAAATCTATCCATTACCATAATTCTGACCTTCGACATAGCCCTAAACCTAGCTATAAGCCCATCCCGTCCCCTAATTCTAACCCTATCCCTAAACCTAAACCAAAGACTAACACTAGGCCTAACCCTAACACAAACCCTACACATAATCCTAACCCTAACCATAACACTACCCTAGCCCTCGTCCTAGCCCTAACCCTAGCTCAATCTCTTACCCTACCTCAATCCCTAAGCCTTACCCTTAACATAACCCTAACACTAACCCAAGGCCTAACCCTAATGTTAACTCTAGCCATAATTCTAACCATAAACCTAGCCCTAATCTTAGCTCAAACCCTACCAATTACCCTGAACCTAAACTTAACCCTAATAATAACCCTAGACCTAAACCTAAACCTACTCTAAACCTAAACATAAACTTAACCCTAGAACTAACCATAAACCTAACCCTAACCCTATCCCTAACCCTAGCTCAAACCCTAATACTTATCCTAAACCTAACCCTAAACCTAACCATAAACCTAACCCTAACTCTAACCCAACATCTAACCCTATCAATTACCCTAACCCTAATGATAACTATAGTCCTAACACTAACCATAACCATAACCCTAGACCAAACCCTAAACCTAACCATAGCCCTAACACTAAACCTAGCTCAAGCCCTACACCGTATCCTAAACCTAACCCTAACCATAAACCTACACTTAACCATGAACCTAATACTAATTCTAGCCCTAATCCTAACAATAACTCTAGCCCTAACCCTAGCTCTAACCCTATAAATTACCCTAATGATAACCATAACCCTAATGCTATCCCTAGGCCTAACCCTAAACCTATCATAATCCCTAACCATATCCATTACCCTAAACATAACCTGAACCCTAAGCACAACCCTATCCATTACACCTAACTGTAATGGTAATTCTAATTTGAGCCCTAAACCTAAACCTTAACTTAACCCAAACCCAAAATCTGACACTGATCCTAATAATACCTCTATCTCTAAAACTAACCCTTTCCCTAAACAAAAGTCTCAAACTAGATGCAGCCATAAACCTAACCCTAAAACTATCTCTAACTCTAACCTTAGACCTGACATTAGTCCTAGCCCTAATTCTTGCTCTAAAACGAACACAAAACCTAGCCCTTTTCCTAGCCTTAAAACTAGCCTTAATCCTAACATGTAATGTAACACTAGCCCTAACCCTAATGCTAATCCTAAAATTAGCCTTAACCTTAACCCTAACCCTAGCACTAAAACAAAATCGAGATACAGGCCTAACCCTAAATCTTAACTTAAACCAAACCCTAACACTACCTAGACCTAACCCTAGCCCTGATTGGAGTCCTAAACATAACCTTAAAAATAACCCTTACTCTGATTCATATCCTAAAACTCACCCTAACTCTAAACAAGACCCTAAATATAAATCAAACCCTAAGGGTAACCCTAGCTCTAATTAGAGTCTGAACTCTAATCCTAAAACTAACCTGACTCTGACTCATCCTAACACTAAACCTAAATATAAATATCACCCTAACATTAAACCTAACCATACCATTAGACCTACCCCTACCCCTAACCTTAAAACTAACCCTATTTTTTACCTTAGTTCTTATATTAGCCATTGCCCTAACCCTAGCCTTAACCCTAACACAAAAACTAGTTCTAATCTGAGCCATAAACCTAGCTAAACCCTAACCCTAACATAACCCTAACACTAACCCTAGCTCAAAGCCTAACTCTTTCCCTAAACATAGACCTAGACCTATCCCTAACTCTAACCCTAACCCTAGCCCTAATCCTAAACTTAACCCTATCAATAAACTTAGCTCTATACCTACCCATTACCTTAACCCTAATCCTAATCCTATTGAAAATACTAACCAAACTATAATGCTAACCTTAACCCTAACTGGAAATCTACCCCTAGACATAACCCTAAATGTAACACTCGTCATAGCCCTAACCCTAGCCCGAACCTTAATCCTAAACAAAAATCTAACCCTAACCCCAGCCCTATATCTAACCATATTCATTACCCTAACCCTAACCTTACTCTAATCCTATTCCTAGCCCTAACCCTAAACCTAACCCACACCCTAGCCCTAACTCTGGCTCAAAACCTAACCCTTACACTAAACCTAACCCTAAACCTAACACTAGTACTAACCACAACACTAACCCTAAATAAAAACCTATTTCTAAACATAACAGTAGCTCTAACCTTAGTTCTAACCTTATCCATTACCCTAACCATAACCCTTATTCTAATGCTAACCCTATCACTAACCGTAACCCAATGAATTACCCTAAACTTAATCTGAACCCTAAACCAAACCCTACCATTAACCTAACCCTAACCTTAATGCTAATTTGTGCAATAAATCTAAATCTTAACCTAAACCAAACCCTAACCTTGACCCTAACCATAATAATTCCCCTAGCTCTAAATCTGACCCTTAATCTAATAATTCCACTAGCTCTAAACTTGAACCTTACCTTAAACCTAACTCTTACACTGGAGGTAGCCATAAACCTAACCCTAAAACTATCTTTAACCATCACCCTAATCCTGATATTAGTCACAGCCATAATCCTACCCCTAACCCTTAAACAAACTCTAGCCCTCATCCTAGCCTTAAACCTAGCCTTAATCATACCCTAACAATATCCCTTCCCCTAACCCTAACTCTAACCCTCACCCTAACTCTAAACCTAGATATAACGTCATCCCTTATCCTAAACTTAACTTTAACTCTACCTCTAACAGTAGATATAAGCTGAACACTAAGCCTAGCCATAATCCTAGCCCTAATTTAACACTATCCCTAACCCAATCCTAACTCTAAGACTACTCTAATTCTCACACTAGCTCTATCTCTAGTTCTAAACTTTTCCTTTACTGTAACCCTAACCCTAGCCCTAACTCTAGCTCTAATCTTTGTCCTATCCTTAGTCCTAGCCCTATCACTAGACCTAACCTTAACTCTAAAGGTAACCCTAACACTAAGCCTAAACCTAACACTAACACTAACCCTAACCCTAACGCTAATCATAAAACTATCCCTAACACTAATACTAGGGAAAAAAAATGACCAGTGGCATTAACCTTAAACCTTAAGTTAAACCAAACCCTATCACTACACCCTATCTCGAATTCGAGTCCTAACCCTAACCTTAAAACTAACATTGACTATGACTCATATCGCAACACTCACCCAAACTCTAAACACCACTCTAACCTTAAACTGAACGATAACAGTAACTCCAGCTCGTATTTGAGTCCTAACATTAACCACAAAACTAACCCTTACACTGACTCCTATACTAATACTAACCCTAGCTCTAAATATCACCCTAACCTTAAACTTAACCCTAACACTAGAGGTCTAACCCTAACCCTAATCCTAACCCTAAAACTAATATTAATTGTAAACCTGGTTCTTACAATAGCTAGTACCCTAAACCTAGCCCTAACCCTAACAAGAAACTAGCCATATTCGAGCCCTAAACCTAGCTTTAACCCTAGCCCTAGCCCTAACCCTATCTCTAACACTAGCTTTAACTCTATCTCTAAACCTAAGCAAAACCCTAACCCTAATGGTAAGCCAAGACTTATCCATATTCCTTAGGTTAATCAAAATCCTAACCATATTAATAGTCCTAAACCTAGTCCTCATTCTAGCTCTAATCCTAGATGAAACCCTAATCCTAAACCTGACCCTTATTTTGACTATAACATTAACCCTAGGTTTAAACCTAATCCTAACCTTAGACCAAACCCCAACACTAGACCTATCGGTAACTTATACCTAAACCTAACCCAATCACTAGCCCTAGACCTAAACCTAATCCCAAATCTAGCCTTAACTCTAGCCCTATACCTCAACAAAAACATAGCCTTAGCCTTAACAATAACCCTTAACCTAATGCAAAGACTAACCCTACCCCTATACATAAACCTAGTCCTAATTCTGATTTTAAACTTAACTCTAAATCTAACCTGAACACTGACCCTGCCTTTAACACTAAACCTATCTCTAAACCTGACCCCAATCGAAAATTTAATCCTAACACTAGACCTAGTCATAACCATAACTCTACAAATAGCCCTAATAATAACCCTAGCTCTTACATTAAATATAGCCCTAACCTTACACCTTAACCTAACAAAAAACCTAGAGCATATCCTAGGCCTAAACCTAGCCCTAAGTGTAACACTAACTCTAACCATAGCCCTAACCCTAATCCTAAACCTATCCTTAGTCCTAAACCTAGCTCAAAGCCTAACCCTTACCCTAAGTATAAACTTAGACCTATCCCTAACTCTAAACCTAACTCTAAACCTAACTCTAATCCTAATCCTAAACTTAACCCTAGCCCTAAACCTAGCTCTAAACCTAACCATTACCCTAATTTTAACTCCAACCCTATTGATAACCATTGCCATAACCCTAACTCTTACCCTAACACTAACTCTAACCCTAAACGGAAAACTAACCCTAGACCTAACCCTAAACCTAACACTAAACATAGCACTAACCCTAGCTCAAACCCTATCCTGTACCATAAACTTAAACATAATGATAGCCTTAACCCTAACACTAAAACTAAATCCAACCCTAACCCTACACCTAAACCTATATCTAACCATATTCTTTACCCTAACCCAAATCGTAACCCTAATGATAATCTTAGTCCTGACCCTAACCCTAAACCTACCATAATCCTATTCCTAGACCTAACACTGAACCTAAACCTTGACATAGCCCTAGACTTAACTCTAGCTCAAACCCTAACCCTTACCCTAAAATAACCTTAGGCCAAACCTTAACCCTAATCCTAGCCCTAATCCTAACCATAACTATAGAACAAACCCTAGCTCTAAATCTATTAATTACACTAATCATAACCCTAAATCAAGTGCTAACCCTATTCCTAACCCTAACACTATCTCTATCCTTATCTATGATTCTAAGCAGAACCCTCACCCTAGCCCTAACCCTTACCAATCCCTGACCCTTATCCTTAACCTAACCGTAACACTAACCCTAAGCCTAACCTTAATCCTAGTCCTAATCCTGAACTTAACCCTAGCCTTAACCCTAGCTCTAACCCACCCTAACCCTAACTCTAACCATAAACTTCATGATAAACCTTGCTCGAACCATAAACCTACTCTAACCCTGATGGTAAATCTAACTCTAGACCTAACCATAAACCTAAACCTTGCTGTAGTCCTAATCCTAGTTCAAACCCTAACCCCAGTCCTAAACCTAACACAAATCCTATCCCTAACCTGACATCTAACCCTGTCCATTACCCTAAACCTAATGATAATCCTAGCCCTAACCCTAATACTAAACCTACACCTAGACTTAACTCTAAACCTAATCCTAGTCTTAGCACTAATACTAGCTCAAGCCCTAACCTGTACCCTAAACCTAACCCTAACCCTAGCCTTAACACTAAACTTAACCCTCACTCTGGCCCAAATCCTAACCATAACCCTAGCCCTAACTCTAGCTTTAACCCTATACATTATCAGAAAGATAAACATAAACCTAATTCTAACCCTAAGCCTAACCCTAATTCTATGCATGACCCTAAACCTAAATTAAACCCTAACCTACCCCTATCCATTACCCTAACATTAACTCTAACTCTAACACTAATTTGAGCCCTATCCCTAAACCTTAACCTAACCCAAACTCAAACCTGACCCTTACCATTATAATATCCCAAGCTCTAAACCTGAACCTTACCCTAAACCTAACTCTGACACTAGACCTAGCCATAAACCTAACCCCAAAATTATCCCTAACCATAACACTAAAATGATATTAGCCCTAGCCCTAATCCTTGCCATTAATCTAACACAAATGCTAGCCCTCATTCTAGCTCTAAACCTAGCCTTGATCCTAACCTAAATCCTAACTCTAGCCCTATCCCTAATTTTATTCCTTGCCTTAGTCATGAACCTAGCTATAACCCCATCCCTTCCCTTAAACCTAACCCTAACCCTTATCCTAGACCTAACCCTAACACTAATCTTAGACCTGATCCTAGCCCTAATTTAGCCCTAACCCTAACTCTAACACTAGCACTAAGACTAAATTTAACAATTGCCTTAACCCCAATTGCAGTTCTAACCCTATCCCTTACCGTAACCCTAACCCTAGACCTGATCCTAGCCCTAATTTAGTCCTAACTCTAACACTAACACTAAGACTAAATCTAACAATCACCCTAGCCCTAATCACAGTTCCAAATTTATCCCTTACCTTAACCCTAACACTTGTCCTACACTTAGCAATAACACTAGCCCTAGCTCTAACCCTAAATCTAACCATAACTCTAAATCCGAACCTAACCTTAAGCCTAAACCTCACACTAACTCTAGTCCTAACACTAACACTAATCCTAAACCTAGCCCTAACCTAGTCCTAGCACTAAAAAATAAACCTGAGCCTTAGCCCTAACCCTAAACCTTAACCTAAACCAAAACCTAACCCTATACCTAGCCCTAACCTTAGCCCTAATATCTGTCCTACCCTAACCCTAAAACTAAACTTGACCCTCATTCTGACCCTAACACTTACCCTAGCTCTAACATCACCCTACAAAATAAACCTAACACAAAAACTAGACCTAGGCTTAACCCTAATCCTAAAACTAGCCCTAATCATAACCCTAGATTATACTTTAGCCATAGACCTAATTCTAGCCCTAACCTAACCCAAAACCTAACCCTAATCTGAGTCCTACACCTCGTTTTAACCCTAACCCTAACCCTAGTCCTAACCATTACCCTAAACCTCACCCTATCCCTAAAACTCTCCTAAACTGAAACCTAAACCTAACCCTAACCCTAGTATTAATCCTAACTATAATACTAGTCCTAAGCCTAGCTCTAACCCTACCCATTACCTTAACCATAAACCTAATCCTAATGCTAACTCTAGGATAACTCTAACCCTATCTCGAACCCTAAATACATACATTACTCTAAACCTAACCTGAACCCTAAAACTAACCATATCTATTTATCTTAACCTAAGCTCTAACCCTAATGCTAATTTGAGTAACTAACCCAAATCTTCACTGTGATCATGACCCTAATAATAACCCTATATCTAAACCTGACCCTAACCCTAGAACTAGCCATAAAACTCACTCTAAAACTAACCCTAAGCATATACCTAGAATTGACGTTAGCTTTAGTCCTAATTCTAGCTCTAACCCTAACACAAAACCTAGCCCTAATCCTAGCCCTAAAAGTAGCCTTAATACTAAACCTAACCCTAGCCCTAAACATATTTTGACCCTCTCCCTAAACCTAGCTATAACATCATATCTTACCCTAATCCTAACACTAATGTATCCCTAAACCTAGGCCTAGCCCTCACATTAACCCTACTGCTAATCCTCGCACTAATTTAGCCCCAACCCTAAGCCTAATCCTAGCCCTAAGACTAACTGTAATTCACAACCTAGACCTAACCCTAGCTCTAAACCTATCCCTTGCCATAACCCAAACCCTAGCCCTAAAACTAGACCCAACCCTAGCCATATATTTTGCCCTAGCCCTAAACATAAATCTAATCCTAACTCTAAATCTAACCCTAACCCTAAGCATAAAACTCACACTAACACTAGCCATAGCCCTAATGTTAATTGGAAAACTAGCCCTAACCCTAGCCCTTGCACTCAAACAAAACTGAGTATTAGGCTCAAGCCTAATCCTTACCCTAAACCAAATCCAAACCCTACACTTAGCCCTAACACTAGCCCTAGTTCAAGTCCTAACCCTAATTCTAGAACTTACCCTGACCCTTACACAGACCCTAACATTAACCCTAACACTAAACATCCCCCTAACCCTAAACCTCAACCAAACACTAGACCTTGCCCTAACCATAACCAGAAAACTCACCCTAATTTGAACACTAGTTATTACATTAGCCATAACCCTAACCCTAACAGAAAACCTAGTCATAATCTGAACCCTAACTCTAGCTTTAACCCTAACCCTAACCTTAACCTGAGACCTATCCCTAACCCTAACAGAAGCCCTAACCCTAGATCTAACACTATCCCTTACCCTAAGCCAAACCATCACCCTAATGCTACCCTAGTTTTAACCCTAATTTTTAGCCTACCCCAAACCCTAACACTAATACTAATACTAACCCTATCCCTCATTCTATCTCTAACCCTAACCGAAAACTTAACCATAACCCTGATCATTACTCTGACCCTAATACCAAACCTAGGTCTAAACCTGAACCTAACCCCAAACAAAACCCTAACACTAGCCCTACCAGTAAACCTATACCTAAACCTAACCATAATACTAGCACTAGACCTAAACCTAATACTAAATATAGCCATAACTCTAGCCCTAGCCCTAAACAAAAACCTGAACCTAATACAAAGACTAACACTACCATTAAACCTAACCCAAGCTGTCATTCTGACCCTAATCCTAAACCCAACAGTAATCCGAACACTGGCCCCTACTATAACACAAACGCTAGCTCTAAACCTTATCTTACCCAAAACCTAACCCTAACACTAGACCTATCCATAACACTAAACCTAAAACTAGCCATAACAAAAACCTAGATCTTACATTACACATAGCCCTACCACTAGCCTTAAACCTCATACAAAACCTAGCCTTAATCCTAGGCTTCAACCTAGCTGTAAGCATAACCCTAATCCTAACCCTAGCCCCAACCCTAACTCTAATGCTTGTCCTAGCCCTAACACTAGATCAAACTGTAACTCTTACCGTAAACATAACCCTAGCCCTAACCCTAACCCTAACCATAGCCTTCATCCTAACTGTAATCATAGCCAAAAACCTAGCTCTAACTCTATCCATTACCTTAAACATAACCCTAACCCTATGCTAACTCTAGCCATAATGCTAACCCTAACTATAACCATATCCCTGACTCTAACCTTAATCCTCGTCCTAGCCATAATTCTAGCTCAAACCCTAACACTTACCCTAAACCTAACCCTAAAACTAACCCTAGGCCTAACCCTAACTCTAGCCCTAATCCTAACCTTAACCGTAGCCCTAACACTAGCACTAGCCCTATCCATTACCCTGAAGATGTGCCTAACCCAAATGTTAACTCTAGGCAGAACCCTAACGCTATCACTAACACTAACCATATACATTACTCTAAACCTATCCTGAACCCTAGACCTAACCCTATTTATTACTTTAACCCTAACCCTAATGCTAATTTGAACCCTAACTCTAAACTTTAACCTAAACCAAAACCTAACCCAGACTCTGACCCTAATAATACACCTATCTCTAAACCTGACCCTTACCCTAAACCTAATCCTTACAATAGACCTAGCCATAAGCTAACCCTAAAACTATCCCTAATGATAACCCTAGACCTGACATTAGCCCTAGCCCTAATCCTAGCCCTAACCCTCACACAAAACCTAGCCCTAATCGTATCCATAAACCTAGCCTTAATCTTAACACAAACCCTCACCCTAGCCCTATCCCTAATTTTACACCACGCTCTAGCCCTGAACCTAGCTATAACCCATTCCTTCCCCTAAAAATAACCCTAATCCTAACCCTAATATTAACCCTAACCCTAGCCCTAACAATAGGCCTAACCCTACCACTAACCTTAGTGCTAATCATAGACCTAATTCAGCCCTACCCTAACCCTACCCCTAACCCTAGTTCTAAGACTAACTCTAACTCAAGCTGTAGCCCTATTTATATTTCTAACCCTATTCATTACTGTAACCCTAACACTAGCCCTAACCTAAGCCCTAACCTAGCCATAGCCCTAACCCTAGATGTAACTATAACTCTAAATCCAACTCTAATCTTAAGCCTAAACCTCACCTTACCACTAGTCCAAACACTATTACTAATCCTAAAACTATATCAACCCTAGCCCTGGCCCTAAAACAAACCCAAACCATTGCTCTAATCTTAAACCTTATCCTATACCAAACCCTACCCCAATAACTAGCCAAAACCCTAGCTGTAATTGGAGACCTAGGCCTAAAACTAACCTTGACCCTGACTCTTATCCAAACACTAAACCTAGCTATAAATATCTCCCTAAACATAAAGCTAATGCTAACAAATACCTAGTCCAAAATGTAACCCTAAAACTAACCATAATTGTTACCCTAGTTCTTATACTAGCCATAGCTCTAACCCTAGCCCTAACCCTAACACAAAATTGCCCTAATTCAAGCCATAACACTAGATTTAACCCTATCCCTAATCATAGCCCTAAACCTAACCCTAATCCTAGCCCTAAACCTAGGTCTTAACCTATCCTTTACCCTAAGCCAAACACTATACATAATGCTAACCCTTGTCCTAATCCTAATCCTTAGCCTAACCCAAACCCTGATCCTATTACTAGTCCTAACCCTGGCCCTCATTCTAACTTTAACCCTAACCCAAAACCTATCTCTAACTTCACACTTATTCTGACCCTAACACTAATTATAGGAGTAAACCTGAACCTAACCCTAAACCCAACCCTGAAACAAGCCCTAACAGTAAACATACACCTAAACCTAACCCAAACACTAGCCCTAGACCTAAACCTAATCCTAAATCTAGCAATAACTCTAGCCCATACTGAAACAAATACTTAGTCCTAGCCCTAACAATAACACTTAACCTAAACCAAACACTAACCCTACACCTAGACCTAACTCTAGTCCTTATTCTGGTTTTCATCCTAACCCTAACTCTAACCTGAACACTGACACTGACACTAACACTAAACCTAGCTCTAAATTTGACCCTAAATCGAAATCTAAACCTAACACTAGACATAGCCATAACCTTAACTGTAAAATTAGCCCTAATTAGAACCATAGGTATAACATTACCCATAGAATTAACCCTAGGCCTAAACCCAAAACAAACCCTAGACTTAATCTGAGGCTTAAACTACCCTAAACATAACCTCACCCTAACCCTAGCCCTAACCCTAACCCTAACCCTCACCTTAGTCCTAACCCTAGCACAAAGCCTAACTCTTAGATTAAAAATAACCCTACCCTATTCCTAAACAAAACCCTAACACTAGCCCGAACCCTAGTTCTAACCCTGCCGTTACCCTTACTCTAAATCTAACCCTAATGATAACCCTAATCCGAGCCAAAACACTAGATTTAACCCTATCCCTAATCATAGCCCTAAACCTAACCCTAACCCTAGCCATAATGTGTAAACCTAACCCAAACTATAAACCTAACCCAGACCTCAACCTAAACCTAACCCTTGCCATAGCCCTAACCTTAACTCAAACCCTAACCCTTACACTAAACTCAACAGTAAACCTAGCCTAAACCTGAACTTAACCCTAAACCTAACAGTAACCCTAAAGCTAACCTTACATCTAACCAAATCTATTATCCTAAACCTTACCTTAACCCTAATTAAAACCCTAGCCCTAACCCTAAACCTACCCTGACCATAAACATAACCCTAACCTTAAAACTAACACTAACACTAACCCCCGCCCTATACCTAAAGTTACTTCAAAACCTAAACTTTATCGTAAACCTAACCCTACCCCTACCCTAAGCTAGGGTTACTAGCCGTAAACCTAAACCTAATCCTAACTCTAGCCCTAATCCTAAACCTAATCCTAACTCTAGCCCTAATCCTAAACATAATCCTAGCCTTAAAACCAGCTCTAACCCTCTGTATTACTCTTATGATAACCCAAATTCTAATGCTAACCCTAGGCCTAATCCTTACTTTATCATTAACCCTAAAACTCTACATTACCCTAAACCTACCCTGAACTCAAAACCTAACCCTTTTCATTACCCTAACCCTAAGCCAACCCTACTTCTCATTTGAGCCCTATACCTAAACCTTAAACTAAAAAAACAAAAAAAACAAAACACTAACCATGATCCTGACCCTCACATTACACCTAGCTCTAAAAATGACCCTTACCCTAAACCTAACCCTTAAACTAGACCTAGCCATAAACCTAACAGTAAACCTACCTCTAACTGTAACACTAGACCAGTCATTAGCCCTAGCCATAATTTTAGACCTAAACTTACAAAAAAACTCTAGCCCTCATTCTAGCCCTGAACCTACCCTTAATCATAACCCTAAACCTAACTCTAGCCCTGACCCTAATTCTAACCCTCACCATACCTCTAAACCTCGCTATAATGCCATGCCTTACCCTAAACTTAACCCTAACCCTAAGGCTAGACCTAAGCTGAACTCTAACCCTAGCCCTAATTCTAGCCCTAATTTAGCCCTATCCCTAACAATAAACATAACCCTAGCCCTAAGACTAACACTAACACTCATCCTAGACCTAAACCTAGTTTTAAACCTATCACTTACTGTAACCTTAACCCTAGCCCTAACCTTTGCTATACTCTTAAATCTAGCCCTCAGTCTGAATCTAAACCTAACTCCAAATCTAATCCTAACCCTAAGTTTAAGCCTAACAGTAACACTAGCCCTAACACTAATGCTAATCATAGAACTAGGACTAAAACAAAACCGAGCAATAGCCCTAACCTTAAAGCTTAACTTATACAAAATTGGGTTACAATTAAGGTTAGCCCTAGCCATAATCCTAGCCCTAACCCTAACAAAAACCTCAGCCCTTATCCTAAGGCTACTCCTAAACCTAGTCTTAATCATAACCCTAACTCTAGGTCTTACCCTAACTCTACCTTAGCCCTAATCTTAGCCCTAATTTAGCCCTATCCATAACCCTAGCCCTGACCCTATACCTAAGACTAATTCTAAATCTCACCTTAACCATGTACCTAGTTCTAACTCTATCCCCTACAGGAACCCTAATCCTAGCCCTAACTCTAGCCCTAACACTAGCCCTAGCTCTAACCCTAGATATAACCCTAACCCTAAGCCTAAACCTAAACCTAACAAAATCCCTAACCCTAAACTAATATGAAAACTAGCCCTAACCCTACCCCAAGCCCTAAAGCAAAACCCAGGCACAGCCCTAACCACAATTCTTATTGAAAACCAAACCCTAAACCTACAACTAGACCTAACCATAGCTGTAATTTGAGTTTTAAGTCAAACCTTAAAACTAACCCTGAACATGACTCTGACCCTAATATTAATCCTAGCTCTAAACATTACCCTAAGCCTAAATCTAACCCTAACATTTAACCTAGGCCTAAGCCCAACCCTAAAACTATCCCTAATCATAATTCTAGTACTTACATTAGCCATAACCCTAACTTTAACACAAAATCTAGCCGTAATCTGAGCCCTAATCCTAGATTTAATCCTAACCCTAACTCTAACCATAGCCTGAATCATAACCACAAACCTAGCCCTAATCCTAGCTCTAACCTTATCCATTAACATAACCATAATCCTAACACTAAAGCAAACCTTAGGCCTAAACCTAACCCTATCCCTAATCCTAACCCTATCCATTACCCTAAACCAAACCTCACCCTATCATTACCCTAACCCTAACCCAACATTAATTCAAGCCATAACTTTAAACCTTAACCTATCCCAAAATCTAACCCAAACCCTGACCCTAATAATACCCCTAGCTCTAAACCTGACCCCAACCCAAAACCTAAACCTTACACTACAGATAGCCATAAACATAATCCAAAACTATCTTTAAACATAGCTGTAGACCTGATATTATCCCTAGTCTTTATAATAGCCCAACCCCCAAAAAAACTGTAGCCTTCATCCTAGCCCTAAACCTAGCCTTAATCATAACCCTAAACCTAACCCTACCCCTAACCCTAATTCTATCCCTCACCCTACCTCTAAACCTAGCTATAACACTAAGCATTACCATAAACTTAACCCTAATCATAACCCCAGTGCTAGGTCTAAGCTAAATACTAACCCTAACCCTAATCCTATACCTAATTTAACCTTAAACCTATCCCTAAACCTAACTCTAGCCCTACGACTAACTCTAACTCTCACACTAGCCCTATCTGTAGTTCTAACCCTATCCCTTACCATAACCCTAAACCTTACCCTATCTTAATTATTAGCCCTAATCATAGATCTAAACTTAACTCTAAATCGAACCCTAACCCTAATCCTAAGGCTAACACTAACACTAGCCCTAACCCTAATGCTAATCATAAAACTAGCCCTAACCCTAAATCTAGCAGGAAAAAAAAAAAAAAACTAGCAATAGACTTAACCATAAACCTTAACTTATACCAAGCCATAACACTACACCTAGACCTAATTCTAGCCCTAATTTTGGTCCTAACCCTAACACTAACACTAACCCTGACCCTGACTCATATCCTGACACGTACCCTAGCCTCAAACACTACCCTAATCTTAATGTGAACCCTAGCAGTAACCCTAGCCCTAATTTGTGTCCTAACCCTAACACTAAAAATAACCCTGACCCTGACTACTATCCTTACACTAACCTTAGCTCTAAATATCACCCTAACCTTAAACCTAACCCTAACACTCTACCTACCCTTAACCCTAACCCTAAAACTAACCCTAAATGTAACCCTAATTCTTACATTAGCCTTTGCCCTAACCCTAGCACTAACCCTAACACAAAAACTAGCTCTAACCTGAGCCCTAAACCTAGCTTTAACCCAAACCCTAGCCCTAACCCTAGCTCTAACCGAATCATTTACCCTAAACCAAACCCTAAATCTAATGCCAACCCTAATCCTAACCCTAATTTTAGCCTAACCCCACTCCTAACCCTATTACTAGTCCTAATCCTAGCCTTCATTCTAGCTCTAACCATAACGCAAACCTTAACCCTAACCCTGCCCTTATTCTGACCCTAAAACTAATCATAGGTCTAAACCTGAACCTAACCCTAAACCAAACCCTAACACTATCCTTACCACTAACCTTATACATAAACCTAATGGTATGAATAGCCCTAGACATAAACATAATCTTAAATCTAGCCAATAACTCTAGCCCTAGATCCAAAGAAAAACCTAGATCTAGCCCTAATAATAACCCTTAGCCTAATCCAAACACTAATCCTTCCCCTAGACTTAACCCTAGTCCTAAATCTGGCTTTAACCCTAACCATATCCCTAACCCAAACACTGAAACTGACAGTAACACTAACCCTAGCTTTAAACATCACCCTAAACATAAACCTAACCCTAAAACTATACCTAGCCCTCTAATTAACCATAAAACTAGCCTTAATCATAACATAACTTAATCCTAACTAGTTTTTACATTAGCCATAGCCCTAACCTATCACAAAATAGCCCTAATCCAAGCTCTACCCTAGCTTTAACACTAAAGCTAACCCTGTCACCCTATCCTTAACCCTAACCCTAACCCTAAGCCAAACCCTAGATCTAATCATAACCATTACCCTAGTCCTAACCTTAGCTCTAACCCTATCCTTACTCAACACCTAACCTGAACAATAAACCTAACCCTATCATTACCCTATCCTTAACCCTAATGCTAATTTGAGCCCTAATGCTTAACCTTAACCTAACTCAAAACCTAATCCTGTCCCTGACTATGACCTAATAATACCCATAGCTCTAAACATGACCCTAACCATAAACCTAACTATTCTAAAAGACCTAGACATAAACCTAACCCTAAAATTATCCCTAACCATAACCCTAGACATGACTTTACCCGAGCCATTTTCCTAGCCAAACCCTAAAACAAACCCTAGTCCTTATTTTATCCCTAAACATAGCCTTAATTATAACCTTTACCCTAAACCTAGGCCTAACCCTAACACTAACCCTAGCACTAATCTTAACAATAATTTAGCCCTTCCCTAACCCTAGCTTGAAGGCCAACCGTAACTCTCATATAAGTCCTATACCTAGTTCTAACCCCATTCCTTACCGTAACCCTAATTCTAGCCCTAACCCTAGTCTTATTCTTAGCCCTAACCCTAAACTATACCTAAATTTACTCTAAAAATAATCCTAACACTAAGCCTAAACCTAAACTAACACTAGCCCTACACTAGCTCTAGACCTAAAACAAAACCACGCCATAGTGCTAACCCTAATCCTTAACCTAAACTGAACCTTAACCTGAAATATAACTCTAGCCCTAATTTGTGTTTTAAGCCAAACCCTAAAACTTACCCTGACTCTGACTCTGATGCTAACACTAACCCTAGCTCTAAATATCACCCTAACCTTATTTTATCCCTAAACCAGGTTTTAACCTAACCCCACACCAGGCCTACACTTAACCTTAAAATTAGCCCTAATTATAACCCTACTACTTTCATTAGCTTTAACCCTAACCGTAGCACTAACTTAACCACAAACCTAGCCTTATTCCGTGCCCTTACCCAAGCTTTAACCCTAACCCTAACTCTAACCCTAGCCATAATCATAAAAAGAACTCTTGCCCTAAACATAGCCCTAACCCTATCTATTACCATAACCCTAACCCTAACCCTAATCATAAAATAAGCCTAAAACTAACCTTATCCCTATTCCTATCCATATTCATTACCCCAAACCTAACCTGAACACTAAACCTAACCTTATAATTACCCTAAACCTAACCCTTACATTAATTCGAGCCTTAACTGAAACCTTAACCTATTCCAAACCCTAACCCAGATCTTGACCTAACAATGCCCTTAGAACTAAACCTGACTCTAACCCTAAACCTAACCTTTACACTAGACATAGGTATAATCCTAACATTAAAACTATGTTTAACCATAATTCTAGACGGGAAATTAGCCCTAACCCTAATTCTAGCCATAAACATAAAACAAATCTTAGCCCACAGCCTAGACAAAAACCTCACTATTAGTCCTAAACCTAGCCTTAATCCTAACCTGATCCCTAATCGTAGCCCTATCCCTAATATTAACCCTTACTCTAGCCATGAACCTAGATATAATCCCATCATTTTTCCTAACTCTAACCATAACTCTAAACCTAATCCCATTACTAAACCTAACTATAGCCCTAACCATAGGCCTCACCTCAACACTAACCCTAGAGCTAATTCTAGCCTTAATTTAGTTCTAAACTTAACCCTGCCCCTAAACCTAGACCTAAGACTAACTCTAACTCTTGCCTTAGCCCTATTTCTAGTTCTAACCATATTTGTTACCTAAACCCTAGCACAAGCCTTAAGCTTAGTTCTAACCCTAACCCTAGACCTAACCCTAGATCTAGACATAACTCTAAATCTATCCCTAACCCTAAACCTAAACTTCAGCCTACCACTAGACCTAACACTCTCGGTAATCCTAAAACTAGCCCTAACCCTATCCTTAGCCCTAAAACAAAACCAATGCATTGTCCTAACCCTAAAATTTAACCTAAACCAAGTCCTAACACTACACCAAGCCATGAACACCTAGCTCTCATTCGAGTCCTAGGCCTAAAACTAAAGCTGACCCTGACTTATATCCTAACACTAACTCTAGATCTAAATATCACACTAACTTTAAAGATAATACTAACACTAGACCTAGAGCAAACACTAACCCTAAAATTAACCCTAATCATAACCCACATTCTTACATTAGCCATAGCAATAACCCTAGCCCTAAACTTAACAGAAAATCTAGCCTTAATCTGAGCCCTAACCCTAGATGTAACCCTAAACCTAAACCTAACCCTAACACTAACCCTAATCCTAGCCGTAACCATAGCTCTAACTCTATCACTTACCCTAAGCCAAACCCTATCTGTAATGCTAAACTTAGTCCTAATCCTAATCCTTAGCCTAACCAAAACCCTAACCCTATTACAGTCCTAACCCTAGCCCTCACTCTAGCTCTAACCATAACCCAAATCCTAACCCTAGCACAAACCCTTGATCTAATTCTGACTCTAAACCTAACCCAAACCCTAAAACTAGCCCTACCAGTAACTTTATACCTAAACCCAACACTACCACTAGCACTAGACCTAAACCTAATCTTAAATGTAGCCATAACTCTAGCCCTAGACATAAAAAAAAACTTAGTCCAAGTCCAAACAATAACTCTTAACCTAAACCAAACACTAACACTATTCCTATACCTAAACATAGTCCTAATTCTGGCTTACACCCTAACTCTAACTCTAACATGTCCACTGAACCTGACACTAACACTAAACCAAGCTCTAAACCTGACCCTAACGGAAAACCTAAACCTAACACTAGATCTAGCCATAACTCTAACCCTAGAACTAGCCCTAATCAAAACCCTAGATCTTACATTACCCATAACCCTAACCCTGGGCCTAAACCTAACAAAAAATCTAGCTCTAATTCGAGTCCTAAACCTACCCTAAGGATAACCCTAGCCCTAAATGTAGCCCTAACCCTAACCCTCGCCTTACTCCTAACCCTATCTCAAAGCCTAACCCTTAGCCTAAATGTAACCCTAGCCCTAACCTTAAGCATTAACATAAAACTAGCCTTAATCCTAACCTTAACCCTAGCATTAACCATGGCTCTAACCCTAATCCTAATGATAACCCTAACCCTATTCCTAACCATAATCATCAACCTAACCCTAGACCTAACCCTAAACCTAACAATTGCCATAGACTTATCCCTAACTAAAACCCTAACCCTTAATCTAAACAAACATTAAACCTGGCTCTAAATCTAAAATTATCAATTACTTATATATTAACCCTCAACCTAACATTAACCCTAACCATAAACTTACATCTAACCCAATCCATTAACCTCACCTTAATCCTAACTCTAACCATATCCATAACCCTAACCCTAGACCTAACACAAAACCTAACACTCGCCCTATCCCTAATCCTAGTTTAAACCCTAACTCTTACCCTAACCATAACCCTAGCCCTAGCCAAACCATAACCTTAACTCCAGCCCTAACCCTAACAGTACACCTAACCCTATCCTAGCCCTAATTTATCCCTATTCCTAACCCTAACCCTAATCCTAGACCTAAGACAACTATAACTTTCACACCAGATCTATCATTATTTCTAACTCTATTTATTACCATGATGCTAAACCTAGCCCTAACCTTAGACATAACACTTTCCCTATCCTTAGCCCTACCACTAACTCTAGATCAAAACCTAACTGTAAATCTAACCTTAACCTGATGCCTTTGCCTAACCCTGAAATTAGCCCTAACCCTAATGCTGATTCTAAAAGTAGCCCTAACCCTAGCCCTAGCCCTATAACAAAACCAAGCCATACCCCTAACCCTAACCCCTAACCTAAATCAAACCATGACCCTACACATAGCCCTAAACTTAGCCCTAATTTGAGTCCTAACCCTAACCCTAAACCTAACCATGACCCTGACTCACATCCAGACATTAACCCTAGCTGTAAACATCACCCTAATCTTAAACCTAACCCAACACTAGTCCTAGCCCTAAACCTAATCCTAAAACTAACCCTAATCATAACCCTAGTTCTTACATTAGCCATAACTCTAACACTAGCCCAAAACCTAATACAAACCTAGCTCTAATCTGAGTCTTAATCTGAGCATTAACCCTAAACATAATCCTAAACCTAGCCCTAAACCTAGCCTTAACCCTAGCTCTTACCCTATCCCTTACCAACGCTAATGCTAACCCTAGTCCTAACTCTAATCCTTATCCTAACACAAATTCTAATCCTATTACTAGTCCTAACATGGCCCTCATTCTAGCTCTATCCATAACCCAAACCCTAACCCTAACCCTGACCCTATTCTGACCCTAAAACTAATCATAGGTCTAAACCTGAAACTACCCCTAAACCAAACCCTAACAGTAGCCCTACAGGTAACTTATACCTAAAACTAATGCTACGTCTGGCCCTAGACCTAAACCTAATCCTAAATCTAGCCATAACTCTAGCCCTATACCTAAAGAAAAACCTAGACTTAGACTTAATAATAACACTTAACCTAACTCAAATTCTACCTCTATGCCTAGACCTAACCCTAGGCTTAATTTTGGCTTTAACCTTAACCATACCCTAACCAGAACACTGACCCTGATGGTAACACTAACCATAGATCTAAGCAACACCCTAGCCCTAAACCTAACCCTAAAACTACACCTAGACCTAACATTAACCCTAAAACTAGCCCTAATCATAACAATAGTTCTTATATTAGCTATAGCACTAACATATCAAAAAACCTATCCCTAATGCTAATTTGATCCCTAAACTTTAAGCTTAACCTAACCTAAACCCTAACTCTGACCCTGGCCCTAATAATACCACTAGCTCTATACCTGACCCTAACAATAAACCTAGTCCATACAATAGACCCAAACATAACCCTAAAACTATCCCTAACCATAACCCTACACCTGACATTAACCCTAGCTCTAATCCTAGCTCTAACCATCACAAACCTTAGCCCAAAGCCTAGCCATGAACCTCGCTTTAATCATAATCCTAACCCTAACTCTAATCCTAACACTCACCCTAGCCATAAAACTAGCTATAATCTCATCCCTTACCCTAACCCTAACCCTAAACCTAACACTAGCCCTATCCCTAACATTAGGCCTAACCCTAACACTAAACATAGCCCTAATCCCAGCCCTAATTTAGCCCTAGCCCTAACCCTATCCCTAACCCTAGCCATAAAACTAACTCTAAACTTTGCCCTAGCCCATACCTAGTTCTAACCCTACACCTTATCATCACCCTAAACCTAGCCCTAAACTTATTTCTAACACTAGCCCTATCCTTAGTCCTAGCTCAAACCCTAGTTCTATACCTAACTTAAATCTAAACCTAACCCTAAGCCTAAATCTAAAAATAACACTAGCCCTAACCCTAATGCTAATTCTAAAACTAGCCCTAACTCTATCCCTAGCCCTAAAACAAAACTGAATCATAGCCCTAACCTAACCCTTAACCTAAACCAAACCCTAACCTTACAATTAGCCCGAAACTTATCCCTAATTCTAGTCCTAACCTTAACCCGAAAAATTACCCTGACCCTTACTCTGACTCTAACACTAACCCTGGCTCTAAACATCATCATAAATGTAAACCTAACCCTAACACTAGACCTAGCTCTAACCCTAACCCTATAAGTAGCACTAATCATAACCCTACTTCATACATTAACTCTAGCATTAACCCTAGCTCTCAACTAACCCAAAACTTAAATTTAAGTCCTAAACCTAGCTTTAACTGTAAACTTAAATAAAACTTTAAATCAAACACTAACCCTAATCCTATATATAACCCTAGCCCTAACCTTAGGTCTAAACCTATCCATTATCCTAATTATAACCCTAACCCTTATGTTAACCCTAGACCTAACCCTAACCCTATCCATTACACTAAAGCATACCTAAATCCTAAATTTAACTCTGTCATTACCCAAATCCTAACCCTAAAGCTAATTTGAACCCTAAACCTAAACCCTAACTGAATCCCAAACTCAAACCCTGGCACTGATCCTAAAAATAACCCAAGATCCAGACCTGACTCTTACCCTAACCCTAACACTTACACTGGACCAAGCCATAAACTTAACACTAAATCTAGCTCTAACTGTAACCCTACACCTGACATTAGCCCTAGCAAAAATACTATCCCTAACCCTAACACAAACCCGAATCCTCATCCTAGCCCTAAACCTACCCTTAATCATAACCCTAACCCTTATCCTAGACCTAACCCAAATATTAACCCTTGCCCTAGCCCTAAACATAGTTATAACCATATCCCTTACCCTAAACATAACCCTAACTCTAACCCTAAACCTAGTCATAACCCTCCCCCTATCCTTAGCCCTAGCACTAACTCTAGATAGAAACCTAACTCTAAATCTATCCCTAACTCAATGATTAAGCCTAACCCTAAAACTAGCCCTAACCCTAATACTAATCCTAAAAGTAGCCCCAATGCTAGCCCTAACACTAACCCTACCCTTAATTTACTCATATTCCTCTCCTAACCCTATCCCTAGGCCTAAGACTAAATCTCACACTAGCCCTATCACTCATTCTAACCCTATCCCTTACCAGAACACTAACCCTAGCCATAACCCTAGTCCTAACACTTGTCCTATCATTAAACTAGCACTAACCTTAGACCAAAATCTAATTCTAACTCGAAGCCTAAGCCTAAACTTAATACTAGCCCTAACCCTAACACTAATCCTAAAACTAGTACTAACCCTAGCCCTAGCCCTAAAACAAAACCGAGCCATAGCTCTAACCCTAAACTTTAAACTAAACCAAACCCTAGCCATACACCTACCCCCAACACTAGCCCTAATTCAAGTTTTAAGCCAAACCCTAAAACTATCCCTGACCCTGAGTCTGACACTAACACTAACACTAGCTCTAAACATTACCCTAACCCTACACCTAATACTAACATTAAACCTAGCCCTAATCTTAAAACTAAAATTAGTCTTAATTGTAACCCTAGTACTTACATTAGCCATAGCCCTAACCCTAGCCTAACTTAACCCAAAAGCTAGCCCTAATCCGAGCCCTAACATGAGTTTTAACCCTAACCCTAAGCCAAAACCTAGCCCTAATAATAACCATAACCCTATCTCTAACCCTACCTCTAACCCTATACTTTAACATAACCATAACCCTAACCCTAATGTAACCCTAGGCCTAAACCTAAATGTATCTCTAATCTTATCCCTATCCATTACCATAAACCTAACACGAACCCTATCATGTTATCATATCATTACCCTAACCCTAACTCTAATACTAATTTAATATCTAAATATAAACCCTAAACTATTCCAAACCCTAACCCAGACCTTCACCTTAATAGTACTGCTAACCATTAACCTCACCTAACACTAAACCTAATCCTTATACTAGATGTAGCCATAATCCTAACCCTAATACTATCTTTAAATGTAATTCTAGACCTGAAATTAGCTGTACTCCTAATCCTAGTCCTAACCCTACAACAAACCCTAGCCCTCATGCTGGCCCTAAACGTATTTTTAAGAATAACCTTAACCCTAACAACACCCCTAACCCTAATTCTAAACATCACCCTACTTCTAAACCTAGCTATAACACCATCCCTTACCCTAAACTTAATCCTACATCTAACCCTACCTCTATGCTTAAGCTGAACACTAACCCTAAACCTAATCCTAGTGCTAAGACTAACTCTAACTCTCACACTAGCCCTATCCCTTGTTTTAATTTTATCCCTTACCATAACCCTAATCCTAGTCCTAACCCTAGCCCTAACCTTTGCCATATCCTTAGTCTAGCCCAAACCCTATATCAAACCATAACTCTATATCTAATCCTAACCCTAAGCCTAAACCTAACACTAACACTAAACCTAACCCTAACTCTAATCATAATACTAGACCTAACCCTAAACCTAGCAGTAAAACAAAACCGAGAAATAGACCTAAACCTAAACCTTAACTTAAACCAAACCCTAACAATACACCTATACCTAATCCTAGCCTTAATTCAAGTCCTAACCCTAACCTGAAAACTAACACTGGCCTGACTCATCCTAAACTCACCCTAGCTCTAAACACCATCCAAAACTTAAACCAAAACCTAAAAGCAACACTAGCCCTAATTTGAGTCCTGACCCTGACTCATGTCCTAACACTAACTGTAGCTTTAAATATCACCCTAATCTTAATCCTAACCCAAACACTAGACCTACCCATACCCCTAATCCTAAAACTAACCCTAATTGTAACCCTAGTTCTTACATTAGCGATTGCCCTAACCCTAGACCTAACACTAACACAAAAACTAGTGCTAAATCTAGCTTTAACCCTAACCCTACCCTAACTCTAGCCCTTACCCTAGCTCTAAAACTATCCCTTACCCTAAGAGAAATCATAACCTTAATGGAAAATCTAGACTTATCCATAATCCTTAGGCTAACCAAAATCCTAACCCCATTAATAGTTCTGAAACTAGCCCTCATTCTATCTCTAAACCTATCCCAAATTCTAACGTTAATCCTGACACTTATTCTGAGCCTAACAATAAACCTAGGTCTAAACCTGACCCTAAACCCAGATGGAATTCTAATACTGGCCCTACCGGTAAACTTATTCTGAAACCTAACACTACCACTAGCCTTAGACTGAAACCTAATCCTAAATCTAGGCTTAACTCTAGCCCTAGAGCTAAACAAAAACCTAGTCCTAGCCTTAACAATAACCCTTACCTGAACCCAACACTAACCCTAACCCTACACCTAAACCTAGTCCTAATTCTGGCTGTAACACTAAATCTAACTCTAACCCAAACACTGAACCTGCCTTTAACATTAAACCTAAATCTGACCCTAACCGAAAATCCATACATAAAACTAGACCTAGCCATAACCCTAACCCTAAAACTAGCCCTAATTATAACCCTAGATGTTACATTACCCACAGACCTAACCCTAGGACTAAACCTAACACAAAATCTAGAGCTAATCTTAGCCCTAACCCTAGCCCTAACCCTAACTGAAACCTCGCCTTAGTCCTAACCCTAGCTCCAAGCCTAACCCTTACTGTAAACATAAACCTAGAATTATCCCAAAATACAGCCATAACCCTAGCCCTAATCGTAACCTTAACCCTAGCCCTAACCCTAGCTCTAAACCTTTCCAATAATCTAAACCTAACCCTAACCCTCTTGGTAACTCTAGCCTTAACCCCAACCCTAAACATCTCAGAACCTAACCCTTACCCTAAACATAACCTTAACCTTAACCCTAGTTTTAACCTTCACCCTAACCCTAATCAAGACATAATCCTAACCATAACTCTAGCCCTAACCTTAACTCTAATTGTATCCTTTACCATAAACATAACCCTTACCATAATGCTAACCCTAGGCTTAACTCCAACCCTATTGTTAACCCAAACAATATTAATTAACCTAAACCTAACCAGAACCCTAAACATAACCCTATCAATAATCTAAACCTAACCCTAATGCTAATTCAAGCTCTAACCCTAAACACAAGCTTAAACAAAACCCTATCCCTGACCCTGATGCTAATAATTCCCCTAGCTCTAAACCTAATCCTTACCCTAAACCTAACCCTTACACTAGACCTAGCCAAAACCTAACCCTAAAACCATCCCTAAACGTAACCCTAGACCTGATATTAGACCTAGACTTAATCTTAGCCCTAACCCTAACACAAATCCTAGCTCTCATCCTAGACCTAAAAATAGTTTTAATCATAACCCTAACCCTAAGCCTAGGCCTAAAGCTAACACTAACCCTAGCCCTAATCTTAGACCTAATTTAGCTCTATCCCTAACTCTAAATTTAAATCTAGCCCTAAGACTAAGTTTAACTCTCACCCTAGCCCTAAAGCTAGTTCTAACCCTATCCCTTACCAGAATCCTAATCCTAACCATAACCCTAGGTCTAAACCTAGCCCTTTCCTTAGTCCTTGCTCTAAACCTAGATCTAAACCTAACCCTAAATCTAACCCTAATCCTAGGTCTTAACTTAAACCTTACAATAGCCCTAACACCCTAACCCAAACACTATTTCTAAAACTAGTCCCAACTCTAGCACTAGCTCTAATACAAAACTGAGCCATAGCCCTAACCCTAACCCTTAACATTGACCAAGCCAAAACCCGATACATAGCCCTAACCCTAGCCCTAATTCAAGGTTTAAGCCGAACCCTAAAACTAATCCTGACCCAGTCTCTGCCCCTGAAACTAACCCTAGTTTTAAACATTACCCTAACCCTAAACCTAAACCTAGCACTAGACCTATCCCTAACCGTAACGCTAAAACCAGCCCTAATTGTAACACTAGTACTTACATTTGCTGTAACCCTAATCCTAGCCCTAAAGTAACCCAAAACCTAGCCCTAACCAAGCCCTAAACCAAGCTTTAAACCTAACCCTATACTTAACCCTAAACCTGGCACTAATCATAACCATAACCCTAGTCCTAACCCAGGCTCTAACCCTATCCATTACCCTAACCATAACCCTAACCCTAATATTAACCCTATGCCTAAACCCAACCTTATCCCTATTCCTAACCCTATCCATTATGTTAAACCTAACCTGAAACCTAAACATAACCCTATAATTACCCTGATACTAACCTTATGCTAATTTGAGCCCTAAAATTAAACCTTAACTTATCCTAAACACTAATCATGACCCTGACCCTAATAATACCCTTAGCTCTAAAGCTAAACCTAACACTAAACTTAACCCTTACACTAGACAAAGTCATAAGCCTAACCCTAAAACTATCTTTAACCAAAACGCTGGACCTGAAATTAGCCCTAGCCCTAATCCCTAGCCCTAAACCTAGCCTTAATTGTAACCCAAACCATAACCTGAGCTTTAAAACCAATTCTAACCCTCGACCTAGCCCTAAACCTAGCTATAACCCCATCCCTTACCCTAAATCTTACCATTACCCAAAACCTAATCATAACCAGAAACCTAACCCTAACCCTCGCCCTAACCAAAGGCCTAATATTAACACTAAGCCTAGCACTAATCCTAGCCCTGATTTAATCCTATCCTAACCGTAACCCTAGCCCTAAGACTAACTCTAACTATTGCCCTATCCTATCCTTAGTTCGATCATTAGCCCTAGCTCTAAATCTAACTCTAAAATTAACCGAAACCATAAGCCTAAACCAAACCCTAACATACTCCTCACAATAACGTTAATTCTAAAACTTGTCCTAACGCTAGCCATAGGCATAAAATAAAACCAAGCCATAGCCCTAACCCTGACCTTAACCTAACCCAAACCTAACACTAACCTAGACCTAACCGTAACTCTAAAACTAACACTGACCCTGACACTGACCCTAACACTAATCCTAGCTCTAAACATCAACCTAACCTTAAATTAACCCTAACACTAGACCTAGACTTGACTCTAACCCTAAAACTAGCTCTAATCATAACCTTAGTTTGTACATTAGTCATTGTCCTAACCCTAGCTCTACCCCTAACACAAATCCTACCCTAATCTGAGCCCTAAACATAGCTTTAACACTAATCTTAAGCCTTTCCCTTACCTTAAGACAAACACTAACCCAAATGCTAACCATAGTCCTAATCCTAATCCTTAGCCTAACTTCAACTCTAACCCTATTACTAGTCCTTACCCTAGTCCTCATTCTAGCTCTAACCCTAACCCTGAAACTTATTCTGACCCTAACAGTAAACCTAGGTCTAAACCTAACCCTATCCCTAAACCAAACCCTAACACTAGCCCTACTGGTAACCCTATACCTATACCTAAGCCTAACGCTAGACCTAGACTCAAAGCTAATCCTAAAATAACAATAACTCTAGCCCTAGACATAAAGAAAAACCTAGTTCTAGCCCTAACAATAGGCCTTAACTTAAACCAAACACTTACCCTACCCCTAGACCTAACACTAGTCCTAATTCTGGATCTAACCATAATCCTAACCCTATACTGAACACTGATGCTGATCCTAACAATAAATTTAGCTCTAAACCTGACCTAACCCAAAACTTAGACTTAACACTGGACCTAGCCATAATTCTAACCATAAAGCTAGCCCTAATCATAACCCTAGCTCTTACATTACCCACAGCCCTAACCCTAGCCCTAAATGCAGCACAAAAATCTAGTCCTAATTATAGTCATAAACTTAGCCCTAAGCATAATCCTAACCCAAACCCTTGCTGTAACACTAACCCTAACATTCACCCTTGCCTTAGACCTAATCCTAGCTCAAAGCCAAACCCTTACCCTAAACATACCCTTAGCCCTATCCTAAACCCCAACCCTAACCCTAACTTTACTTCTAACCTTAATTCTATCCTGAACTTTAACTCTAACCTTATCCATTACCATAACCCTTTCCCTATCCCGAATTATAACCCTATCCCTAACAATAAACCTAACCCTAACCATAAACGTAACTCTAGACCTAAACCTAAACCTAACCCTCATCATAGCCCTTACGCTAACTGTAACATTAAGCCTTACACTAAACATAATCCTAACAATAGCCATAACCCATACCCTAACCCTAACTCTAACCCTATTTCTAACATTATCCACTACCCTAAACCTAACTTTAATGAAAACCCTAGCCATAACCCTAACCCTAAACCAAACCCTAACCGTAAACATAATCCTAGACCTAACTTAAATATGACCATCACCATAGCCCTAACCCTAGCTCAAACACTAACACTTGCCCTAACCCTAACACTTACCCTAAAGCTTACCCTAAACCAAACCATAGCCATAGCCCTAAACCTAACCCTAATCCTAGACTTAATCCAAACCATAACCTAGCCCTAACCTGAGCTCTAAAACTATCCATTACACTAAACATAACCCTAACCCTAATGCTAAACCTAACCCTATCACTAAAACTACCCATGCATTACCCTAAATCTTAACTGAAACCTAAACATAACCCTATCCATTATCCTAACTGTAAGCCTAACCTAACACTAATTCAATCTCTAAGAGTAAACTTTAACCTAAACCAAACGCTATCCCTGACCCTAACCCTGATAATACCCCTAGCTCTAAACCTGATCCTTACCCTAAATGTAACCCTTTCAATAGACATAGCCATAACCTAACCCTAAACTATCCCTAATCTTAACACTGACCCTGAAACTTACAGTAAACCTAGCTCTAAACATGATCCTAACCCAAAATGTAATCCTAACACTAGACCTAGCCCTCATCCTAACCCTAAAATTACCTCTAATCAGAACCCTATTTTTTACATTTCCCATATTCCTAACATTTGACCTAAACCTTACGGAAACCTAGCCTTAATCTGAGGCCAAAACCTACCATAAGCATAACCCTAATCCTAAACATAGCCTTAATTCTAACCCTCACGTTACACTTAACCCTATCTCAAAGCCTAACTCTTATCCTAAACGTAACCCTAGCCCTATCCCTAAACATAAACAAAATTCTAGCTCTAATACTAACCTTAAACCTAGCTCTAAACCTAGCCATTATCCTAACCCTAACATTAACTCTAATGATAACCCCAGCTCTAAACCTAACCCTATCCCCAACCCTAATTATAAACATAACTCTCGACCTAACCTTAAACCTAACACTTGTCATAGACTTAACCCTAACTCAAACCCTAGCTCTTACCCTGAACCCAACCCTAAACCTAGCCATAAACCTAGTTTCAACCCTAAACCTAACCTAAACCCTAACCCTTACCTTACATTTAACCCAATGTGTTACTCTAAACCTAAACTTAATCCTAATGAAAACCCTAGCCTTAACACTACCCCTAACCATAACTATAATCATAACCTGAACCCTAGACTTAACACTAAACCTAACACTTGCCCTAGCCCTAACCCTAGTTTGAACCCTAACCCTTACCCTAATTCTAACCCTAGCCCTAGCCCTAACATTAACCCTAACTCTAGCCCTAACCCTAACCCTAACACTAAACCTAGCTGAATCCTAGCCCTAATTTAGCCCTATTCCTAAACCTAACCCTAGACTTAAGACTAACTATAACTCCCATGCCAGATCTATCCCTAGTTCTCACCCTATCTTTTACTGTAAACTTAACCCTAGCCCTAAGGCTAGTAGTAAACTTTGCCTTATCCTTACTCCTAGCACTAACCCTTCATTGAAACCTAACTCTAAATCTGACCCTAACCTGAGGCCTAATGCTAAACCTGAAGCCAGCTCTAAACCTAATGTTAATCATAAAATTAGTCCTAACCCTAGACCAGTCCCATTAACAAAACTGAGCCATATCCCTAATCCTAATTCTTAACCTAAACCAAACCCTAATGCCTAGCCCTAACCCTAGCCATAATTTGAGTCCTAACCATAATCCTGAACCTAACCATGACCCTGACTCATGACTTAACACTAACCCTAGCTCAAAACATTACCCTAACATTAATCCTAACCCTAACACTAGATCTAGCCCTTAACCTAACCCTAAAATTAACCCTAAATGTAATCCTAGTTCCTACATTAGCCATAACCCTAACACTAGCCCTAACCCTAATACAAAACTAGCTCTCATCCGAGCCCTAACCCAAGCTTTAACCCTTAGTTGAATCTTAACTTTAACCCTAACCCTAGCCCTAACCCCAGCTCTAACCCCATCCCTTACCAAAAGCCAAACCTTCACCCCAATGCTTACCTTAGTCCTAATTTAATCCTTAGTGTAACCCATACACTAACCCTATTACAAGTCCTAACCCTAGCTCTCATTCTAGCTTTAACCATAACCCAAACCATCACCCTAACCCTGACCCTTATTCTGACCCTAATACTAATTTTAGGTTTAAACCTGAACCTAACCCTAAAATGACCCTAACATTAGACCTACTGGTAACTTATACCTAAACCTAACCCTGAAACTAGCCCTAGACCTAAACCTAATCCTAAATCTAGCCATACTCTAGTCATAGATCTAAAGGAAAACCTAAACCTAGCATTAACAATAAACCTTAACCTAACCGAAGCACAAACTCTACCACTAGACTTAACCCTAGTCTTAATTCTGGGTTTAATCCTAACCATAACCGTAACCTGAACACTGACCATGACACTAACAATAACCCTAGCTCTAAAACATAACTCTAACTCTAAAACAAACCCTAAAACTACACCTAGCCCTAACATTAACCCTAAAACTAGCCCTAAACATAATACTAGTTTTTACATTAGCCATAGCCCTAACCTATCCAAAAACCTATCCCTAATCCAAGCCCTACCCTAGCTTTAACCCTAAAGCTAACCCTAAACAAAACCTTAGCCATAACCCTGGCCCTAAGCCTAATCCTAGGCCTAATCCTAACCATAACCCTAACCCTATCCCTAGTTCTAACTCTATTCAACACTGTAAGAGTAACCCTTACCCTTTATACTAACCCTGGGTGAAACCCAAATCCTATCCCTAACCTTAACCCTATTCATTAACCTACACCTAACCTGAACCCTAAACCTAACCCTATTGTTATCCTATTCTTAACCCTAAAGCTAATTCAAGCCCTAACCCTAAATCTTAACCTAAACAAACCCTAACCCAGACCCTGACCCTATAATACCCCTAACTCTAAACCTGACCCTAACAATAAAACTAACCTTTACAATAGACCTAGCCATAAATTAACCTAAAACTATCCCTAACCGTACCCTAGGCCTGACATTAGCCCTAACTTTAATCTTAGCCCTAACCCTAACACAAATCTTAGCCCACATCCTAGCAGTAAACCTTGCTTTAATCAAAACCCTAACCCTAACACTAACCCTATCACTCACCCTAGCCCTAAAATTAGTTATAATCCCATCCTTTACCCTAAACCTAAACCTAACTCTAACCCTAACACTAACACTTACCCTAGACCCAGCCCTAGACCTAACCCAAACACAAACTGTAGCCCAATCCCAGCCCCAATTTATCCCTATCCCTAACTCTAAACCTAACTCTGACTTATAACCTCACAATAACCTTCACTCTAAACAATAGAGCTAACACCAACACTAATCCAAAGACTAACTATAACTCTCACCCTAACCCTAGCTCACAAACTAAATCTAACTCTTGCCCTAGATCTATACATAGTACTAACCCTATACTTTACTATAACCCTAAAGCTCATACTAACACTAGCCCTAATCTTAATGCTAATCTTAAAACTAGCTCTAACACTACCCCAAGCCCTAAAAGAACACTGAGTCATAGCCCTAAACCTGAATTTTAACCTAAGCCAAACTCTACCCCAATACCTAGCCCTAACCCTATCACTAATTCTAGTCCTAACCCCAACAGGAAAAATAACCCTGACCCTGACTATGACCCTAACACTAACACTCTAAGCATCATCTTAACCAAAAACCTAACCCTAACACTAGACCTAGCCCTAAACTTAACCCTATAACTAACACTAATCGTAACCCTACATCATACATTCTCCATAGCCTTAACCCTAGCCTTAACCAAACACAAAATCTAGCCTTAATCCAAATTCTAAACCTAGCATTAACCCTAAACTTAAACCTAACCCTAACCTAAACACAAGCCCTAATCCTATACATAACCCTAGTGCTAACCTTAGGTCTAACCCTATCCATTAGCCTAACGATAACCCTAACACTTATGCTAACCTTAGGCCTAACCCTAACCCTATTCATTACACTAAACCAAACCTAAACCCTAAACCTAACCTGTCATTACCCTAAACCTAAACCCTAACGTAGCCTAAACTCTAACACTTACCCTAACCTTAAAAATAAACCTAGATCTAAATCTGACCCTTACCCTAATCTTAACCCTTAACTGGGCCAAGCCATAAATCTAACACTAAATTTATTACTAAATGAAACTCTAGACCTGACATTAGCCCCAGCCCTAATACTATCCCTAACCCTAACACAAACCCTAGTTCTCATCCTAGTCGTAAACCTAGCCTTAATCATAACCCTATTCCAAACCCTAGCCCTAAACCTAATATTAATCATCACCCTAGCACTAAACCTAGCAATAACAACATCCCTTAACCTAAACGTAACCCTAACTCTAACCCTAACTCTAGTCATCACCATTGCCCTATCCTTAGCCCCAGCACTAACCCTAGATGGAAACCTAACTCTAAATCTAACCCTAACTCGATGCCTAAGCCTAACCCTAAAACTAGCCTCAACCCTAATGCTAATTCTAAAACTAGCCCTAACTCTAGCCCTAACACTAACTCTAGCTGTAGTTTAGCCCTATCCCTAACCCTAGCCCTAAACCTAGACCTAAGACTAACTCTAGCTCTCACACTAGCCCTAGCACTCTTCTAACCCTATCCCTTACCATAACCCTAACCCTAGTGCTAACCCTAGTCCTAACCTTTGCCCTATACTTAGCCCTAGAATTATACATAGATCAAAAAACTAACTCTAAATCTAACCCTAACCTGAAGACTTAGCCTAAGACTAACACTAGCCCTAACCTTAACACTAATCCTAAAACTTGACCTAACCCTAAACGAAGCCCTAAAACCAAACTGACCCATAGCTTTAATCCTTATCTTTAACGTAAACAAAACCCTAACAGTACACCTAGACTTAACCCGAGCCCTAAATCTAATTTAAAGCCAAACCATAAAACTAATTCTGACCATGGCTCTGACCATTACAGTAACACTAGATCTAAACACCACCTTACCCTAAACCTAAACATAACACTTAACATAGCCCTAAAACCCAAAAACTCACCCTAATAGTAACCCTGGTACTTAATTAGCCATAATACCAACACTAGCCCTAACTAAACCCAAAACCTAGCCGTAATCTGAGCCCTAAACCTAGATTTAACCCTAAACCTAACGCTAGCCCGAGACCTAATCGTAACCATAACTCTAGCTCTAAATCGATCTCTGACTCTGCCCATTACCATAACCATAACTCTAATCCTAATGCTAACCCTAGGCCTAAACCTAACCCTATTCCTAATCCTAAACCTATCCATTACACAAAACCTAAACTGAACCCTAAACATATCCCTATCATAACCCTAACCCTAAACCTAGCACTAATTTGAACCCTAATTTTAAACCTTAACCTATCCCAAACCATAAACCAGACCTTAACCCTAATAAAACTTCTAGCTGTAAATCTGATCCTAACCCTAAATCTAACCCTTACACTAGACATAGCCATAACCTAACCCTAAAATAATCTTTAACCATAATTTTGGACGTTAAATTATATCTAGCCCTAATCCTAGCCATAAAACTAAAACAAACACTAGCCCTAATCCTAGCCCTAAACCTATCCTTAATCATAGCCCTATCCCTAAACCTAGCCCTAACCCAAACTCTAATTTAAACCCTCACCCAACCTACAAACCTAGCTATAAAACCATCTCTTACCCTAAACTTAACCCTAATTCTAAGCCTAACACTAAGTTTAAGCCAAACACTAACCCTAGCCCTAATCCTAACCCTAATTTAGCCCTATCTCTAACCCTAACCCTAACCCTAGCCCTAAGACTAACTCTAAACCTCGCCTTAGCCCTATTCCTAGTTCTAACCCTATTCCTTACCATAACACTATCCCTAGCCCTAACCTTTGCCCTATCCTTAGAACTAGCCCCAACCCTAGATCTAACTCTAACTCCAAATTTAACCCTAACTCCAAATCTAAACCTAACTCTAAGCCTAAGCTTAACACAAACACTAGCAATAACCCTAATGCTAATCATAAAACTAGCCTTAACTCTAACCCTAGGATTAAAAAAAAAAAAAAAAACGAGTAATAGCCGAAACCCTAAATCTTAATAATCTTAATTTAAACCAAATCCTAAAACTATACTTAGATCTAATACTAACCCTAATTCGAGTCCTAACCCTAACCTTAAAACTAACCCTGACCCTGACGCATATCCTAACAGTCAGTCTAGCTCTAAATACCACCTTCACTTAAACGAACCCTAACAATAACCCTAGCCCTATAATGAGTTCTAACCCTAATGCTAAAACTTACCCTGACCCTTACTCCTATCCTAACACGAAACTTAGCTCTAAATATCACACTAACCTTAAACCTAACCCTAGCACTAAACATACCCCTAACACTAACCCTAAAACTAACCATAATTTTACCCCGATTTCTTACATTAGCTGTTACCCTAACCCTAGCCCTAACCCTAACACAAAACTAGCCCCAATGTGAGCTCTAAACCTAGCCTTAACCCTAACTCTAACCCTAATCATTGCCTTAACCCTAGCTCTAAATCAATACCTTACCTTAAGCAAAATCCTAAACCTAATGGTAACCATAGATCTATCCCTAATCCTTAGGCTAACCAAAACCATAACCCTAATAATAATCCTAACCCTAACCCTCATTTTATCTCTAATCCTATCCCAAACTCTAATGCTAACCCTGACCCTTATTCTGACCCTAACACTAACCCTAGGTCTAAAACTGACACTATCACTATACCAAACCCTAACACTAACCCTAGACCTAAACCAAATCCTAAATCTAGCCTTAATTCTAGCCCTAGACATAAACGTAAACCTAGCCCCAGCCCTAAGAATAATCCTTAACATAACTCAAATACTAACCCTACCCCTAATCCTAAACCTAGTCCCAATTCTGGCTGTAACCCTAATTCTAACTCTAACCCAAACATTGGCCCTGCATTTAGAGTAAACCTATCTATAAATCTGACCGTACCCGAAAATCTAAAATTAACACTACACCTAGCCGTAGCCTAAAACCTACAACTAGCCCTCAACATAACCCTAGCTCTTACATTACCCATAGCCCTAACACTAGGTGTAAACTTAACACAAAACCTAGAGCTAATCTTAGGCCTAAGCCAACCCTTATACTAGCATAACACTAACACTAACACTAGCCCTAACCCTAACCTAAAACACACCTTAGTTCTAACCCTAGCTCAAAGCATAAATATTACCCTAAACATAAACCTACACCTATCTCTCAATCTAACCCTAACCCTAGCCCTAATCCTATCCTTAAACCTAGCTATAAACCTAGTTCTAATCCTAACCATTACTCTAAACCTAACCCTAACCTTACAGATACCCCTAGGCTTAACCCTAAACCTAAACCTAACTGGAAAACTAATCCTAGACCTAACCTGAAACCTCACACTTGCCATAGACCTAACCCTATCTCAAATCCTAATCCTTACTATAAAGCTAAACATAACCATAGCCCTAACTCTAAGCCTAAACCTCAATCTAACATTAAACATATCCCTAAATCTACATATAGTCATACCCATTACCCTAAACCTACCCCTAACCCTATGATGTCCCTAGCCCTAATCCTAGCCCTAACCCTTTCAGTACTGTTACCTTATCTCTAGAAGTAACCCTAAACCTAAACATTACCCTAGCCCTAACCCTAGCTCAAAACCTAACCCTTTCGCAAAACATAAACCTATGCCTTACCCTAGTTTTAACCCTAACCCTAAGCCTCATTTGAGACCTATTCCTAACCATAAACGTAGCCCTAAACTTACCTCTAAACCTATCCATTATACTAACCATAACCCTTACCCTAATGCAAACCCTAGGCCTAACCTTAAACCTATCGCTAACCCTAACTTTATCAATCACCCTAAACTTAATGTAAACTCTAAACAATACCCTATCATTACAATAACCCACACCCTAATGCTAATTCAAGCCCTAACCCTAAAACCCTAACCTCAACAAACTCTAACACTGACCCTGAATCTAATAAATCTCCCATCTCTAAAGCTGACCCTTACACTAAACCCAGTCATTATCCTAATCCTAAAACTATCCCCAAATGTAAGCCTAGACCTGACATTAGCCATACCCCTAAACTTAACACAAACCCCAGCCCTTATCCTAGCCCTAAACCTAGCCTTAATCCTAACCCTTAACCTAACCTTAGGCTTAACTGGAAAACTAACCCTAGCTTGAATCTTAACCCTAATTTAGCATTATTCCTAACCCTAGCCCTAAATATAACTGTAGCCCTAACTCTAGCCTAAACCTCAATCTAACATTAATCATAGCCCCAAATCTACATCTAATCATAGCCATTACCCTAACTCTGACTTTCATCCTAGGCCCATCCCTAGTTCTAACCCTATCCCTTACCAGTACCCTAATCCAAGCCATAACCCTAGCTCTAACCCTAGCCCTATCATAAGTCCTAGCCCTACTTTGATCTAATTTTAACTGTAAATTTAACCCTCTCCCTATGCCTAAACCTAACCCTAACTCTAAATCTAACTTTAACCCTAAGCCTAAACCTAAACCTAACACTAGCCCTAACCCTAAAGCTAATCCTAAAAGTAACCCTAATCCTTGCCCTAGCTCTAAAACAAATCCGAGCCATAGCCCTTACCCTAGCCCTTAACATAAACCAAGCCCTAACCCTAAACCCAACCTTAGCTCTAATTCTAGTGTTAAGCAGAAAACTAGAACTAACACTGACCCTGACTCTGACCATAATAGTAACCTTAGTTGAAACATCACTTTATCAATAACCCTAAACCTAAAACTAAATCTACCATTACCTCTAAGCCTAAATTTAGCCATAATTGTAACCCTGGTACTTATACAGGCCTTACCCCTAATCCTAGCACTAACTTAACCCCAAACCGAGCCCTAATCTGAGCCCTAACCCTAACCCTAAACCTAGCACTTTCCAGAATCATAATCCTAGCCCTAACCCTAGCCCTAACCCTAGCTCTAACCCTATCCATTCTTGTAACCATAACCCTTGGTCTAAACCTTACCCTATCCCTAATCCTAGACTTATGCATTACCCTAAACCAAACCTACATCCTAAACCTCACCGTATCATTACACTAACACTAACCATAATGTTAATTCAAGTCCTAACTTTAAAATTAATTTATCCCAAACTTCTAACACAGACCTTGACCCTAATAATACCCCTAGCTCTAAACTTGACCCTAACCCTAAACCTTAGACTACATGTATCCATAAACCTAACCCTAAAACTATCTTTAACCATAACCTTATATATGATATTAGCCCTAGCCCTAATCCTAGTCCTAACCCTAAAACTAACCATAGCCCTCATCCTAGCCTAAAACCAAGCCTTAATCATAATCCTATCCCTAACCATAGCCTAACCCTAATTTGAACCATCACCCTATGCCTAAACCTAGCTATAACGTTATTCCTTACCCAAACTTAACAATAACCTTAACCCGAATGCTAGGCCTAAGGTGAACGCTAACCCTAGCACTAAGACTAACTCTAACTCTCACACTAGCCCTATTTCTACTTCTAACCCTATCCATTACAATAATCATAACTCTAGCCCTAACCCTTGCTCCAACCCTAGTCATAAACATTGCCTAATCCTTATTTCTAGTCCTAACCCTAGATATAACCCTAACAAAATCTAATGCTAACCCGAAGCCTAAGCCTAACATTAACACTAGCCTTAGCCCTAATGCTAATCATAAAACTAGCCCTAACCCTAACAGTAGCAGTAAAACAAATGAGCAATAGCCCTAAAGCTAAGCCTTAACTTAAACCAAACCCTAATACTACGCCTAGACCTAACATTAGCCCTAATTCGAGTCCTAACCTTAACCTTAATACTAACCCTGACTTTGACTCATATCCTAACACTCACCCTAGCTCTAAACAGCACCCTAACCTTAAACCAAAACCTTACAGTAACCCTAGCCTTAATTCGAATCCTAAACTTAACACTAAAATTAAACCATACCCTGACTATTAACCTAACACTAACACTAGCTCTAAATTTCACCCTAACCTTAAACCTAATCCTAACACTAGAGGTTTAACCTCTAACCATAACCCTAAAACTAACCCTAAAAACCCTAGTTCTTACATTAGCCATAGCTCTTACCCTACCAGTAACCCTAACACAGAAACTAGCCCTAATCCAAGACCTCAATCTAGTTTTAACCCTAACCCTAAAACTATACCTCACCCTAGCTCTAACCCTATCCCTGACCATAAGCCAAACTCTAAACCTAATGCTAATCCTAATCCTAACCCTAATCCATAACCTAATCAAAAACCTAACCCTATTACTAGTCCTAACCCTAGTCCTCATTCTAGCTTTAACCATAACTCAAACCCTAACCCTAACCCTGACCCTTATTCTGACCCTAATACTAAACATAGGTCTAAACCTGAACCTAACCCTAAACTAAACCCTAACCCTAGCCCTACTCATAACCTTATACTTAAACTTAACCTTAACACTAACCCTAGACCTAAACCTAATCCTAATCTAACCAAAACTCTAGCACTAAACCTAAAGAGAAACCCAGCCATAGACCTAACAATAACCCTTAGCCTAAAGCCAAATATTAACCATTCTCCTAGAATTAACCCTAGTCCTGATTTTGGGTTTCACATTAACCATTATGCTAAACTTAACACTGACCCTGACACTAACAATAACCCTAGCTCTAAACATAACCCTAACCCTAAACCTAACCCTAAAACTATACGTAGCTCTAATATTAACCCTAAAACTAGCCCTAATGATAACAAGTTCTTACATTTGCCATAGCCCTAACCTATCACAAACCTAGCCCTAACCCAAGCCCTACCCTAGCTTTAACCCTAAAGCTAGCCATAACCCTAAACTTAGCCATAACCCTAAACCTAAGCCTAACCCTAGACCTAATCCTAAGCATAACACTAGCCCTATCACAGCTCTAACCCTATTCATTACCCTAATGATAACCCAAACACTTCCACTAACCTTAGGCCAAACCCTAATCCTATCCTTAACCCTGTCCCTATCCATTACCCTACACCTAACCCTAACCCTAACCCTAAAACTATCATTAACCTATTCCAAACCGTAATGAAAACTTGGACCTTAACCTAATAAAAACAATAACCCTGACCCTGATCCTAATAATACCCATAGCTCTAAACCTGACCCTAACAAGAAACCTTACCCTTAAAATAGACCTAGCTATAAACCTAACCCTAAAACTCTCCCTAAATTTAACCCTAGACCTGACATTAGCCCTAGCTCTAATCCTAGTTCTAACCTTAACACAAATGTTACCCCATATTCTAGCCATAAACCTCACCTTAATCATAGACATAACCCTAACCCTAACCCTAATTCTAACTGTCACCCTAGACTAAAAGTAACTATAATACTATTCCTTAATCTAAACCTAACCATAACCCTAACACTAACCCTAATTCAAGACCTAAACCTAACCTTAAAACTCACCCTAATTCAAGACCTAACCCTAACCTTAAAACTAACACTAACCCTAGTCCTAAAAATAGGCTTAACCCTAACACTAACCCTAGCCCTAATCCCAGCCCTAATTTAGCCCTATCCCTAACTTTAACCCTAACCCTAGCCTAAGACTAACTTAAATTCTCACCCTAGCCCTATACCTAGTTCTAACCCTATTCCTTACCATCACCCTAAACCTAGCCCTAAACTTAGCCCTAATCCTAGCTCTATCCTTAGCCCTATCTCAAAGCCTAGATCTAAACCTAACTCTAAATCTAACCCTAAACTAAACCTAATCCTCACACTAACACTAGCCCTAATCCTAACATTAATCCTAAAATTAGCCCAAACTCTACCCCTAGCCCTAAAACAAAACCGAATCATAACCCTTACCCTAACACTTAACCTAAACCAAACCCTAACCTTACACCTAGCCCTACTCCTATCTCTAATTCTAGTCCTAACCCTAACCTGAAAACTAATTCAGACCCTGATTCTGACCCTAACACTAAATCTAGCTCTAAACATCATAGTAACCATAAACTGAAACCTACCACTAGACCTAGCCCTAACACTGACCCTATAACTAGTGCTAATCATAAAACTACTTCTTTACATTAGTCGTAGACTTAACCATAGCCCTAACCCAACCCAAAACCTAGCCTTAATCAGAATGTAATCCTAGCTTTTTTTAAATATTTATTTTTTAGTTTTCAGTTGACACAACATCTTTTTTTTGTTGATATGTTGTGCTGACGATCGAACCCAGTTACCTGCGCATGCAAGGCGAGCATGCTACCATTTGAGCCACATTCCCAGCCCCTAAACCTAGCTTTAACCCTAAACATAAACCTAACCGTAACCCAAACAAAGCCCTAATCCTATACATAACCCTACTGCTAATCTTAGTTCTAACCCTATCCATTACTCTAATGATAACCCTAGGCCTAAACCTAACCCTATCCTTTACACTAAACCATACCTAAAAGCTAAACTTAACCCTTTCATTAACTTAACCCTAAAACTAATGATAATTCAAGCCCTAAATATAAACCCTAACCTAATCCAAATCCTCACCTTGATCTGACTCTAATAATAACTCAGGCTCTAAAACTGACCCTTACTCTACAACTAACCCCTACACTGAACCAAGCCATAAAAATAACACTAAATCTATCCCTAACTGTAACCCTAGACTTGACATTAGCCCTAACCCTAATACTAGCCCTAACCCCAACACAAACATTATGCCTAATCCTAGCCCTACACCTAGCTTTAATTATAACCCTAAACCTAACCCTAGCCCTAACCCTAATACTAACACTTTCCCTAGCCCTCAACCTAGATATAACCCAATCCTTTACCCTAAATGTAACCCTAACTCTAAAAATAACCCTAGGCCTAAACCTAACACTAACACTAGCCCTAATTTAGCCCTTTCCCTAACCCTAACCCTAACCCCTAAGACTAACTCTAACTCTCACACCAGCTCTATCACTATTTCTAACCTATCCATAACCCTATCATATCCCTTACCATAACCCTAAATCTAACCCTAACCCTAATCCTAACCCTTGCCCTATTCTTAGCCCTAGCTCTAACCATAGATCAAAATCTACTCTAAATCTAACCCTAACCCGAAGTCTAAGCCAAACCATTATAAATACATTTATATTTAGATTCTATGTCTACAGATGTTGGCTTCAATTATTATTTAGAATATATTCATTAGTTTCATAAAAGGCATACCATTTCTGGTCGTGTATAGAGAACTGAGGGTCAGGGGTAGGATGCTATATTAAGGGGGAAAGGAATAAGTGTATGGGATTAACCTAATTTAGCAAATTTGGAGGAGAACTGTAAAAAATAGACAGGGGGAATTCATGGAAGAATGTATAAATTCAAACTCCTTATCTGTATTCATAAAATTACCCTATGTATAAGTAGTAAAATTTGGGAGGCTGAAGGTGGGATAGAGGGAGAAAGAAAAAAAAAACAAGAAAAAATAACAAGGAAAGAAAGAAAGACAGAGAGAAAGAAAATAAGAGAAAATAAATGGGTGATTAGGTGGGGCCTATGCAATTCCTCTATATTATACTATTCTGATGATTCAGTTCTTAAAGTCCAATTTCATGCAAAGTTCTTGGTTTCACATATGTTGAGATTGTGAGGACCAGAGGGGGGAAGGTAGAGGAAAATAGATGAGAAGAGCGAGAAAATAAAAGTAAAAAAAAAAAAAATAGTGTCTCAGAACTCTGTTTTCCTTTCTTGTAGTAGGTGGAGTTGTCTATTTTTAGCTTGAGTCTCTGTGTTTTGGGTGGTGGAGGTAGCCAGGGTGAGAGGTCTTGAGCTTCTACCTGGAGTCTCCATACTCTTATCACTGAATTGGAAACCAGGTGCCTGACAGTTGCTGTTCCACATTGATAGCTATGCCCCCCAAAAGCTTGTGAGAAAAATCTTGAGTTATCACGGCTTGAGGTAGGGGAGTTGGAAATGGGTACTTGATCAGCTGCAGAACAGAGCTCATAGCCATGCTCACCGATAGATGGTGAGTAAGGTTTTGCAAGACGGATTCCACCTATTACCAGAGTATTTTGCTTGGTGAGGTGGGTGGTTCTGGAGTGACCTTGTGTTGTTTCCAGAACATGGTCTGGACTCGCAAGCAAAGCCTCTGTGTTCTATGCTGCCTTCCATCTCTGCTGAGGGCGCCTGCATGGCTGAGACCATGTATTCATCTTTTATCTTGCTCCACTAGGCTCCCCAAGGTTGGCACTTTTGTATCAATGGTTCTCTAAACAGGTAAGGGTTAGTGTTACATTTCGGGTTAGGGCTATATTTATAGCTAGTGTTATGGTTAGAGTTTGTTTTGTTCAAATTTCTTGGATACTGAGAAAGACTTATCTTTTACCTCACCTTATAATGTGCCCCAGTTTTGGGCCTTCTTGTTTCAATGGTTTGCTGTCAGAAATAGTTTGTTTTTAATGTCTCACTTCATTTTGACCTATATGGGTAAATGCAAATGGAGCTGGAAATCAGAGGGTTGGTGCTACTGGTTGAAACTTCATATACTCAATCAGTTGTCTGTGGTAACTCTCTTCTTTCTTCCTTGTCAAAGTAGCCATAAACTGAAGTATGCAAAACAATTTTTTCCAAGAGCACGTTAGTAGAAAACAGGGCAAATGCACCTACTGAAATACCTCCCCCAATTATTTGGTAAGATTTTTTGACCTGTAACCTTGCCCCCCTAGTCTACCCAAAATTGAAACTTTTATGATAAATGGTTCTCTTAACAGGTTAGGGTTAGGGTTATGTTTAGAGATAGGGCAAGTGTTAGAACTAGTTTTAGGGTTAGAGTTAGTTTATTTCAACTTTTTTGATACTGGGCAGGATTTATCTTTTTCCTATTCTTAGTATACTCCCCATGCTTGGGCCTCCTAGGTAAAAGGTTTGCTCTCAGGAGCAGTTTTAATTTTCATGTTTCATTTCATTTTGCCCTATAGGGGTCAATGTAAATGGAGCTGGACTCAAACAGTGTTTGTGCCAGCTGCTTGAAACTTCACACACTCAATCAATTCTCATTGCAGATTATTTCATTTGTTTCTTGTGGAAGTATCCCAAAGTTGAATTAGAAAGAAACAGCTTTATGTGAGCATTTTAGGAGCAAGCTTCAATTTTTTTTTGCTTGGATTAGTTTGATACTGTACAGGATTCATCCTTTTCCTAGCCTTAGTAGGATCCCCAAGTTTGGGTTTTCAAGGTTTACTAGTTAACTGTCAGGAAGAGTTTGAATTTTTATGTTTCACTTTATTATGGCCTATAGATATGAATGAAAATGGAGCTGGAAATCAAACACAGTTAATACTAGCTGCTTGAAACTTCACAAACTCAATCAGCTCTCTGTGGGCACTCTATGGTTGTTCTTTGTGAAAGTACCTTAAACTGAAGCATGAAAAATCATTTATCGAATAGCACATTAGGAAACAACAGGGAAATATGCACGTACTGAAATACCTCCTCCAATTTTTTGGTCAGATTTCTTTGATACTGCACAGGATTCATCTGTTAGCTGGCCCAACTAGGCTCCTTTATTTGGGGACTACTATGATCAATGGTTCTCTAAACAGGTTAGGTTAGGTTTAGTATTAAGTTAGGGCTAGGGTTACAGCTACTGTTTTGTTAAATTTAGTTTTGTTCAAATTTCTTTGATACTTGGCAAGATTCAACTTTCACCTAGCCTTACTATATTCTCTGGTTTGGGCCTCTTGGGTAAAGGGTTTGCTCTCCTGAACAGTTTGTATTTTAAGTTTTCATTTCATTTTTACCTATGCTGGTAAATGTAAATGGAGCTGGAAATCCAACAGGGTTAGTACTAGCTACTTCAAACCTCAGAAACTCAAACAGTTTTCTAAGGACATTCTTTGGTTTATTCATTGTAAAATTAGGCCTAAGCTGAAGCATGCAAAGCAACTTTATGTGAGAGCACTTTAGGAGTAAACAGGGAAATATGCATGTACTAAACTACCTCCCCCAATTATTTGGTCAGATTTCTTTGATACTGTGAAAGATTCATCTGTTAGCTTGCCTCACTTGGCTCCACAAGTGTGGGAATTCTAGGATCAGAGGGACTCTAAACAGGCTAAGGTTAGTTTCAGGGTTAGTGTTAAGACTAGGATTAGACCTAGTGTTAGGGTTAGAGTTAGTTTTGTTTTCAAATTTCTATGATACTATGCAGGATTTATCTTTTTCCTCTTTTGACTATACTCCAAATGTTTGGGCCTCCTACGTTAAATGGTTTTCTCTCAGGAACACTTTCAATTTTCATGTTTCTCTTCTTTTTGTCTTATAGAGGTGAATGGAAATGAAGTTGGAAATAAAACAGGGTTAGTTCTAGCTTCTTGAAACTTCACACACTCAATCAGTTCTCAGTGAGCATTCTCTGTTTTTTTCCTGTGAAGTATCCCTAAGCTGAAGTAGAAAGAAACAACTTTATCTCTGAGTGCTTTAGGAGCAACAGAATACACACGTACTGAAATAGTTTTGATTTTTTTTGGTTGGATTATTTTGATCCTGTACAGGATTTACCTTTACCTAGCCTTAGTAGGCTCACCATATTTGGGCCTTCAAGGTTCAATGGTTCAGTGTCAGGAACATTTTGAATTTTTAGGTTTCACTTCATTATGGCCTATAGGTGTGAATGGAAATGGAGCAGGAAATCAAACATGGTTGGTGCTAGCTGCATGAAACATCACACAGTCAATCACTTCACTGTGGGCATGCACTGTTTTTTTTTTTTTCCTTGTGAAAGTACCTTAAGCTGAAACATGAAAAAACAATTTATCCAAGAACACTTTAGGAGAAAACAGGGGAAATAGTCATGTTTAGAAACACCTCCCCCAATTATTTGGTCAGATATTTTTGATACTTCATCTGTTACTTTGCCCTACTAGGCACCCCAAGATTGGAACTTTTATGATCAAGCTCTATAAACAGGAAAATCTTAGTTTTAGGATTAGGGTTAGGGCTAGAGTTAGGACTAATATTCGGGTTAGAGTAAGTTTTGTTCAAATTTCTTTGATACCGGTCAGGATTCATCGTTTACCTAGCATTACCATTTCCACCAGGTATGGGTCTTCTTGGTTCAAGGTTTGCTGTCAGGAACAGTTTGTGTTTTAAGGTTTCACTTCATCTTGACTTCTATGGGTTAGGGTTAGGTTTAGACCTATGGCTTGTTTTTGTTTTAGGGTTAGGGCTAGGGATAAATCCAGATTTTGAAATAGTTTTAGGGTTAGGGCTAGTGTTAGGGTGAGGTTTAGGCTTAGGGTTAGGGTTATATTTAGAGTTAGGGTTAGATCCAGGCCTAGGGTTAGTGTTATGGCAGGAAATAGGGTTAGAACTAGGGAAATGGCTAGGACGAAAGATAGATTTAGATTTAGGACTAGGCCTAGTGTTAGGGTTAGGGTTACAGCTAAATTAGGGCTAGGATTAGGGCTAGGGTTAGTGTTAGGGTTAGGCCTAGGGGTAGGGCTAGGTTTAGGATTAGCATTGGGTTTAGTATTAAGTTTAGGGGAATGGATGTGGTTATGTCTAGCTTTAGGGCTATGGTGAGGGTTATAATTAGGATTAGGAATGTGGTTAGTGTTTAGGTTAGGATTAAGGCTAGGTATATGGCTATGGTTTCTGTTAGACTCGGGGCTAGAACTAGGGCTAGGGCTAAATGTCAGGTCAAGTTTTATGGTTAGGGATCGTTTTAGGTTTAGGTTATGACTAGGTCTAGTGTCAGAGCTATGTTTAGGATAAGGGTCAGGTTTAAAGTTAGGGATAATATTAGGGTTAGGGTCAGGGCTATCATTTGGTTTAGGTCAATTTTAGGGTAGGGGTTGAATTAGTGTTAGGTTTAGGCTTAGGGTTAGGGTAATGGACAGGGTTTGCTTCAGGTTTCAGTTAAGGTTTAGGGTAATGGATTGGTTAGATTTAGCAATAGGGTTAAGGTTAGCATTAGGGTTAGGTTTATGTTTAATATAATGTATAGATTTAGAGCTAGGGTTAGGTCTAGGTTATTGTTTGGATGAAGTCTTGGATTAGGGTTAGGTTTAAGGATAGGACTAGGGTTTGTTTTAGGGTAAATGTTAGGTTTATGGCTAGGGTTATGGTTCGGTTTGGGTAAGGGCTAGTGTTTGAGCTAGGGTTAGGATTAGGGCTTTTAGTCTAGGGTTTACTTTTAGTCTAGGGTTATGTTTATAGTTAGGGTGTGGTTTAGGATTAGGGTTATGGCTAAAGTTTTCATTAGAGTTAGGGTTAAGTTTAGGTTAATGGATAATGTTAGATTTAGGATTAGGGTTAATGTTAGGGTTAAGGTATGGATTAGGGCTAGTTTTAGGATTTGGTTTAGTGTAAGGCTTAATGTTTCAGCTAGGGTTAGGGCTATGGTGAGGTTTAGGTTTATGGTTAGGTCTTGGGTTACATTTATGCTTATGATTATATTTAGTGTTAGGTATAGGGTAATAATTAGGGTTAGGTTAATTGACCGGGATAGAACTAAAGTTCAGGATAGGATTAAGTTTAGGATTAGAGCTAGGATTAGGGTTAGGGTTTAGGATAGGGCTAGGGTAATGTTTATGGTAAGGGTTTGTCTTTGAGCTAGGGTTATGTCTAACGCAAATGTTAGTGTTAAGGTTAGTGTTAGGGCTAGGGTAAGGGTTAGGGTTATGCTTAGGGCTAAGTTTAGGCCTAGGATTATGGCTAGGTTTTGAGTTAGGTTTAGGGATATGGTTAGGACTATGGTTAGTGTTAGGGCTAATGTTAGGGTTAAGATTAGGGTTAAAGCTTGGGTTAGGGCTAGCATTATGTTTACAGCTAGTATTAGGTTTAGGGTTATGGCTAGGTCTAGTGTTAGGACTTTGGTTAGGGTCAGATTTAGAGATAGGTTAATGTTAGACTAAGTGTCCGTTTTCAGGATAGGGTCAGGGTTAGTGTTAGAGCCAGAATTATTACTAATATTATGTATAGGGGTAGGGTAAGTGTTTAGTTTAGGTTAAGGGTTATTATTAGGGATAGAGCTAGGATTTTGGTTAGGTCTAGGGTTACAATTATAGCTATATTTAGAATTAGTTTTGAGTCTAGATCTAGTTTTAAGGTAAGATATAGGTATAGGGTTACCAGTAGGGCTAGTGTTAGGGTTTGGTTTAGGGTTAGGATCAGGTTTAGACCTATAGTTACTATTAGGTTCAGAATAAGGGTCAGGGTTAGGGTTAGAACTAGAATGAAGGCTAGGGTTATGACTAGTGTTTTAATTAGGCTAAGGATTAGGGTTAGGATTAGGGTTAACATTTGGTTTAGGGTTTGACTTATGGTAAGGTAGAGGGTTAGAGCTTGTTGAGAGCCACAGCCAAAGGGGCCCCAGCAAACTTCCAGCTGCCAGCAAACTTCCAGCTGCTGGCTGATGATTGGCTCACAGCGGCCCCAGCAACATCTAGCTGATTGGCTCCTCAGCCCCAGCAACATCTAGCTGATTGGCTCCTCTGCGGTGATGCTCATTGGGCTGTTTCCCTGCCCTTTCAGACCACGAAGCTGCTCATTGGGGGACTTTTTTGGCTCTGCCCACGTTACCCAGCCAATCGGCCTCAAGAGCAGGACGATTGTGGGAGGTGGGGAGAAGCTTGTGTGGGAGAGAGAGGCTTGTGGAAAGCCGGTGGTGGCAGTTGAGGCTCTGAGGGTTTTTCCTGAGAGGCTATTTTGTTTGGCGTGTGTGGTTCTAAAAATAAAGTTAGTTTCTTTTGACAAGTGGCTCCTGATTGTGCCCAGCCAGACTGCGGCAGAGCTAGGGTTAGGGCTAGGGTTAGGTTTAGGTTTAGGGCTAGTGTTGGGGTTAAGATTAGGTTTAAAGCTAGGGTTAGGGCTAGAATTAGAGGTCGGATTTGTGTTAGGGTTAGGGCTAGAGTTATGAAAATTACTAATTATGAAGTAGGGTTACAATTAGTGCTAGTTTTAGGGTTAGAGTTAAGGCTAGATCTAGTGTTAGGGTCAATTTAAGGTTAGGGTGATGTTTAGAGCTAGGATTCTTAGAGTTATTTCCAGAGTTAGGGTTAGATCTAGGTGTAGGTTTATGGTTTGGTTTAGGTTAATGGTTATGGTTCGGGATATGGCTTTTTTTATGGCTAGGGCTGGGGTAAGGCAAGTTTTAGGATTAGCATTATTGTTAGGGCTATTTTAGATTTTGGTTTAGGATTATGATTATGGTGAAATTTAGAGTTAGGTTTAGATGTATGGTTAGGGCTAGGGCTAAGGATAGAACTAGGGGTAGGGCTAGGGCAAGAGTTAGAGTTAGCTTTAAGGCTAAGTTTATGGTTAGAATAGGACTAAATTAGGGTTAGAAGTAGGCTTAGTGCTAGTGTTAGGCCTAGGGTTAGGGCAAGCCTTATGGTTAGGTTTAGGATTATGGTTAGGTTTAGGGTTATGGTTAGGTTAAGGGTAAGGGATGGGGTTATAGCTAGGTTTATGGCTGGGGTGAGGGTTAGAATAAGAGTTAAACCTTGGGTTATAATTTGGGTTAGGATTAAGGCTAGGTTTAGGGCTAGAATTAGGGCTAGGGCTAATTTCAGGTCCAGCTTTACAGTTCAAGATAGTTTTAGGGTTAGGTTTATGGCTAAAACTAGTTTAAGGTTAGGTTTAGGTTTAGGCTTAGGTTTAGAGCTAAGGGTATTGTTAGATTCAGGGTTGTGATTAGTATTTGGGATAGACTAAGGTTAAAATTTAGGTCTTATATTAGCATAGGTTTAGGATTAAGGTAATGATATAGTTAGGTTTAGGTTTCAAGATATGTTTAGGGTAATGGATAGGGTTAGGATTAGGGTTACCATAAGATTGAGGCCTAGGGATAGCATTAGGGTTAGAATTATGGTTAGGATAATGGATAGGGTTAGAGCTAGGATTGGGGCTAAAGTTATAGTTATTATAAGTGCTAGGTTTAGGGTTAAGTTTAGGGTTAGGGTTAAAGCTCTGGTTAGGGCTCAGATTAGGGCTAGGTTTTGGGTTAAGTTAGGGCTATGGTTTGGTTTATGGCTAATGTGCATACTAGGGTTACAATTGGGGCTAGATTTAGGGTTAGGCTTATGGCTAGGTCTAGTCTTATGTTTAGGGTGATGTTTAAATGTAGGGTTTGTGTTAGCATTAGAATCATGGTCATGGTTAGTTTTAGGGTTATGCTTAAAACTTGAATTAGGGCTAGGGTTAGGGCTAGGTTTCGGGTCAGTGTTCAGTTTAGGTTAAGGGTTAGGGTTAGGGCTATGGCTTGGTTTTGTATTAGGGCTAGGGCTAGAGTTAGGTCGAGTTTTAGGAGTAGTGTTAGGGTTAGGGTAGGGATAGTGTTAGGTTTAGGCTTAGGCTTTGCATTAGGGTAATATTTAGAGTTAGGGTTAGATCTAGGGTTAGGGATAGGGCTAAGAAAATGGCTATGCTTAGGCCTAAGGTTAAGGCTAGGTTTAGGGTTCTAGTAAGGGATAGGGTTAGAACTATTTTTAGGGATAGGGAGAGAGTCAGCATTAGTCTTAGGGCTAGGGTTAGGGTTAGGGTTAGCGATAGAGCTAAATTAAGTCTATGATTAGGGATAGGATTGGTTTTAAGTTAGGCCTAGGTTTAAGGTTAGGGTTATGAGCAAGGCTATGTTTATGGCTAATATGGGCTATGGTTTGTGTTCGGGTTAGGGCTAGGATTATATCTAGGGCTAATGACAGGTACAGGTTTATGGTTATGGATAGTTTTAGTGTTAGGTTTAGGGTAAGGGTCAGGTTTAGAGCTAGGAGAATTATTATGGTCAGAGTCAGGGTTAGGGTTTTTTTTAGGTTTGAGTTTAGGGTTAGTGCTCATATTAGCATTAGGGTTAGGGTTAGGGTAATGATAGGGTTAGATTTAGGGTTCAGGTAAAGTTTAGGGTAATTGATAGTGTTGAGTTAGCAATAGGGTTAGGGTTAGGTCTAGGGTTAGCATTAGGGAAAGGGTTATGTTAGGGTTATGGATATAGTTAGAGTTAAGGGTAGGGCTAGAGTTTTGGTTAGAATTAGGCCTTGAGATTGGGTTAGGCCTAGAGTTAGCATTAGGGTATGGGTTATGTTTAGGGTAATGGATACAGTTAGAGCTAAGTTTAGAGATAGACTTATGGTTGGGATTAGGTCTTGAGTTAGTGTTAGATTATGGGTTAGAACTAGGATTAGTGTTAGGGTTATGTTTAATGTAACGGTTAGGTTCTGAGCTATGGTTAGGGCTAGAGCAAGGGATAGGTTGAGGGTCATGTCTAGGGATAGATTATGGTAGGTTTAGGTTTAGGGTTAGGATTAGGGGAATGGTTATAATTAGGTTTAGGGTTACGGTTAGGTTTAGGGTTAGGGGATTTAATTCAGTTATATGTAGTCTTAGGGTTAGGGATAGTGTTAGATTTAAGTTTAGGGTTAGGGTTAGGTCTATGGTTATATTTAGGTTTATTGTAAGGGTTAGGGTTCGAGCTATGGTTCGGACTATAGCGAGTTTTAGTTTAGGGTTAGCTCCAGGGTTAGTTTTATGTTTAGGGTTAGGATTACGGTTAGGGTTAAGGCTAGGGTTTGGCTTAGGGTTAGGGTAATGGGTAGGTTAAGAGCTAGAGATAGGGATAGGGTTAAGGTTAGGATTAGGACTAGGTTTAGGGTTAGATTTATGGATAGTTCTAGGTTTATGTTTATGGTAAGGGTTAGGCTTTGAGCTAGGGTTAGGACTAAGGTGAGGATTAGGTTTGGGTTATGGCTATGGTTAGGGTTAGGGTTATACTTAGGGCTGGGTTAAGACCTAGGATTAGCTCTAGGTTTTGTGTTAGGTTTAGGCCTAGGGTTAAGGCTGTGGGTAATGTGAGAGCTAGGGTTATGATTAGGGCTAGTTCCAGGGTTATGGTTATACCTAGGTCTAAGTTAGGTTTAGGTTTTCAGTTTGGGTCAGGTTTAGAAGTAGGTTTACTGTTAAAGGCAGAGTCAGTGTTTGGGTTAGAGTTCAAGTTAGGATTACTGCCAAAATTAGGACTAGGTTCAGGTCTATGAGTAGGGTTAGTGTTTGTGTTAGGATAAGGGTTATTGTTAGGCCTAGGACTAGGTTTTTGTTTAGGGCGAGGACTAGATTTACGGTTAGGTTTAAGTCTACGGCTAATGTTAGGTTTTGGTCTAGTGTTTAGGGTCTGGTTTAGAACTAGGGTTTGTGTTAGGGTCAGAATAAGGGTCAAGGTTAGCGTTCAGTTTTGGGATAGTATTAGATCTAGAATGAGGGCTAGGGTCAGGACTATTAATAAGTTTAGGATTTTGGTTAGCCTAAAGATTAGGGATAGGTCTAGGGTTACCAGTAGGGTTAGGGCTTCACATAGGGTAAGGGATAGCCTTAGAGCTAGGGTTAAAGCTAGACTTAGAGTTAGGGTTAAGATTAGGGTTAAAACTAGGTTTAGGGCCCAGATTAGGGCTAGTTTTTGTGTTAGGGTTTTGTTATGAGAGCTAGAATGAGGGCTAAGATCAGGACTATTAATAAGGTTAGGACTTTGGTTAGGGCAATGGCTAATATACGAGTTAGGATTACAATTAGGGTTAGTTTTAGGGTTATGGTTAGGGGTAAGTCAAGTGTTAGGGTTAGGTTTAAGGTTAGGATGATATTTAGAGCTAGGGTTAATGTTAGGATATGAGTCATGGTTCTGGTTAGGTTTAGAACTTGAATTAGGGATAGGGTTATTTTAGGTTTCAGTTTGAGGTTAGGAGGGTGTTTTGAGCTAGTGTGAGTGTCAGGATATAAGTCAGAGTCAGAGTTAGATTTAAAGTTAGTGTTAAGACTCAAAGTAAGGCTATGGTTAGGTCTAGGTATAGTGTTAGGTTTTGGTTTAAGATTTAGGGTTATGGCTATTGCTCATTTTTGTTTTACTGCTAGGGTTAGAGTTAGGGTTAGTTTTATGGTTAGCATTACAATTAGGGCTATTTTTAGTGTTAGGCTTAGGCTTAGGCTTAGATTTAAGGTTAGATTTAGAGTTAGGGTTGGATCTATGGTTAGGGCTAGGACTAAGGATAGGGAAAGGGTTAGGTCTAGGGTTAGGGTTATGATAATGTATAGGCTTAGAACTAGGGATAGGGCTAGTGTGAAAATTAGAGTTAGTCTTATGGCTAGGGTTAGGGTTAGGTTTAGGTATAAGTTAGTGGTATGGTCACAGATAGGGTTTGATCTAGATTTAGAGTCCATTTTAGACCTAAAGTTTGTGTTAGCATCAGAATAAGGGTCAGGGTTAGATTTAGGGTTTGGGCTAGGATTAGAGCTAGAATGAGGGCTAGGGTCAGGACTCTTAATAAGGTTAGACTTTGGTTAGTCTTAGGATTAGAGATAGTTCTAAGTTTACCATTAGGGTTAGGGTTTCACTTAGGGTCAGTGATAAATTTAGAGCTAGGGTTAGGGCTAGAGTTAGGGTAGGGTTAGTGTTAAAGCTAGGTTTAGTGTTCGGATGAGGGCGAGTTTTGTGTTCGGGTTAGGACTAGGGTTAGGACAATTGCTAGTATAAGAACTAGGGTTACAATTAGGGTTAGTTTTAGGGTTAGGGGTAGTTTTAGACTTAGGGTTAAGCTTAAGGTTAGGGTGATATTTAGAGCTTGGGTTAGTTTTAGGATATGAATCAGGGTCAGGGTTAGGGTTACAACTCAAATAAGGGCTAGAGTTACTGTTAAGTTTTTGTTTAAGTTTAGGATGGTGTTTCAAGCTACGGTGAGTTTAGCATATGAGTCAGTGTCAGGTATAGTTTTAAGGTTAGGGTTAGGACTCGAATTAAGGCTATGGTTAGGTCTAGGTGCAGTGTTAGGGTTTGGTTTAAGTTAATGTTTAGTGTTAGGGCTATTGCTCATTTTTGTTTTCCTGCTAGGGTTAGGGTTAAGGCTAGTTTTCTTATTAGCATTAGGGTTAGGGCTAGTTTAAGTGTTAGGCTTAGGCTTAGGTTTAGGGTTAGATTTAAATTTAGGGATAGATCTAGGGTTAGGGCTAGGATTAAGGATAATGAAAGGCTTAGATCTAGGGTTAGAGTTATGGTAATTGGTAGGCTTAGAACTAAAGATAGGGCTAGTTTGAGAATTAGAGTTAGTCTTAGGGCTAGCGTTAGGGTTAGGTTTAGGTCTAAATTAGCGGTATGTCCAGTGTTAGGGTTTGCTCTAGGTTTAGGGTCAGTTTTAGATCTGCGGTGTGTTTGAGGGTCAGAATAAGGGTCAGAGTTAGCATAAGGGTTTGGGATAGGATTAGAGCTAGAATGAAGGCCAAGGTCAGGACTATTAATTGAGTTAGGACTTGGTTAGTCTATGGATTAGGGATAGGTTTAGGTTTACCATTTGGGTTAGGGTTTCACTCAGGGTAAGGGATAGGTTTAGAGCTAGGGTTAGGGCTAGAGTTAGGTAGGTTTAGGTTTAAAGCTAGGTTTAGCTATCAGATTAGTGCTAGTTTTTGTGTTAGGGTTAAGACTAGGGTTAGGGCAAAAGCTAATATAAGGACCAGGGTTACAATTAGGGTTAATTTTAGGGTTAAGTTTAGGGATAGTTTTAGTGTTAGGGTTAAATTTAAGGTTAGGGTGATATTTAGAGCTAGGTTTACTTTTAGGATATGAGTCAGGGTCAGGGTTAGGGTTAGGACTCAAATAAGGGCTAGGGTTACTGTTAAGTTTTGTTTTAAGTTTAGGATGGTGTTTTGAGCTGGGGTGAGTTTAGCATATGAGTCAGTGTCAGGTATAGTTTTAAGTTAGGGTTAGGACTCGAATTAAGGCTATGGTTAGGTCTCGGTATAGTGTTAGGGTTTGGTTTAAGTTGAGGTTTATGGTTAGGGCTATTGCTCAGTTTTGTTTTACTGCTAGTGGTAGGTTTAGGACTAGTTTTATGATTAGCATTAGGTTAAGATTTAGTGTGAGTGTGAAGCTTAGGCTTAGGCTTAGTGCTAGGACTAAAGATTGGGCAAGGGTTAGGGCTAGGATTAGGATTATGATAAGGGATAGGATTAGAACTAGCAATAGGGCTAGTGTGTGAATTACTGTTAGTCTTAGGAGTAAGGTTATTGTTAGAATTAGGGATAGGGCAAAATTAGGGCTGGGATTAGGTCTATGGTTAGTGTTCAGCTTAAGCATAGAGTTAGGGTTACATTTAGGATTAAGTTTAGGGTAAGGGATGGTGTTATAAATAGGTTTAGAGGTAGGGTGATGTTTAGAATAAGGGTTAGGATTAGGGTTATGATTAAGGCTAGGTTTACGCTAGGATGAGGGGTAGGGTTTGTTTTAGGTTTACGGCTGGGATTAGTAGTATGGCTAATTTCAAGTCTAGAATTATGTTTAAAGATAGTTTTAGGGTTAGGATTATGGCTAGGTCTACTTTAAGGTTTAGGTTTATGGATAGGGTCAGGTTTAAGGCTAGGTGTATTGTAAATGTGAAGGTGTAGGTTAGGGTTTGGGATAGGTTAAGGCTTAAAGTTAGGGATCTAATGAACACATTGGTAAGTGTTAGGGTAATAATAGGCTTAGAATTAGGGTTCATGTTAGGTTTAGGGAAATGGATAGGGATAGGAGTAGAGATATGGTTAGGTTTAGTCCTAGGGTTAGCATTGGGTTTAGGGTTATGGTAATGGATGAGGTTAGGACTAGGATTATGGTTATCATTAGGGCTAGGGCTATGGTTAGGGTTAAAGATTGGGTTAGGGGCTCAGATTAGGGCTGGATTTTAGGTTAAGTTAGTTCTAGGGTTAGGATTATGGGTAATGTAAGTACAAGGGTTATTATCAGGGCAAATTTTAGGATTAAGATTAGGGCTAGGTTTAGTGTTAGGGTTAGTGTTAGGGTTAGTGTTAGGATAAATGTGATGATTAGAACTAGGGTTAGTGTTAGTGTCAGAGTCAGGGTCAGGGTTAGTTTTAGGGTTCAGCTTAAAACTCGAATTAGGTCTAGGGTTAGGGGAGGTGTATGGTTAGGGTTTGGTCTAGTTTAAGGGTTAGGAATAGAGCTTATGGCTCATTTTTTTAGGGTTGGGGCTAGGATTAGGGCTAGTTTTAGGATTAGTGTTAGGGTTAGGGCTAGTGTTAGGGTTAGGCTTAGGCTTCAGGTTAGGGTTAGATTTAGAGTTAGATTTTGACCTAAGTTTAGTGATAGGGCTATGGATAGGGTGAGGGTTAGGACTAAGTTTAGGGCTAGGGTTAGGGTTACAGTAAGGGATAGGGTTAGACCTAGTGATAGGGTTAGTGTGAGAGTTAGATTTATTCTTACGTCTAGGGTTAGGGTTAGGTTTAGGGATAGGGAGAAATTAGGGCTAAGATTAGAGATAGGGTTGGTATTGGGGTTAGAGCTAGGGTTAGGGTTAGGTTTAATCTAGGTATAGGGCTAGGATAAGGGCTGGCATTTTTGTTAGCATTAGGGCTAGGTTTAGGGCTAGAGCTAATGTCAGGTGTGGGGATACGGTTGAGGAGAGGATAGTTTTAGGATTAGGTTTAAGGCTAGGTCTAGTGTAAGGGTTAGGTTTAGGGTTAAGTGTCAAGTTTAGAGCTAGGAGAATTATTAGGGTCAGGGTCAGGTTAGAGTTTGGTTGACGTTAGTGTATAGGGTTAGGGCTCAAATAAGCATTAGGGTCAGGGTTAGGGTAATGTTTTTTTTTTTTTTTTTGATTAGGGTTCAGGTTAGGTTTATGGTACTTGATAGGGTTAGGCTTAACAATAGGTTAAGTGTTAGGCCCTGGGTTAATATTAGGGCAAGAGTAATTGTTAGGATAATGGACAGGGTTAGAACTAATGTTAGGGCTAGTGTTATGGTTAGGAATAGGTCTTCAGTTAGGGTTAGGTTTAGGGTTAGAACTAGGGTTAGTTTTAGGGTTATATTTAGCATAAGGGTTAGGTTTTGAGCTAGGGTTAGGGCTAGTGGGATGGTTAGGTTTAGGGTCAGTTAAAGGGATAAGATTAGAGTACAGTTTAGGTTAGGGTTAGATTAGGGCTAGCATCAGCATTAGGGGTATGATTAGGGTTAGAGTAATGGATATGGTTAGATGTAGGCATAGAGTTATGATAAGTGTTAGATTGAGGTTTAGGTTTAGGGTTAGGGGTATGGTTATGTTTAGGTTTATGGTAAAGGTTAGGATTTGACATAGGGTTAGGTCTATGGCAACTATGAGTTTTAGGGTTAGGTCTAGGGTTAATTTTATGGTTAGGTTTAGGGTTATAATTAGGCCTAGGTTAATCAAAAGGTTTAGGGTTAGGTTTAGGGTAATGGGTAGGTTTAGAGCTAGGTTTAGGGCTAGGGTTAAGTTTAGGATTAGGGCTAGTGTTAGGGGTACATTTAGGGATAGGTGTAGGTTTATGTTTATGGTAAGTGTTAGCCTTTGAGCTAGGGTTAGGACTAATTGATTGTTAGGTTATGGTAATGCTTAGGGTTATGTTTAGGCCTAGGTTTAGCTCTAGGTTTTGTGTTAAATTTAGGCCTACGGTTAGGGCTGTGGGTAATGTAAGAGCTAGGGTTATGATTAGGGCTAGTTTTAGGGTTAGGATTATGGCTAGGTCTAGTGTTAGGTTTAGATTTTCGGGTAGAGTCAGGTTTAGAGGTAGGTTTACTCTTAAAGGCTGAGTCAGTGTTTGGGTTAGAGTTAGAGTTAGGGTTACAGCCAGAATAAGAACCAGGTTTAGGTCTAGGGGTAGGGTTAGTGTTTCTGTTAAGTTAAGGTTTACTTTAAGGGATAGGGCTATGTTTTTGTTTAAGTCTAGGGCTAGAGTTAAGGTTAGATTTAGGATTAGGTTTAAGTCTAGGGCTAGTGTTAGGGTTTGATCTAGGGTTAGGATCAGGTTTATACCTAGGGTTAGTGTTAGGGTCATAATAATGATCAGGGCCAGCATTAGGGTTTCAGATAGGTTTAGAGCTAGAGTAAGGCTAGGGTTATGACTATTAATAGGTTTAGGGTTTTGGTTAGCTTAAGGATTAGGGATAGGTCTAGGGTTACCTTTAGGGTTAGGTTTTCACTTTGGGTAAGGGATAGCCTTAGAGCTAGGTTAGGTCTAGAGTTAGGTTTAGGGTTAGGGTTAAATTTAGGTTTAGGGCTCATATTAGGGATAGTTTTTTTTTTTGTTGTTGTTGTTGTTTTTTTGGGGGGGTTAGGGCTAATTTTATGGCAATGGCTAATGTAAGAACTAGTGTTATAATGAGGTTTAGGGTTATGGGTAGTTCTAGTGTTAGGTTTAGGTATAAGGTTAGGGTGATATTTATAGCTAGTGTTAGTATTTGGATATGATTCAGAGGCTTTATTAGTTTTAGGGTTAGGATTAGAACTCACATAAGGGCTAGGATTACTGTTAGGGTTCAGTTTAAGGTGAGGGCGGTGTTTAGAGCTAGGGTGAATGCTAGGATATGAGCCAGCATCAGGGTTAGTTTTCTGGTTAGGGTTATGACTTGATTTAAATCTAGGGTTACTGTTAGGGTTCAGTTTAAGTTTATGGTGGTGTTTAGAGCTAGGGTGAGTGTTAGGATATGATTCAGGGTCAGGGTTAGTTTAAGGTTAAGGTTAGGTTTAGGTGTACTTGCAGTGTTATGGTTTGGTTTAAGTTAAGGTTTAAGGGAGAGAGAGAGAGAGAGAGAGAGAGAGAGAGAGAGAGAGAGAATTTTTAAATATATTTTTTTAAATTTTTATAGTTTTTGGTGGACACAACATCTTTTTTTTTTCTCCAATTTTATTTTTATGTGGTGCTGGGGATCGAACGTAGCATCTCGCTCATGCCAGGTGAATGTGCTACTGCTTGAGCAACATCCCCAACCCCTCTTTCTCAGTTTTGTTTTAGTTCTAGGTTTAGGGTTAGGGCTAGTTATATGATTAGTGTTAGGGTTAGGGCTAGTGTTTGTGTTAGGCTTAGGCTTAAGGTTAGGTTAAGATTTGGAATTAGGGTTAGATCTAGGGTTAGGGCTAGGTTTAAGGATAGGGGAAGGGTTAGGGCTAGGTTTAGTTTTATGGTAAGGGATAGGGATAGAACTAGGGATAAGGCTAGGACAAGAGTTAGAGTTAGTCGTAGGGATAGGGTTATTGTTAGTTTTAGGGATAGGTATAAATCAGGGCAAAGATGAGAACTCAGGATAATGTTCAGCTTAGGCCTAGTATTAGGGCTAGGGTTAGGGTTAAGTTTAGGATAAGGGATGTGTTATAACTAGGTTTAGAGGTAGAGTGAGTGTTAGAATTAGTATTATGTCTATGGTTAGGGTTAGGGTTATAATTAAGGCTAGGGTTTGGCTTAGGATAAGGTTTAGGATTAGGACTCAAATTAGCATTAGGGTTAGGGTTAAAGTAATGGATAATCTTAGGTTTAGGGTTCAGATTAGTTTTGGAGAAATGGATAGGGTTAGTGTTAGTGATAGGATTAGAGTAAGGCCTAGGGTTAGCATTTGGATTAGGCTTATGTTTAGGGTAAAGATATGGTTTGTGCTAGTGTTAGGGCTTGTGTTAAAGTTAGGATTTTGGCTAGGTTTAGAGATAGGCTTAGGGTTAGTGTTAGTTTTAAGCTTAGCAGAACTGTTAGGGTTTAAGCTAGGGTGAGGGTTAAGGTAAGAGTCAGGCCTACAGTTAGGGTTAAGGTTAGGGTTTTTTCTTAAGATAGCATTAAGATTATGGTTATGTTTAAGGTAATGGATAGCGTTTGTGCTAAGATTTGTTCTATGGTTACAGTTAGGATTGGGGCTAGTTTTAGGGTTAGCTTTAGGGTTAAGGCTAGGGTTATGTTTAGGGTAAAGGTTAGAGTTTTAGTAGGGTTAGGACCTGGGCCAGCATTAGGATTAAGGTTAGTGTTAAGGATAGTGTTATTGTTACACTTAGGTCTAGGTTTAGGGCTAGCATTAGGTATAGGTTGTGTGTGAGATTTAGGGCTAGTGTTGTAAGGGTAATGTAAAGGCTAGGGTTATGGTTATGGGTAGATTTAGGGTTTGTCTAGTGTTAGGGTTAGTTTTTGGGTTAGTATAAGGTTTAGAGCAAGGGTTTGTGTTAGAGTAAGTGTCTAGTGTTAAGTCTAGGTTTAGGGTTAGACATAGATTTAGGGTTATGTTTATGGTTAGGTCTAGTGTAAGGGTTAGATTTAGGGTAAGGGTCAAGTTTAGAGCTAGGTGTATTATTAGGGTCAGGGTATGGCTTAGGGTTTGGTTTAGGTTAAGGTTCAGGTTTAGGGCTCGAATCAGCATTAGGGTTAGGGTTAGGGTAATAAATAGGCTTAGAATTAACATTCAGTTCAGTTTTAGGGTAATGGATAGGTTTAGTTATTTTGATAGGGTTAGGGTTAAGCCTAGGGTTAGTATTAGGGATAGGATTATGGTTAGAGTTATGGATATGATTAGAGCTATGTTTATGGCTAGGGTTATGGTTAGGATTAGGGCTAGGGTTAAGACAGTGGATAGAATTAGATCTATGGTTAGGGCTATGTTTAAGATTAGAATTAGGGCTAGGTTTAGGTTAGGGTTTGCGCCAGGGCTAGGGTTATGTTTAGGGTAAAGGTTAGGCTTTGTGCTAGGGTTAAGTCTAAGAGGAAGTTTAGGGTTAGGGTTAGGGCTTGGGTTAGGTTTAGGCCTAGGATTAGGGCTAGGTTTTGTGTTTTTTAGGCCTAGGGTTAGGGCCATGGGTAGTTAAGAGCTAGGGTTATGATTAGGGCTAGTTTTAGAGTTAGGGTTATGGCTAGGTGTAGTGTTAGGATTAGGTTTTGAGTTAGGGTGAGCTTTGAAGGTAGGATTATGTTAGGGTCAGGTTCAGTGTTCAGGTTGGAGTTACTGTTGGGGTTAGTTCCAGAATTAGGACTAGGGTTAGGTCTAGAAGTAGGGTTAGTATTTGGTTTATATTAAGGGTGATGGTTAGGCTAGGGCAAGGTTGTTGTTCAGGTCTAGGGCTAGAGTTATGGCTAGATTTATGATTAGGTTTACAGCTAGGACTAGTGTTATGTTTAGGTTTAGGTATAGATTTACCGGTAGGGCTAATATTAGAGTTCAGATTCGGGTTAGGTTCAGGTGAGAACTACGATTAGTGTTAGGGTCATATAAGTTTCAGGGTTAGAATTAGGGTTTGGGTTATGGTTAGAGAAAGAATGAGTGCCATAGTTAGGACTAGTAATAGGGTTAGAGTTTGGTTTACCTATAAATTAGGGTTAGGACTAGGGATAGCATTAGGTTTAGGGTTTGGCTTAAGTTAACAAAAGAGTATAAGCTAGGGTTAGTACTACAGTTAGGGTTTGGCTTATGGCTAGGGTTAGGGTTATGGTTAAAGGTTGGTTAGCACTTGGATTAGGGTCAGGTTTTGGGTTAGGCTAGGTCGAGTGTTAGGGCTACAGCTAATGTATGAACTATGTTTTTATTTAGGGCTAATTTTGGGGTTAGTGTTATGGCTAGGTAAAGTGTTAGAGTTAGGGTTAGTGTTAGCATTATGTTTAGAGCTAGGGTTAGTTTTAGGATCAGCGTCAGTGTTCAAGTTAGAGTTAGGGTTAGGTTTAAAGCCAGAAGTATCACTAAGATTAGGTCTAGGGGTAGGGTTAGTGTTTGGGTTAGTTAAGGTTTATCATTAGGGTTAGGGCTACGTTTTTGTTTAGGTCTAGGGCTAAAGATATGACTAGATTTAGGATTAGGCTTAAGTCTAGGGCTAGTGTTAGGGTTAGGTTTAGGTATACGTTTATTTTTAGTGCTAGTGTTAGGGTTCAATATAGAGTTAGGGTCTGGTTTAGACCTTCAGATATCATTAGGGTCAGAATAATTGTCAGATTTGAATTATGGTTAGAGCTAGAATGAGGGCTAGGGTCATAACTAGTAACGGGGTTAGGGTTTGGGTTAGGCTAAGGATTAGGGTTAGGACTAGGTTTTCATTAGGTTTAGAGTTGGCTTAGGGTAAGGGATAGGGTTAGATGTAGGGTTAGGGCTACATTTAGGGTAGGGTTATGGCTAGTGTTAGTGTTAAGTTTAGGATTAAAACTAGGGTTAAGTCTTGGATTAGGACTATGTTTTGGTTAGTTTTAGGTCTAGGTTCATGGCCAATGTTTGCAGTAGGGTTACGATTTGGCCTAGTTATAAAATTAGGTTTAGGACTAGGTCTAGTGTTAGTGTTAGGTTTAACGTTAGGGTGATGTTTAGAGCTAGGGTTAGTATTAGGATCAAAATTAAGATCAGGGGTAGTTTTAGGGTTGGGGTTCAGACTCAAATTAGGGATAGAGATAGGGCTAGGTGTAGGGTTAGGTTTTGGTTTAGGTTAAGCTTTAAAGTTAGGGCTATGGCTCGGTTTTGTGTAATGCCTAGGGCTATGGTTTGGGCTAGTTTCAAGATTAGTGTTAGGTTTAGGGCTAGCGTTAGGGTTAGATTTAGGCTTAGGTTTAGAGTTACATTTAGAGTTAGGATTAGATCTATGGTTAGGTCTAGGGCTAAGGATATGGCTAGCATTAGTTCTAGGTTTATAGCTAGGAATAGGGTTATGGTAAGAATAGGGTTATAAATAGGGATAGGTCTAGGGATAGAGTGAGAGTTAGTCATAGGGCTAGGCTTAGGGTTTGATTAGGTATAGGACTTATTTAGGGTTAGGAATAGGGCTAGGTTTATGTTTATGTTTAGGCCTAGGATTAGTTTTAGGCTTAGGGTTAGGTTTAGTATAAATTATGGGGTTAGAGCTAGGTTTAGGGCTAGGACAAATGTTAGAATTAGGGTTAGGGCTAGGATTTTATTAGAGTTAGGCTAGGTTAAGGGCTAGGATGAGGGGTATTTGTGTTTTGTTTAGGGCTAGGATTAGTGTTAGGGTGAATGCCAGGTCTAGGGTTATGTTTAGGGATAATTTTAGGGTTAGGTTTATGGCTATGTTTAGTGTAAGGGTTAGGTTTAGGGTAAGGGTCAAATTTAGAACTAGGGGTATTATTAGGGTCAGAGTCATGTTTAGGGTTTTGTTTAGGTTAGGGCTCAAATTAGCATTAGAGTTTGTGTTATGGTAATGATAGGGTTAGGTTTATGGTTCAGTTTAGGTTTAGCATAATGGATAGGGTTTTGGTTAAGGAAGTGTTAGATATAGTCCTAGAATTAGCATTAGAATTATTGTTATGTTTAGGGTAATTGATAGGGTTATAGCTAAGTTTAGGGCTAGGTTATGGGTAGGATTAGGGTTAGGGTTAGGATTAGGGCTAGGGTTAGGGCTATGGTTTGTGTTAGGGTTAGGTGTAGGATTACAGCTAGGGCAAATGTCAGGTCTATGGTTACATTAGGAATAGTTTTAGGGTTAGTTTTATGGCTAGGTCTAGTATAAGGGTTAGGTTTAGGGGTAGGGTCAGGCTTAGAGCTAGGTATGTTATTATGGGAAGGGTCAGAGTTAGGGTTTGGCTTAGGTTAAGGTTTAGGATTAGGGCTAAAATTAGCAATAGGTTTAGGGTTAGGGTAATGATAGGGTTAGGTTTAGGGTTCAGGTTAGGTTTAGGTTAATGAACAAGGTTAGGTTTAGGGTTTAGATTAGGGTTAGGCCTAGGGTTATATTTAGGGTTATGGTTATGGTTAGGGTAATGCATAGGGTTATAGCTAGTGATAAGAGTAGGGTTATGGTTAGGATTCTGGCTAGGGTTAGGGTAAGATTTAGGGTTAGGTTTTGGGTTAGGGTTAAGTTTAATACTAGGGTTAAGGCTTACATAAGGGCCAGGTTTTGGGTTTGGTTAGGGCTAGGGTTAGGGCTATGGCTAATGTATGAACTATTGTTACAATGAGTGCTAGTTTTAGGGTTAGGTTTAGGGTGATGTTTAGAAAAAGGGTTATATTTAGGGTCAGTGTCAGGGTCTGGGTTAGTTTTAGTGTTCTGTTTAGGACTCGAATTAGGGCTAAATTTAGTGCTAGGTGTATGGTTAGGTTTTGGTTTAGTTGAAGGGTTATATTTAGGGCTATGGCTCAGTTTTGCTTTAGGGATAGTGATAAGGCTAGAGTTAAGGCTAGATTTTGGATTAGCGTCAGGTTTAGGGCTAGTGTTACAGTGAAGTTTAGGCTTAGGGTTAAGGTTAGATTTAGAGTTAAAGTTGTTCTAGGGTTAGGGCTCGTGCTAGGGCTAGTGGTAGGGTTAGGGTTATGGTAAGGAATATGGTAAGAACTAGGGATATGTCTAGGGTGAGAATTAGTTATTCTTAGGAGTAAGCTTAAAGTTAGGGTTAGGGTTAGGGCTAAATTAGGGCTAGGATTAGCTCTAGGGTTAGTGTTAGGATGAAGCCTAGGCATTGGGCTAGGGTTAAGGTTAGCATATGGGTTAGTGTTAAGTTTAGGGAAATGGGTGGTATTATAGCTAGGTTTAGGGCTAGGGTGAAGGTTAGAATTAGGATTAGGCCTAGGGTTATGGTTAAGTTTAGGATTAAAGCTACGATTAGGGCTAGGATGAGGGGTAGGTTTTCTGATAGGGTTTGGGCTAGGACTACAACTAGGGCTAATATCAGGTCTAGGGGTATGGCTAAGCATAGATTTAGGGTTAGGTTATGATTAGGTCTAGTGTAAGGGTTAGGTTTATGTTAAAGGTCACCTTTAGAGCTAGGGTTATTATTAGGGTCACAGTCAGGGTCAGGGTTAGCATATGGTTTACGTTAAAGTTAAGGGTTAGGGCTCGAATTAGCGATAGGATTAGGTTTAAAGTTAAGGTAATGAAAGGGTTTACTTTAGGTTTCTGTTAAGGTTTAGGGTAATATTTGGGTTAGGTTTTAGCAATCCGGTTAGTTTTAGCATTAGGGTTATGGTTATGTTTATTGTAATGGATAATTTTAGAGCTAGGGTTAGGGTTAGGTTATGGTTTGGATTAAGACTAGGATTAGGGTTAGGATTAGGGCTAGGGCTAGGGTTTGGTTTAGGGTAAGTGTTAGGGTTAGGGAAAGTGTTAGTTTAGGGATTGGGTAATGGTTAAGTTAGGATAAGTGTTAGTGTTTGAGCTAGGTTTAGGGCTACTGCGAGGGTTAGATTTAGGTTTAGTTCTAAGTTTAAATTTATGGTTAAAGTTAGGTTTAGTGTTAGGGATAGGGTTTTAATCAGGGTTAGGGTTAGGGTTAAGATTAGGGTAATGGATATGGTTATAGCTAATGTTTGGGCTAGGGTTAAGGTTAGGATTAAGGCTAAGGTTAGGATTAGAATTTAGGATAGGGCTAGGGTTATGCTTAGTGTAAGGGTTAGGCTTTGAGCTAGGGTTAAGTCTAAGGTGAAATTTAGGTTTAGACTTAGGGTTAGAATTAGGGCTAGGCTTAGGTTTATGCTTAGAGCTAAGTTTAGGCATAGGATTAGGACTAGGTTTTGTATTATGTTTAGGGCTAGGGTTAGGATTATGGGTAATGTAAATCTAGGGTTAAGTTTAGGGAGAGTTTTAGGTTTAGGGTTATTAATAGGTCTAGTATTAGGTCTAGGTTTTGGGGTAGGGTCAGATTTAGAGGTAGATTTATTGTTAGGGTCAGGGTCAGTGTTCAGGATAGGGTTAAGTTTAGTGTTAGAGCCAGAATTAGGACTAGGGTTAGGTCTAGGGATAGGGTGTTTGCTTTAGGTTAAGTTAGGGCTAGGGCTAGGGTTAGGGTTACAGTTATTGTAAAGGCTAGTGGTAGGTTTTTGTTTAAGCCTAGGGCTAGAGTTATAGCTATATCTAGGATTAGCTTTGGTTCTAGGTCTAGTGTTAGGCTTAGGTATAGGTATAAGGTTACCTGTAGGTCTAGTGTTAAGGTTTGGTTTAGGTTTAGGGTCAGGTTTATATCTAGGATTATTGTGGGGTCAGATGAGTGTCAGGGTTAGGGTTAGAGCTAGAATGAGGGCTAGGGTTATGACTAGTAATATGTTTAGAGTTTAAGATAGGCTAAGGATTAGGGTTAGGACTAGGGTTAGCATTTGTGTTAGGGTTTGGATTAGGGTAAGGAATAGGTTTAGAGCTAGAGTTAGGGTTAGGGCTAGTGTTGCTGTTAAGATTAGGGTTAAAGCTAGCTTTAGGGCTCAGATATGGGGTAGAATTTTTGTTAGGGTTAATACTAGGGTTAGGACAATGACTAATGTATGCACTAGGGTTACAATTAAGGCTAGTTTTAGGGTTACTGTTAAGGCTAGGTATAGTGTTAGGGTTAATTTAAGGTTAGGTTAATGATTAGAGCTAGGATTAGTGTTACAGTCAGTGTCAGGATCAGAGTAATTTTTAGAGTTAGGGTTAGGGCTAGGTGTAAGGTTAGGATTTGGTTTAGGTTAAGGGTTAGGTTTAGGGATATGGCTTGGTTTTGTTTTATGGCTAGGGTCAGGGGTAGGGCAAGTTCTGGATTAGCGTTATGGTTGGGGGTGGTGAGGGTTTGGTTTAAGCTTATGGTTACAGTTAAATTTAGAGTTAGGTTTAGATTTAGAGTTAGTTTTAGATCAGGAGTTAGGACTAGGGCTAAGGATAGAATTAGGGCTAGGGCTACGGCAAGAGTTAGAGTTAGTCTTAGGGCTAGGGTTAGGTTTAGGATAGGATTAAATTAGGGCTAGGATTAGTGCTCGGCTTAGTGTTAGTGTTAGGCCAAGGGTTAGGGAGAGGGTTATGTTTAGGTTTAGGGTTATGGTTAGGTTTAGGATAAGGGATGTTGTTATAGGTAAGTTTAGGGCTAGGGTGAGTGTTAGAATTAGAATTAGGTTTAGGGCTTGGGTTATTGTTCAGGTTAGGATTAAGGCTAGGTTTAGGGCTCAGATTATGGCTAGGGCTAATTTCAGGTCTAGGTTTATGGTGAAAGATTGTTTTAGTGTTAGGTTTATGGCTACATCTTGTGTAATCATTAAGTTTATTTTTAGTGTCAGGTTTAGAGCTAATGGTATGATTAGTGTCACGGTTGCAATTACTGTTTTGGATAGGTTAAGGTTTAAAATTAGTTATCAAATTAGTATTAGAGTTAGGATCAGGGTAATGATAGAGTTAGGTTTAGGTTTCAGGTTAGATTTAGGGTAATGGATAGGATGATGATAGGGGATAGTTTTAGGTTTAGGCCTAGGGTTAGCATTAGGATTAAAATTATGGTAAGGGTAATAGATAGGATTAGAGCTAGGGTTACGGGTGGGATTATGGTTAATATTAGTAATAGGGTTAAGGTTAGGTTTAAGTTTAAAGTTACCATTAGGGCTTGGAATATGGTTAGATTCTGGGTTAAGTTAGGGCTAGGTTTAGGGTTACGGCTAATGCAAGTACCTGGGTTATGATTAGGGCTAGTTTTAGGTTTAGGCTTAGGACTATCTCTAGTGATAGGTTTAGGGTTAGGGTTAGGGTGATGTTTAGAGCTAGTATTAGTGTTAAGGTCAGAGTCAGGGTCAGGGTTAATTTTAAGGTTCAGCTTAAAACTCGAATTATGGCTAGGGTAGGGCTAGGTGTAGGGTTAGGGCTTGGTTTATGCTAAACCTTATGTTAACCTTAACATAAACCCTAACCTGTTTGAAAACCTTTTGATCCTAAAAGTCCCAAACTTGGGAAGCCTAGTGGGCTAAGCTATCAAATGAATCCTATGTAATATCAGAGAAATAACACCAAATAATTGGGGTGACATTTCAGTTCATGTGTAAGGTTATGCTAGGGTTAGTTCTATGGCTTGGTTTTATTTTAGAGCTCCAACTAGTGTTAGGGCTAGTTTTAGGATTAGCCTTAGGGTTAGGGTTAGGGTTAGGTTGATGTTTAGGGTTATTTTTAGGGTTTGATTTAGAGTTAGGTTTAGATCTAGGGTTCCAGAGAGGGATAGCAATAGGGCTAGGGTTAGTCTTATGGTTTGGACTAGGATTAGGCTTCCAGTAAAGTATAGGGTTAGAACTAGGTTTAGGACTAGGGTGAGAGTTAGGCATAAACTGAAGCATGCAAAAATAACCTTATCCGAGAGCCCTTTAGGAGAAAGAAAGGAATATGCATGCACTGAAATTCCTCCCATAATTATTTGGTCAGATTTGTTTGATAATGCATAGGATTCATCATTTATTTTGCCCCACAAAGCTCTCCATGTGTGGTACTTCTAGGATCAATGGTTCTCTAATCAGGTAAGGGTTAGTGTTAGGTTTAGGGGTAGAAATAGGGTTAAATATAGTGTTAGCATGAGAGTTAGTTTTGTTCAAATTTCTTTGATACTTGGAAGGAGTCATCTTTTTCCTAGCCTTAATATGATCCCCAGGTTGGGCATTCTCATTTCAATGGTTTGCTATCAGGGACACTATGTATTTTAAGGTTTCACTTCATATTGACATATATAGGTAAATAAAAATGGAGGTTGAAATCAAACCAGGTTGGTGAAAGCTGCTTGAAACTTCAAACACTGAATCAGTTCTCTGTGGGAACTCTCTGATTTGTTCCTTGTGAAAGTAGCCCTAAGTTGAAGATGGCAAAAACAACTTTATCCAAAAGCCCTTTAGCAGAAAACAGAGTATTTACATGTATTTATACATGAACTGAAATGTCACCCCAATTATTTGGTGTTATTTCTCTGATATTACATAGGATTCATTTGATAGCTTAGCCCACTAGGCTTCCCAAGTTTGGGACTTTTAGTATCAACAGTTTTTCAAACAGGTTAGGGTTTATGTTAAGGTTAATGTTAGGGCTAGTGTTAGAGCTAGTATTAGGGTTAGAGTTAGTTTTGTTCAAATTTATTTGATACTGTGCATGATTCATTTTTCTCCTAACCTTATAATACTCAACATGTTTGGGCCTCCTAGGTTCAATGGTTCACTGTAAGAAGCAGTTTGTATTTTAAAGTTTCAGTTCATTTTGTCCTATTCAGGTAAATGGAAATGGAGCTGGAAATCAAACAGCATTGGTGCTAACATTTTGAAACTTCACACTCCATCAATTCTCTTTGGGCAATCTCTGGTTTGTTCTTGTGAAAGTAGGCCTAAGCTGAAGCAGGTAAAAACAACAATATCCAAGAGTCCTTTAGTAGATAACAGGGAAATATGCATGTACTGATATACTCCATCAACTATTTCGTCAGATTTCTTTGATACTGCACAGCATTCATCACTTAGCTTTCCCCACTAGGCTGCCCAAATTGGGAACTTCTACGACCAAAGGTTCCATAGAAAATTAGGCTTAGGGGAAGAGCTAGGGTTAGAGCTAGTGTTAGGGTTATAGTTAGGTTTATTCAAAATTCTTTGATACTTGGCAGGATTTATCTTTTAGCTAGATTTACTCTGTTCCACAGGTTTAGGCCTTCTCCGTTCACAGGTTTGCTCTCAGGCACATTTTATATTTTAAGATTTCACTTCATTTTGACTAATATGGATAAATTAATGCATCTGAAAATTAAACAGGGTTTGTGTTAGCTGCTTGAAACTTCACATACTCAATCAGTTCTCTTTTGGGACTCTGGTATGTTCATTGTGAAAGAAGACCTAAGCTTAAGCATGCAAAAACAACTTTATCTAAGAGCCATTTAGGAGAAAACAGGAAAATATGCATGTACTGAAATACCTCCCATAATTATTTTGTCATATTTATTTGGTGTTGTATAGGATTCATCACTTAGCATGCCCCAAAAGGCTGCTCAAGTGTGGAAATTCTAGGATCACTGGTTCTCTAATCACATTATGGTTAGGGTTAGGGTTAGGGCTAGGGCTAGAGTTAGAGGTAATTTTAGTGTGAGAGTTAGTTTTTTTTCAAATCTTTGATAATAGGCAGGAGTCATTTTTAATCTAGCCTTAGTATTCTCCCAAGGTATGCTCTTCTCAATTCAATGATTCATTATCATTAACACTTTGTATTTTAAGGTTTCACTTCCTTTTGACACCCTATGGGTAAATGGAAATGGAGGTGGAAATCAAACAGGCATCCTTTTTTCCCAAAATTAACCCTAAACCTAACCATATACATAGCCCTAATCCTAGACCTAAGCCTCACACCAACCCTAGACCTATTTCTAGCCTTAATTTATCCCTAACCCTAATCCTAAACCTAGCCCTAAGACTAACTATAACTCTTGCTCTAGTCCTATTTCTAGTTCTAACCCTCTCCTTACCATAACTCAAACACTAGCACTAACCTTAGCTCTAACCATATCTATAGCCCTAACCCTTGAATTAATCATAACTCTAAATCTACCCCTAAGCCTAAACGCACCCTATCACTAGAAATATCACTAATGCTAATCATAAAACTACCCTTAACTTTGGCCTTAGCCCTAAAACAAAACCGAGTCATAGAACTAACCCTAACCCTTAACCTAAACCAAATCCTAACCCTATATCTAGCCCAAACTTAACCCTAAATCTAGTTCTATCCCTAACACTAAAATGAACTCTGACCCTGACTCTGACCCTAACACTCACCCTAGTTCGAAATATCACCCTAAACCTAAACCTAATTTTAAAACTAGACTTAGCCATAAATGTAACCATAAAACTAGACCTAATTATATCCGTAGTTCTTACATTAGATGTATCCATAACATTAGCCCTAATATAACCCAAAACCTAGCCCTAATCTGAGACCCAACCATAGTTTTAACCCTAACTCTAAAACTAAACCTAGCCCTAAAACTTACCCTAAACCTAACCCTAACTTTAATCCTTGCACTAACCCTAAACCTAACACTAACCCTAGCCAAAACCCTAACCATACCATAGCACTAACCCTAACCCTAACCCTAACCCTAATGCTAAACTTAAGCCTGACCCTAGCAGTATCCCTAACCCTAACATATCCATTACCCTAAACCTAACCTGAACCCTAACCCTAAATATATCATTACCCTAACTCTAACTTTAACTGTAATGCTAACTTGAGTCCGAATCCTAAAATTTAACCTAAAACAAACCCTAACGCTGACCCTGACTGTAAAAATACACCTCCCTCCAAACCTGACCCTAACCCTCATCCTAACCCTTATACTATACCTAGCCATATAACTATCCCAAAAACTATCCCTAACCATAACCCTATACCTGACATTAGCCCTAGCCCTAATGGTAGCCTAACCCTAACACAATCCCTAGCCCTAATCCTAGACATAAAATTAGCTTTAATGCTAACCCTACACATAATCCTATCCCTAAACCTAATTTTGCCCTCACCCTAGCCCTAAACCTAGCTGTAACATCATACCTTACCCTTACCCTACCCCTACCCTAATACTAGCACTAACTCTATCCCTAAATGTAAGCAAAACCCTAACCCTAATGGTAACCCTAGACCAATTCAAAATCTTTAGGCTAATCAAAAACCCAACCCTATAAATAATGCTAACCCTAGTCCTCATTCTAGCTCTAACCCTATCCCAAACACTACCCTAGCCTTTACCCTTATTTTGAACATAACACTAAACCTAGGTCAAAACCTGACCCTAACCCAAAACTAAAACCTAACATTAGCCCTATCAGTAAACTTATACCTAAACCTGGCCCAACCACTAGCCCTAGACCTAAACCTAATCCTAAATCTAACCTTAACTCTAGCCCTAGACATAAACAAAAGCCTAGCACTAGCCCTAACAATAACCCTTAACCTAATGCTAAGACTAACCCTACACCTAGACATAAACCTAGTCCTAATCCTGGCTTTAACCTAAACTTTAATTCCAACCTGAACACTGACCCTGCATTTAACACTAAGCTATCTCTAAACCTGACCCTAACCGAAAACCTAAACCTAACACTAGACCTAGCCATAACCCTAATCCTAAAACTAGCCCTAATCATAATCCTAGGTTTTACATTACCCATAACCCTAACCCTACACCTTAACCTAACACAAAACCTAGAGTGAATCCTAGGCCTAAACCTAGCCCTAAGTGTAACCCTGACCCTAACCCTAGCCCTGATCCTAACCCTCACCCTAGCCTTAGTCCTAAACATTGCTTAAAGCCTAACTCTTACATTAAATATAAACTTAGATCTATCCCTAACTCTAACCCTAACCCTAACCGTAAACTTAACCTTATTCCTAAAACTAGCTCTAAACCTACACATTACCCTGAATCTAAACCAAACCCTATTGATAACACTAGCCGTAACCCTCAACCTAACCCTAAAACTAACTGGAAAACTAACCCTAGACCTAACCCTAAACATAACACTTGCCATAGCCCTAACCCTAGCTCAAACTGAATCCTAAAAATAAACCTACACATAACCATAGCCTTCACACTAACCCTAAAACTAAATCTAACCCTAACCCTAAACCTAAACCTACATCTAACCCTATCCATTACCCTAACTCTTATTCTAAAACTATTGATAACCCTAGCCCTAACCAGAACCCTAAACCTAAACCTACCATAGTCCTATTGCTAGACCTACCACTGAACATAACCCTTGAAATAGCATTAGCCCTAACTCTAGCTCAAAGCCTAACCGTTAACCTAATTATAACAATAGGCCAAACCCTAACCCTAAACCAAGCCCTAATCCTAACCATAACCATAACTCAAACCCTAGCTCAAACTCTATCCATTACCCTAACCATAATCCTAAACCTAATATTAAACCTTGCCATAACCCTAACCCTAACTGTATCCCTAGACCTGATTCTCACCTGAAGCCTCAACCTACCCGTAACACTTACTCAATCTTTGACCCTTAACTAATCCTAGAACAAACCTGGACCCTAACCCAAAACCTAACTCTAGCCCTAATTCTAAACTTAACCCTAGCCTTAACCCAGCTCTAACCCCACCCATTACCCTAACCCTAACAATAAACCACATGATAACCCTAGCCATAACCCTAAACCTACTCTAACCCTAACTGAATACCTAAATCTATAAATAACCATAAACCTAACCCTTACAGTATCCCAACACTAGCTCAAAACCTAACAGTTATGCTAAACCTAACAGTAACCCTGGTCCTAAACCTAAACCTAACCCTAACCCTCACCTGACATCTAAGCCTGTCCACTACCCTTACTCTAATGACAACCCCAGTTATAGCCCTAACCCTAATACTAACCCTAATTCTAGACCTAAACCTAAACACATTAAACCTAAACCTAACCAAGCTTTAGCACTAACCCAGATTAAACCCTAAACTTAATCCTAGCCTAAACCCTAACACTAACCCTAAATCTAGCCCTAATCCTAAACATAACCCTAGCCCTAACCCTAGCTCTACCTCTATCCATTACACTAACAATAACCATAAACCTAATGCTAACCCTAGGCCTAACTCTAAACCTATTCTTAACCTAAACCTAACATGAACACTAAAACTAACCTGAAGCTTAAACCTAACCCTATTTATTACCCTAAACCTAACACTAAACCTAATGCTAATTTGAGCCCTGACCCTAAACCTCAACCTAACCCAAGCCCCAAACCTGAGGTTGACCATTATAATACCACTAGCTCTAAACGTGAACCTTACCCTAAACCTAAGTCTGACACTAGCCATAAACCTTACCCTAAAACTCTCTCTAACTATTAGCCCTAGCCCTAATTATTGCCATAACCCTAACACAAATGCAAGCCCTCATCCTACACTAAACTTAGGCTGATTCTAACCCGAACCCTAACTCTAACCCTATCCCTAGTTCTATCCCTTGCACTAGTTCTGAACGTTGCTATTACCCCATGCCTTCCCCTAAATCTAACCCTAACTCTAACCCTAGAGTTAATCCTTACACTAATACTATACCTGGTTGTAGCCCTAATTTAGCCGTAACCCTAACCATAACAGTAGCACTAAGACTAAATCTAACTGTCGCCCGAGCCCTATTCCTAGATCTAACCCTTTCCCTCACTATAGCCCTAACACTTGCCCTAACCTTAGCCCTAACACTAGACCTAGCCCTAACCGTGGATCAAACAATAACTCTAAATCTAACCCTAACCCTAAGACTAAACCTCAAACTAACACTAGCCCTAACACTAATTCTAATCCTAAAACTACCCCTAACCTAGGCCTAGCCCCCAAAAAAACCCAAGCCATAGCCCTAACTCTAACCCTTAACCTAAACCAAAACCTAATCCTACACCTAGCCTACTTTTAGCCCTAATTCCAGTAATACTCTAACCCTAAAACTAACCTTGACCCTGACTCTGAACCTAACACTAACCCTAGCTCTAAAATCAACCTAAAAGTACACCTAACCCTAAAACTAGACCTCGTCCTAACCCTAAAAGTAGCCCTAAACATAACTCTAGTTCTTACATTAGCCGTAGCTCTAATCCTAGTCCTAACCTAACCTAAAACCTCTCCCTAATCCGAGCCCAACACCTCGTTTTAACCGTAACCCTAACAATAGCCCTAATCATTACCCTAAACCGAACACTAACCCTAAAACTTGCCCTAACCATAAACTTAACCCTAGCCTTAATCCTAACCATAATTCTAGCTCTAACCCTAGCTCTAACCCTATCCATTACCCTAACCATAACCTTAACCCTAATGCTAACCCTAGGATAACCCTAACCCTATCACTAACTCTAACTTTATCCATTACCCTAAACCTAAACTGAACCCTAAACCTAACCATAAACACTACCCTAACATTAACCCTAACTCTAACACTAACTGGAACCCTAACCCTAAACATTAACCTAACCTAAACCTTAACCTGACTGTGACCCTAATAATAACCCTATCTATAAATCTGACCCTAATCCTCAACCTAATCCTTACATTAGAACGAGCCATAATCCTAAACCAAAACTAACCCTAATCATAAACCTACACCTGACTGTACGCCAACCCCTAATCATAACCCTAACCCTAACACAAAACCTATCTGTAATCCTAGCCCTAAACCTAACCCTAATCCTAGCCCTAAACCTAGGCTTAATCCTCATCCTAACCCTAAACCTAACCCTCACCCTATTTTGACCCTCACCCTAAACCTACATATAACATTATACCTTACACTAAACCTAAACATAAACCTATCTGTGAACCTAGGCCTAGCCCTAACACTAACTCTAGCACTAATCCTAGAACTAATTTAACCATCACTCTAACCCTACCCCTAACTCTCACCCAAGCACTAACCCTAGTTCTAAACCTATTCCTTACCATAGCCCAAACCCTAGCCCTAAATATTGCCCCAACACTAGCCCAAAGTTCACCCTAGCTCTAAACCTATACCTAACCCTAACTCAAAAGCAAACCCTAAACCTAAGCCTAAACCTCACCCTAACACTAGGCCTAACCCTAATGGTAATTGGAAAACTAGCCCTAACCCTAGCCCTAGTACTCAAACAAAACATAGTCAAAGGCTTAACCCTAAGCCTTAACATAAACCAAACCCTAAGCCTATACCTCGCCCTAACCTAGCCCTAATTGGAGTTTTAACCCTAACTCTAGAACTTACCCTGACCCTGCTCACACCCTATCACTAACCCTAGCTCTAAACATCACCCTAACCCTAAACCTAAACTGAAAACTAGACCTAGCCCTAACTCTAACCCTAAAACTAGCCCTAATCATAATGCCAGTTCTTACATTAGCCATAGCCCTGTAATAACAGAAAACCTAGCCCTAATCTGAGACCTAAACCTAGCTTTAAATCTAACCCTAAAATTAAGCCTATCCCTATCCCTAACCCTAACACTAGCCCTAATCCTAGCTCTAAACTTATCTCTTACCCTAAGCCAAACCCCCAACTTAATGCTACCGTAGTCCTAACCCTAATCCTTATCCTACCATAAACTATAACTCTAATACTAATACTAACCCTAACCCTCATTCTAGCTCTAACCCTAACCCAAAACCTAACCCTAACCCTGACCCTTATTCTGACCCTAACTCTAATCCTATGTTTAAACCTGACACTAACCATAAACCAAACCCTAACAATAGCCCTATGGGTAACGCTATACCTAAACCTAGACTTAACACTTGACCTAGACAAAAGCCTAATCCTAAATCTAGCTATATCTCTAGCACTAGCCCCAAATAAAAACCTAGCTCTAGCCCTAACAATAACCCTTAAGCTAACCCAAACAATAACCCTACCCTTAGACCTAACACTAGCTCAAATTGTGGCCCCAACTATAAACCTAACCCTAACACAAACAGGGACCCTTCTCCTAACAAAACTGTAGCTCTAAAATTTATACTAACACAAAATCTAGTCATAACCCTAACACTAGAACTAACAATAACCCTAACCCTAACACTAGAACTAACAATAACCCTAACCCTAACACTTACATTGCCCATAGCCTTAACACTAGCCCTAAAACTCACAAAAAACTTAGCCCAAATTTTATCCCTGACCCTAGCCCTAAGTGTAACCCTAACCCTAACCCTAGACCTAACCCTAACCTTAACTCACGCCTTAGCCCTAACCCTAGGTCAAACAAGAACCCTTACCATAAACATAACCCTGGCCCTAACCCTTACCCTAACCCTAATCCTAGCCCTATTCCTAACTGTAACCAAGGCCAAAACCTACTTCTAACTCTATCCATTACCATAAACATAAACCTAATCCTAATGCTAACCCTAGCCCTAAACTTAACACTAATCCTAAACCTATACCTGATATTAACCCTAACATTTGCCCTAGCCCTAACCATAGCTCAAACTCTAACACGTACCCTAAACCTAAACCTAACACTAACCCTAGGCCTAAACCTAACCCTAAACCTAACCCCTCCCATAATCCTAACCATATACCTAGCCCTAAACCTATCCATTAACCTAAACATAAGCCTAACCCAAATGCTAACCCTAGGCCTAACTCTAAACCTATTGCTAACACAAACCCTATCCTTTACCTAACCCTAACCTGAACACAAAACCTAAACCTATCAAATACTCTAACCCTATCCCTAAGCCTAATGCTAATTTGAGCCCTAAGCCTAAACCATAACGTAAACCAAACTCTAAACAAGACACTGACTCTAATAATACACCTAGCTGTAAACCTGACCCTAACCCTAAACCTAACCCTTACACTAGACCTAGCCATAAAACTAACCATTACTGTATCCCTAACCTAACCCTAGACCTGAGATTAGCCCTCTACCTAATTCTTCCCTAAACCTAATACAAACCATAGCCCTAAAGCTAGCCTTAATTCTAACCTGAATTCTAACCCTAGCCCAATTCCTAATTTCAAACCTTGCCTTAGTTCTGAACCTACGTATAACCACATCCCTTTTCCTAACCTTAACCTTAACTCTAACACTATCACTAACCTTAACCCGAGCCCTAACCCTAGGCCTAATACTAAAAATAACTCTAGATCCAATACTAGCCCTAATTTATCACCAACTCTAAACCTAACTTTAAACCTAGTCTTAAGACTAACTCTAATTATCGCCCTAGACCTATTTCTAGTAACCTTATCTGTAACCATAATCATAACACTAGCCCTAACCTTAGCCCTAACACTAACCCTAGATCTAACCATAATTCTAAATCTAACCCTAACCCTAGGCCTAAACCTCACTATACCACTAGCCCAAACACTATTGCTAATCCTAAAACTAGCCCTAACCCAAGCCCTAGACCTAATGCAAAACCAAGCCATAGCCCTAATGCTAATCCTAACCAAAACATAACCGTATACCAGACATTAGCCCTAGTTCTAATTCTTGCCCTAACCTTAACACAAAACCTAACCATACACCTAGCCTTAACCCTATCTCTCATTAAAGTGTTATTCCTAACCCTACAACTAACACTGACCCTGAATCTGATCATAACAATAACTCCATCTCAAACCATCACCCTTAAGCTTAAACTAACACTAATACTAGACTTAGCCATAACCCTAATCATAAAACTAGCCCTTATCATAACCCTAGTTCTTACATTAGCCATAGGCCTAAACCTAGCCCAAAGCTAACCTAAAACTTAACCCTAATCTGAGCCCTAACCCTAGCTTTAAACATCACCCTAACCCTAACCCTAAAACTAATCATAACCCTAGCCTTAATCCTAACCATAACCCTAACCCTAACACTAGCTCTAATCTTATCCATTATCTTAAACCCATCTCTATCCCTAATGCTTACCCTAGGAAAACCTTAACCCTATCCATTACCTTAAACCTAACCTGAACCCTAGACCTAACCATATCCATTACCCTAACCCTAAATCTAACCATAAAACTCATATGAGCCCTAACCCTAAACCTCAACCTAAACAAACCCTGACCCTGACTCTGACCCTAATAATACCCCCAGCTCTAAAACTGACCCTAACCCGCAACATAATCCTTTCATTATACCTAGCCATAAACATAACCCTAAAACTGACCCTAACCATAACCCTAGACATGACATTAGCCCTAGCCCTAATGCTAGGCCTATCACTAACAAAACCATAGCCCTAATCCTGGCCATAAACCTGGCCTTAATCCTAACCCTAATTCTAACATAAGCGCTAACCCTAAATTTACCCGACGTCCTAGGCCTAAACCTAGCTATAACATCATACCATACCCTAACCCTAATCCTAACCCTAGCCCTAAACCAAAACCTAGCCCTAATGCTAACCCTAACTCTAATCTTAGCCCTAATTTAGCCATAACCCAAAATCTAATTATATCCCTAGCCCTAAGACTAACTCTAACTCTCGCCCTAGCCCTATCACTAGTTGTAAAATTTCCCTTACCACAAACCAAAGCCTTGCCCTAACCCTATCCCAAAGCTATTTCTAAACTTAGTCCTAGCACTAAACCCAGATCTAACCCTAACTCTAAATCTAACCCTAAACCTAAACCTAAACCTTACCCTAACACTAGCCCTAACCCTAATGCTGATTTGAAAACTAGCCCTAACCCTAGCCACAGCCCTCAAACAAAACTTAACTATAGCCCTAATCCTAACCCTTAACCTAAACCAAATCCTAATGATACACCTTGTCCTAACTCTATCCCTACAACTAATACTGACCCAGATTCTGACCCTAAAAACCACCCTAGTTCTAAACATCAACTTAACCCTAAATGTAACCCAAACACTAGACCTAGCCCTAACCCTAACCAAAAAACTAGCCTGAATTGTAAAGCCAGTTCTTATATTAGCCATAGCCCTAACCCTAACACAAAACCTAAACCTAATCTGAGATCTAACTCTAGCTTTAACCCAAGCCCTAAATCTAAGTCTATCCCTATCCCTAAACCCATCTCTTACCCTAAGCCAAACCCTCACCCTAATGCTACCCTACTTCTAACCCTAATACTTAGCCTACCCCAAACCCTAACTTTATTACTAGTCCTAACCCTAGCCCTCATTCTGTCTCTAACCCTGTCCCAAAGCCAAAGCCTAACCCTGACCCTTATTCTGACCCTGACACTAATCCTAGGTTAAGCCTGACCCTAACTTTAAACCAAACCCTAACACTAGACCTATAAAACCTATACCTAACCTAAACATAATACTAACCCTAGACCTAAACTTAATCTTAATATAGCCATAACTCTAGCCCTAGCCCCCCAAAAATTCCTATCCCTATCCCTAACAATAACCATTAACCTAACGCAAAGATTAACCCTACCCCTAGACCTAACCCTAGTTCTAATTCTGGCCCTAACCCTTAACCCAATGCTAACCCGAAAACTTACATTTATCCTAAAACAAACCCTGGCTCTAACCCTTATACTAACCCCAAACCTAACCCTAACTATAGAACTCTCCATAACCCTAACTCTAAAATTAGCCATAACCATAAACCAGGCTCTTTCATTAGCCATAGCCCTAACGCTAGCCATGAATCTCACACAAAACATAGCCCTAACCCTAGCTCTAAGTGTAACCCTAACCAGAAATCTAGCCCAAAACCTAACACTAACACTTGCACTAGCCCTAACCCTAGCTCAAATTCTAACCCTTACTCTAAACATAACCCTAGCCCTAAACCTAACCCTAACCCTATCCCTAATCCTAATTGTAAAAGTAGCCCAAATCGTAGATCTAACTTTATCCATTACCTTAAACATAACCCTGACCCTAATGCTAAGCCTAGCCCTAACCATAGCCCTGACTCTAACCCTAACCCTCTCCTTAGACTTAAGCCTAGCTCAACCCCTAACATTTACCCTAACCCTAACCCTAGCCGTAACACTAACCCTATGCCTAGCCCTAACTCTAGCCCTAATCCTAAATTTAACCCAAGCCCTAATACTAGCACTAACCCTATTCATTATCCTAAACATAAGCCTAACCCAATTTCTAACCTTAGGGTAAGCCCTAACCCTATCCCTAACACTAACCTATATTACTCTAAACCTAACCTGAATCCTAAACCTAACCCTATGCATTACTCTAACCATAAACCTCACCCTAACCCTAACCATAAAACTAGCCCTAAATGTAAAGCCAGTTCTTAACCCTAATGCTAATTCAAGCCCTAAAACTACACCTTAACCCAAACCAAACCCTAAACCGACTCTGAACTTAATAATATACCTAACTCTAAAACTTACCCGTACACTAAACCTAACCCTTACACTAGAATTGGCCATAAACCTAACCCTAACACTATCCCTAACCATAACCCTAGACCTGACATTATTCCTAGCCCTAATCTTAGACATAACCCTAACACAAATCCTAGCCCTCATCCTACCCCTAAACCTAGCCTTAATCCTAACCCTCACCCTTACCCTAGCCCTATCCTGAATTTTAAAGCTCGACCAAATCATAAACTTAGATATAACCCCATCACTTTCCCGAAAACTAACTGTAAACCTAACACTAACATTAACTTAAACCTACCTCTAACCGTAGACCTAAACCTAACACTGACCCAAACGCTAATCCTAGCCCTAATTTAGCCCTGACCCTAACCCTAATCCTAGCCCTAAAACTAACTCTCACCCTAGCACTATTTCTATTTCTAACCCTATCTGTTACAGTAACCCTCACACTAGCCCTAACCTTAGCCATAAACCTAGCCATAGCCCTAACCCTAGATCTAAATATAACTATAAATCTAACCCTAACCTTAAGCCTAAACCTCACCATACCACTAGCCCTAACACTATTGCTAATCCTAAAACTAGCCCCAACCATAGCCCTAGCCCTAAAACAAAACCAAGCCATTGCTATAACCCTAAACCTTACCCTATACTAAACCCTACAGCTATAACTAGCCATAAACATAGCTCTAATTCAAGTCCTAGGCCTAAAATTAACGCTGAGCCTGACTCTTGTCCAAACAATAACACTAGCTCTAAATATCACCCTAACCCTATGCTAATGCTAACACCATTCCTAGCCCAAACCCTAACCCCAAAACTAACGCTTATCTTAACACTAGTTCTTATATTGGCCATAGCCCTAACCCTAGCATTAACCCTAATACAAAATTAGAACTAATCCAAGCCCTAATACTAAATTTAACCCTAACCCTAACCCTGATCCTAGCCCAAAACATAACGCTAAACATAACCCAAACCTAGCTGTAACCCTATCCCTTACCCTGAGCCAAACCCTATCCATAATGCTAACCCTAGTTCTAATCCTAATCCTTAGCCTAAACCAAACACTAACCCTATTACTAATCTTAACCCTAGCCCTCATTCTAGCTAGAACCATAACCCAAAACCTAACTCTTAACTTCACCCTTATTCTTACCCTAACACTAATTATAGGTCTAAACCTGACCCTAATCCTATACCGAACCCTTAAATTAGCCCTACCAGAAAACTTATACATAAATCTCACATTATTACTAGCCCCAAACCTAAACCTAATCCTAAATCTAGCAATAACTCTAGCCCTAGACCTAAACAAAACTTAGTCCTATCCCTAACAATAACCCTTAACCTAATCAAAACACTAACCGTACCCTTATACTTAACCTTTTTCTAATTCTGGCTTTCACCATAACCCTAAATCTAACCTGAACATTGACCCGGACACTAACACTAAACTGAGCTCTAAACCTGAAAATAAACAAAAATCTAAACTTAACACTAGACCTAGCCATAACCCTTCCTCTACAACTAGCTGTAATTAGAACCCTAGATCTTACATTACCCATAGCACTAACCTTAGGCCTAAACCTAACACAAAACCTAGCACTAATCCGTAGCCTAAACCTACCATAAGCATAACCCTCACCCTAACCCTAGCTCTAACCCTAACCCTAAACCTAACCCTCACTTTAGTCCTTACCCTAGCTCAAAACCTAACCCTTAGCTTAAACATAAACCTAGCCCTATACCTACCCATAATCCTAACCCTAGCACTAATCCTAAACTTAACCCTAGCTCTAACCCTAGCTCTAACCCTAGCCATTACCCTAACTCTAACCCTAACAGTAATGATAACCCTAGCCATAAACCTAACTGAAACCCTAACACAAAACATAAACCTAACACTAGACCTAACCCTAAACCTAACCCTTGCTTTAGCCCGAACCCTAACTCAAACTCTAACCCTTACCCTAAACCCAAGAGTAAACCCAGCCCTAAAACTAAACACTAAACCTAAACTTAACCCTAAAGCTAACCTTACATCTAACCAAATCTATTACTCTTAGCATAACCCTAAACCTAATGAATACCCTAGCCCTAACCCTAACCCTATCCCTGACCATAACCATAACCCTAAACCTAGACCCAACCCTAAACCTAACCCTGAACCTAGGAATAACCAAGCTCAAAATCTAACCCTTAATCTAAACCTAATCCTAACCCTACCCTAAGCTAGGGTTACTAGCCTTAACCCAAACCCTAACCCTAAATCTAGCCCTAATCTTAACCATAAATTTAGCCCTAATCCTGGCTCTAACCCTATATTTTACCTTATGATAATTCTAATCCCAATGCTAACTCTAGGCTTAACCCTAACCTTATTGCTATCCTGAAACCTCTCTATTATCCTAAACCTACCGTGAACCCTATACCGAACCTTTCTATTATCCTAACCCTAACCCTAATGCTCATATGAGCCCTATCCCTAAACCTAAACCTAAAACAAACCTTAAACATGATCCTGACCCTAAAAATCCACTTAGGCCTAAACCTGACCCATACCCTAAGCCTAACAGTTACACTAGACCTAGACACAAACCTAACCCTAAATCTACCCCTAAATGTAAAACTAGACCTGACATTATTCCTAGCCCTAATTCTAGACCTAAACCTACAACAAGCCCTTGCCCTCATCCTAGCCATAAACCTAGCCTTAATCATACCCTAACCCTAAACATAGTCCTAACTCTAATTCTAACCCTGACCCTACCTCTAAACCTAGCTATAACAACATCCCTTACCCTAAACATAACCATAACCCTAGTCCTAATGCTAGGCTAAACTGAACACTAACTCTAGCCCTAACCCTAGCCTTAATTTAGACCTATCCCTTAAACTAATCATAATCCTACCCCTAAGACTAAATCTAACTCTCGACCTAGACCTATCCCTACTTCTAAACATATCCATTACTATAACCTTAACCCTAGCCCTAACCCTTGCCCTATCATTAGACCTAGCCCTAACCCTAAATCTAATGCTAACTCCAAATCTAACCATAACCCTAAGCCTAAGCCTAACACTAACACTAGCCCTAACCCTAATGCTAATCATATAACTTGAGCTAACCCTAAACCTAGGACTAAAACCAAACTGAGCCATACCCTAACCATAAAACTTAACTTAAACCAAACCCTAACACTACATGTAGACCTAATGTAGCCCTTTTTCATTTCCTAATTTTAACCTTAAAACTTACCCTGACCCTGACTCATATCCTAGCACCCACTCTAGCTCTAAACACCACCCTAAACTTAAATGAAACCCTAAATGTAACGGTAGCCCTAATTCAAGTCATAAACTTAACCTTAAAACTAACCCTGACCCTGACTCATATCCTAACTCACCCTAGCTCTAAACACCTCCCTCACCTTAAACTGAACCCTATCAGTAACCCTAGCCCTTATTTGAATCCTAAACCTAACCCAATACTAACCCTGACCCTGACTCTGACCCTAACCCTAATCAGAGCACTAACTTCACCCAATACCTAACCATAATCTTAGCCATAACCAGAGATTTAAACCTAATCCTAACCCTAACCCTAGCCTTAATCATAATCATAATCCTAGCCCTAACCCTAGCTCTAACCCTATCCATTGCCATAACCATAAACCTAACCTTAATGCTAACCCTAGGCCTAAACTTAACCCTATCCCTAATCCTAAACCTATCCATTATCATAAACAAAACTTAAACCCTAAACCTCACCCTATCATTACCCTAACACTAACTCTACTGCTAAATCTAGCCCTAACTTTAAATCTTAATCTATCCCAAACTCTAACTCAGACCCTGACCCTTAAAATACCCCTAGATCTAAACCTAACCCTTACACTACAAGTAGCCATACACCTAACACCAAAACTATCTATAACCAAAACCAGAGACCTGATATTAGCCCTAGCCCTAATCAAAGCCCTGACCCTAAAATAAACCATAGCCCTCACCCTAGCCCTAAACCTAGCCGTATTCATAACCCTAACCCAAACCATTACCCTAACCCTAATTCTAACCCTCACCCTATCTCTAAACCTAGCTATAATGCCATCCCTTAGCCTATACTTACCTTAACCCTAACCCTAAACCTAGGCCTAAGCTGAACACTAACCTAGCCCTAATTCTAGCCCTAATTTAAACCTATCACTAATCCTAACCCAAACCTTGGCCCTAAGACTAACTCTAACTAGTCCCAACCCTAGTTTTATCCTATCCCTTTCTGTAACCCTAACCCTAGCCCTAATACTAGGCATAAACCTTGCCTCATCTATATTCCTAGTCCTAACCCTAGAACTAACCCTAACTCTAAATCTAAAACTAAACCTAAGCCTAAGCCTAACCATAACACTAGCCCTAATCCTAACACTAATCATAAAACTAGGTCTAACCATAAACCTAGCAGTAAAACAAAAGCAAGCAATAGCCCTAACATAAACCTTAACTTACACCAAACACTAGCATACACCTAGACCTAACCCTAGCCCTAATTCGAGTCCTAACCTTAACCTTAGTAATAACCCTGACTCTGACTCACATCCTAACACTCACCCTAGCTCTAAACACCACCCTAACTTTAAACCAAATCCTTATAGTACCTCCAGCATTATTTCGAGTCCTAATCCTAAAACTAAAAATAACTCTGATCCTGATTATGAACCTAACACTAACAGTAGCTCTAAATATTACCCTAACCTTAAACCTAATCCTAACATTAGAGGTTTAACCCCTAACCATAACCCAAAAATTAACCCTAATTGTAACCCTAGTTCTTACATAAGCTGTTGCTCTAACGCTAGCCCAAACCTAACACAAAGCTAGACATAAACCGAGCCCTAAACCTAGCTTTAACCCTAACCCTTGCCCTAACCCTAGCCCTAAAACTAGCTCTAACCCTATCCCTTACCTTAAGCCAAACCCTAACCCTAATGCTAACCCTAATCCTTAACCAAACCCAAACCCTAACCATATTACTAGTCCTAACCCAAGCACTCATTCTAGCTCAAACCAAACCCCAAACCCTAACCCTAACCCTGACCCTTATTCTGACCCTAACACTAATTGTAGGTCTAAACCTGAACCTAACCCTAAAGAGAATCCTTACACTAGCCCTACCAGTAACCTCATACCTAAACCTAACCCTAACACTAGCTCTAGACCTAAACTTAATCCTAAATCTAGTGATAAATCTAGCTCTCAACCTAAAAAAAAATTTTAGTCCTATCCTTTACAGTAACCCTTAACCTAATCCAAACACTAACCCAATCCCTATAGCTAATCTTGTCCTAATTCTGGATTTCACCCTAACCCTAACACTAACTTGAACCCTGACCTTGACACTAATGCTATACCAAGCTCTAAACTTGATAATAAACCAAAAATTACACTTTACCCTAGACTTAGACATAACTCTTACCCTGAATCTAGCCATAATGAGAACCCTAGATCTTACATTACCCAAAGCACTAACCATAGGCCTAAACATAACACAAAACCTAGCTCTAATCCGAGGCCGAAACCTACCATAAGCATAACCCTCACCCTAACGGTAGGCCTAATCCTAACCCTAAACCTCATCTTAGTTCTAACGCTAGCTCAAAGCCTAAACATTAGCCTAAATATTACTCTATCCCTATCCCTACCCATAACCCTAACCCTAGTCCTAATCCTAACCTTAACCCTAGCTCTAACCCTAGCCATTACCTAACTCTAACCCTAACCATAATGATAACCCTAGCCCTAACTCTAACATTATTGTTAACCCTAATCCTAACCCTAACACTAAAACTAACATTAAGCTTAAGCCTAGCCATAAACCTAACCATAAGAAGAACCATAACACTAACACTAACCCTAAACCTAACCCTAAACTTAACACTAAACCTAACAGAAACCCGATTCCTAACCCTAACACTAACCCTAACCCAACCCTAACCCTAACACTAACACTAACCAGAACACTAACCCTAACCTAACACTCATTCTAAACCTAACCCTAGCACATAGCCTAACTGAAACTCTAACCCTAAGAAACCCTAAGTCTAACACTAAACCTAACACTAACCCTAACCATAACTCTAAACCTAACTCTAAAACTAATCCTAACCCTAAACCTAACCCTAACCCTAATACTATCCCTAAACCTTACCCTAACACTAAATCTAACACTAACCCAAACCCTAACACTAACCCTAAAAATAACCCTAACCCTAACTCTAATCATAATCCTAACCCTAACCCTAACCCTAAACCCAAACCTAACAAAAACCATAACCCTAAACCTAAACCTAACCATAACTAAACCCTAACCCTAACCCTAATTTTAATCCAATCCCTATCCCTAACCATATTACTAACCCTAAAAGTAACATTAAAACTAACACTAAACCTAACCTTAACTCTAATTCAAACAATAACCTAACCGTAACCCTAAACTTCAACCTAAATCTAACACTAAACCTAACACTAAACCTAACCTTAAACATAGCACTCAACCTAACCCTAATCCTAACACTACCCCTAACCCTAACGCTACCCCTAACCATATCACTGACACTGACACTAATTCTAATTCTAACCTAACCCTAAACTTAACAATGACCTATACCCTAACCTAACCTTAACCCTAAGACTAATCCTAACCATAACCCTAAGGTTAACATAACACTAACCCTAAACCTAACACGAAACCTAACTCTAACCCTAACCCTAACACTAAACCTCAACCTATACCTAAACTTAAACTATTGCTAACCCTAACCCTAACACTAACACTAAAACTAACCCAATCCATACACTAACCCTAACACTAATCCTAACACAAGACCTAATCCTAACCCTAACACTAACCCTAAAACTAACCCTAACCCTAACCCTAACACTAATCCTAAATCTAACCCTAACACTAACATTAACTTAACAGAAACCCTAACACTAACCTTAACACAAACCATAACCCAACCCTAAAACTAACCCTATTACTAAAACTAACACAAACCCAAACACTAACACTAATTCTAAACCTAACCCTAACTCTAATCCTACATATAACACTATCCTAACACTAACCCTAACACTAACACACATCCTAACCTTAACACTAATCCTAAAACTAACCCTAAACCTCACAGTAACCCTAACCCTAACCCTATCCCTAATCCTAACTGTAAACCTAACCCTAATTCTACCTTAAAACTAAAAAAAAATTTCTATGTCTAATCCTAACTCTAAAACTAAACCAAACACTAACCCTAAACTTAGCACTAATCCTAACTTTAACCCTAAACCTAAAGCTATCACTGAACCTTACCCTAACATAACCCTAACCCTAACCCTAACTCTAACCCTAACCCTAACACTAAACCTTACCCTAACCATAAACCTAAACCTAACCCTAAATCTAACCCTAATCATAACACTAAACCTAACTCTAACCGTTACCATAACACTAACTCTGACACTACCCTTTACACTAACACTAACCCAAACTCTAAAAATAAGTATAACACTAAAAATAACTGTAACCTTAAACTAAACCTAAATCTAATGCTAATCCTAATCGTAACCCTAACACTATCCCTAAAACAAAACTTAACATAAACCCTAACCTTAAACCTAAACCTAACTCTAACCATAACCCTAAATCTAACCATAAATCTAAAACAAACACTAACCCTAAACTTAACCCTAAACGTAACCCTAATCCTAATTGTAACCCTAACAGTAAATCTAACCCAATACCTAACACAAACCCTAAGTCCAAACCTAAACCTAACACAAACACAAACCCTAAACCTAAAACTAACCCTAACACTAACCCTAACCCTAACACTAACCCTAAACCTAACCCTAACCCTAATACTAATCCTAACTCTAAACCTAACCCAAAACATAACCCTAACACTAACCCTAACATTAAACATAAACCTAACCATAACCCTAACCCTAAAACTAATCCTAACCCTAACAGTAACCCAATCACTAACCCTAAACCTAACAGTAACTCTAATACTAACCATAAACCTAACCATAATGCTAACCCAAACACTAACCTTAACCATAACACAACCCTAACACTAAACCTAACCGTTACACAAACACTAACACTAACCCTAACTGTAACAGTAACCCTAACACTAACCCTAACCCTAACCCCAAACTAAAATTAATTGTAACCATAATCCCAACCTGAACCCTAACTGTAACATTAAAACTAACCGAAACCCTAAAAAAAACACTAAATCTAACCCTAAACCTAACCATAATCTTACCTGTAACACAACCTTAACAGTAAACATAACCCTAACCATAATCCTAACAGTAATACTAACCCTAACACTAACCCTAAACCTAACCCAAACACAAAACCTAACTGTAACCATAAACCTAACCCTAACACTAACCATAAACCTAACACTAACACTAACCCTAACCCTTAACCCAAACCTAACCCTAATCCTAACCCCAGCCCTAATCCTAATGCAAACCTTAAGTATAACCCTAACCCTAACACTAACCCTAATTTTAACCCTAATACTAACAGTAATAGAAACACTAACCCTAACCCTAACAAGAACCTTAACCCTAAAACTAACACTAACCCTAACCTACCCCTAACCATAAAACTAACACTAACTCTAAGTCTAAACCTTACTGTAATCCTAATACTAAACCTAAACCTAATTTTAACCCTAAAAATAACCCCAATCCTATCCGTAACCCTTACACTAACCCTAACCCTGACCCCAAAGAAAGCCTACCCCTAAACTTAACCCTAACACACACTCTAACCCTAAAACTAAAATTAAACCTAACATTAACCCTAACCCTGTTAATAACCCTAACCATAAACCTAACCCTAACCCTAAGCCTAACACTAACATTAACCATAACACTAACCCTAAACCTAATACTAACCCTTCCCGTAATCCTAAATATTATCTTAAACCTAACACTAACCCTAAACCTAACCATGATCCTAACATTAATTCTAACCTTAACCCTAACCCTATACTTAATCCTAACAGTAATCATAACCCTAAACCTAATCATAACACTAACCCTAACACAAAATTTAACACTAACATTAACACTAACCCTATTCTAATCCTAACTGTAACCCTAACCCTAACAATAACCCTAACCCTAATCCTAATTTAAACCTTAAATCTAACCCTAACACAAAACCTAAACCTAACCCTAACCCTAATAACCTTAACCTTAAAACTAACCCTATCACTAAACTTAACCCTATGCCAAACACTAATCATAATATTAAACCTAAACCTAACCCTAAACCTAACACTAACTTTAAACCTATACCTAACCCTAACACTATAATAAACACTAACTCTACACCTAACATAAACACTAACACTAAACCTAACCCTAACCCTATCCCTCACCCAAAACCTAACCCTAACCCTAACACTCACATAACCCTAAAACTAACATGAACACTAATTCTAACCCTAACAGTAGCCCTAACCCTAATACTAACCATTATATTAACAATTACACGAACCTTAAAATTAACCCTAACCCTAAACTTTAACCTAACCCTAACCCTAAACCTAAGCCTAACCCTAAAATAACCATAATCCAAACCGTAACTCTAAGTGTAACCCTAACCCTAACACTAACACAAATACTAACCCTAACCCTAACTCTACCCTAACACTAACACTAGTCATAACAATAAACCTAACAATAAACCTAACCACAAACCTAATCCTATCACTAATTCTAACCCTAATCATAAACCCAAACCTGACCCTAAACCTATACCTTACCATAACCCTTACCCTAACATTACACTAAACCTAACTCTACCCATAACCCTAACACTAACATTAAATCTAACTCTAAAACTAATCATAATCCTAAAACTAAACCTAACCCTAATTCTAACCATAAATATAACCCTAGTCTTATTCATAACCCTAACACTAAACCTAAACCTAAATCTAAGACTAAACTTAAACCTAACACAAACCATAAACCTAATCCTAACCATAACAGTACACCTAACACAAACCCTTATCCTAACTCTAACCTAACCCTAAACCTAACCCTTACCCTAACACTAATCCTAACCATAAAGCTAACACTAACACTAATAATAAATGTAAACCTAACCCTAACCATAACAGTAAATCTAACCTTAATTTTAACCTTAAAAATACCCCTAATCTGATCCATAACCCTAATATTAAAATTAACCCTAACCCCATCACAAACATAACCCTAACCCTAATCCTAACACTAACACTCACCCTAACCCGAACTGTAACAAAAACCCTAATTCTAACATTGACACTAATCCTAAACCTAATCCTAAGCATTACCTTAAACCTAACATTAACCCTAAACTTAACCATAACCCAACCCTAAAGTTAATCCTAAACCTAAACCTAATCCTAACACTAACCCTAACACAAAATTTAACCCTAACATTAACTGTAACCCTAACCTACTCCTAACTTTAGCTCTAAACCTAACAATAAATCTAACCCTAATCCTAAATCAAACCCTAAACCTAACCCTAACACTAACCCTAACACTAACCCTAACCCTAACACTAACCCTAACCCTAACCCTTACTCTAACACTGAACTTAACCCTAAACCTAAACCTATCACTAAACCTAACCCTATCCGTAACCACAACCATGAAACTAATCTTAAATCTAAATATTACCATAACACTAACTCTAACCCTAACCTTAATACTAACCATAACCATAACACTAATATTAACCCAATCCTAACCCTAACACAAACCCTAACCCTAACCCTAAACCTAACCCTAATCCAAACCTAACACAAACCCTAACCCTATCCCTAAATCTAATCCTAATCCTAAGTGTAACCGTAACAATAACACTAACCCTAATACTAACCCTAATACTAACACAAACACTAACACTTACCCTAACCCTATCCCTAAATCTAACCCTAATCCTAAGTGTAACCGTAACAATAACACTAACCCTAATACTAACACAAACACTAACACTTACCCAAACACTAACCCTAAACTTAATCCAAATTCTAACCCTAACACTAACACTAAACCTAATTCAAACCTAATTCTAACCATAACCCTTACCCTAACCCTAAACCTAACATGAACACTAACCCTAACTATAAACCTAAATGTAAAATTAACCCTAACACTAACCCTAACCCTAACCCTAAACCTAAGACTAACCCTAACCATAACCATAAAAATAACACTAACCCTAACACAATCCATGACCCTATATCCAACCGTACCTTATCCGTAACCTAAACCTAACCCTAACCCTACCCCTAACACAAACGCTACCACTAACCCTAAGACTAAACCTAACACTAACCCTAACCCTAAACCTAACCCTAATTTAAAACTAACCCTAAACCTTACCCTAACCCTTTCCCTAACCCTAACACTAACACTAACCCTAACATTAAACCTAACACTAACACTAACAATAACCCTAATACTAACTTTAACCATAACACTAAACCTATTCCTAACACTATCCCAAACACTAAACTTAACCCTAACCCTAAACACAAACTGAAACCTTACCCTAACCCTAACCATAACCCGAACACTCACCCTACCCTAAACCTAAACCTTAAACTAACCCTAATCCTAACCCTAACCCCAACCCTAACCATAATCCTCACCGTAATTCTAACACTAACCCTAAATCAAATTGTAAACCTAAATCTAACCCTAATCCTATCTGTAAACCTAATCCTAATCTTACCCCTAACCCTAACACAAACCCTAACCTTAACCTTAACACCAAAACTAACACTAACCCTAACCCACAACCTAATCATAATTCTAAAACTAACCATAACCCTAAACATAATCCTAAACCTAACACTAACCCTAACCTTAATCATAACCCTAACCTTATCAATAACACCAAACGTAAACCTAACCCTAATGGTAAACCTAACCCTAAACCTAACCCTAAACCTTAACTTAACCCTAACCCTAACCTGAACACTAAACCTAATCCTAAACCTAAAAATAAATCTAACCCAATCCTAACGCTAACACTAACCCTAAACCTAACAGTAACCCTAACACTAACCCCAACTCTATACCTAAGTCTAAATCCAACCCTAATTTTATTGGTAACCCTAACCCTAATCCTAACACTAATTCTAACACAAACCCTACCCTAACCCTAACACTAACCCTAACCCTAAACCAAAACCTTACACAAAAACTAATTTTAACCCTAAACCAAACACTAACCCCAAAACTAACCCTAACCATAACACTAATTTTACATTAACCCTAACCCTAACCATAACTCTAAACATAACACTAACCCTAACCTTAACCCTAACACTAACACTAACCCGAAACATACACCGAACCCTAACACTATCTCCAAACTAACCCTAACACTAACCCTGACTATAACAAGAACCTAACTTTAACCCTAACCCTAACAGTAACCCTAATGCCAACACAAACTCTAAACATAACACTAAACCTAACCATAACCCTAACCCTAACAGTAACCCTAAACCTATACCTAACCCTAACACTATCCCTAACCATAACCCCAACCCTAACCCTATCATTAACCCTAACCCTAAAACTAAACCTAAACCTAACACTACCCATAACCCTAATCCTCTCCATTACACTAAAATTAACCCTAAACCTAACCCTAAACCTAATCATCATCCTAACACTAACCCTTACTCTAACAATAACACTAACCGTAACATAACCCTAAGACTAACACTAAACCTATCACTAAACCTAATCATAATACTAACCTAACCCTTACTCTAACACTAACAGTAACCATAACATAACCCTAAGACTAACCGTAAACCTAACCCTAACCCTAACCATAACACTAAGCTTAACCATAACTCTAACCCTAAACCTATATTTAACTGTAATTCTACCCCTAATCCTACCCTTAACCCTAACCATAAACCTAAGCCTAACACTAACACTAACACAAAACTTAACCCTTACCATAACCCTAACACAAACCATTACCATAACTGTAAAAATAACACTAACACAAACCCAAAATTTGTCACTATCCCTAACACTATCCCTAACCAATACCCTAACCTAACACCAAACCTAACCCTAACCCTAAACCTAACATGAACCCTAACCATAACCCTAACATTAACCATAACACTAAACCTAAAACTAACTCTAAACCTAACCCTAATTCTAACATTAACACTAACCCTAAACCTACGCCTAACCCTAACCCTAATCCTAACCCTAAAACTAACCCTAACATAAACCATAATGCAAACCATAACACTAACACTAAACCAAAACTTAACCAATATCCTACCCATAAACCTAACCCTAAGACTAACCGTAACCCTAAACCTAACACAAATCCAAGTCCTAATCCTAAAATTAACCCTAACCCTAATCCTAACCCTACCAGTAACCATAACATTAACCTTAATGCTAATCCTAATCCTAATTGTAAACCTAACCCTAACACTAATGCTAACCTAACACAAAACTTAACACTAACACTAACACTAACCCTTACCCTAACTCTAACCCTAACCCTAACACTTACTCTAACCATAATTCTAACCCTAACCCTAACACTAGCACTAAAACTAACCCTAACCCTAACCCTAAACCTTATCATAAACCTCACTCTAAATCAATCACTAACCCTAAACCTAATCCTATCATTAAGCCTAATACTATCCCTAACCTTAAACATAACCCTAACCATTACATTAACACTAACACTAATGCTAAACCTATCACTCAACTTTATTCTAACTCTTAACTTGACACTGAAACTAACTCTAAAACTAACCCAAACCCTAATTCTAACTCTATGGCTAACCATAACCCTAACACTAACCCTAATCCTAATTCTAACCCTAACCCTTACCCTAACACTAAAACTAACCCTATCCCTAAATCAAAATATAACACTAAAAATCAACTTAAACCTAACCTAATCTTAACCTTATCCCTAGCCCTTACCTAATTTCTAACCCTATCCATTAAACTAAAGATAACCCTAACTCAAATGCTAACCCTAGGCCCAACACTAAGACTATTGCTAACACTAATCCTATCCATTACTCTGAATCTAACCTGAACCCTAAACCTAACCCTAACACTAATTCAATTCTTAACCCTAAACCTTAACCTAAACCAAACTCTACCCGGACCCTGACCATAATAATACACCTAGCTTTAAAACTGACCCTTACCCTAAACCTAACCCTTACACTAGACATAGCCATAACTTAATTCTAAAACTAACACTAACCATAAACCTATACCTAAAGTTAACCCTAGTCCTAATCCTAGCCCTAGCACTAACACAAATTCTCATCCTAGCACTAATACAAACCCTAGCCCTAACCCTAATTCTAACCCTTGCCCTAGCCCTAAACCTAGCTATAACCCCATCCCTTCCCCTAACCCTAGCAATAACCCTAAATCAAACACTAACCCTAACCCTAGCCCTAACCCTAGGCCTAACCCTAACAATCACCCTAGCACTTAATTTAGACCTAATTTAGCCCTAAACCTAAACCTAACCCTAATCCTAGCCCTAAGACTAACTCTAACTCTTCCATAGCCCTATTTCTAGTTCTAACTCTATCCGTTACTATAACCCTAACACTAACCCTAAACTTAGCCCTAAACCTAGCCATAGCCCTAAACCTAGATATAACCATAACAATAAATCTAAGCCTAAACCTCATCATACCACTAGCCTTAACACTATTGCTAATCTTAAAGTAGTCCTAATCCTAGCAGTAGCTGTTAAACAAAACTGAGCCAAAACCCTAACCCTAACCCTAACCAAACCATAATTTTAGACATGACATTAGCCCTATCTCAAATTCTTACCATAACCCTTAAACAAACTCTAATGCTACACCTAGCATCAACCCTAGCTCTAATCGAGTCTATCCCTAACTCTGATCAGTAGCACTGATCCTGATCCTGATGGTAAAAATAACTCTATCTCTAATCATCACACTGAACCAAAACCTAACGTAAAAACTTGACTTAGACATAATGCTAAACTTAACACTATCCCTAATCATAAACCTAGTTCTAACATTAGCCGTAGTCCTACATAGCCCTAACCTAACCCAGAACCTAGCCCAAATCAGATCCATGACCCTATATTTAACCCTATCCCTAACTCTAACTCAAGCCCTAACAATTAACCTAAACCTAACCATAAAACTATACTTTGTCCTAACCCGAAATCTAATCCAAACCTTTGCCCTAATCCTACCTATAATCCTAGTCCTATCCATAGCTTTAATCTTATCCATTAATCAACCCATAACCCTAACTCAATTCTAACCCTAGGCCTAACCGCAACCATAGCCTTAACCTAACCATAATCCTAGCCTTAACTGTAGCTCTAATCCAATCTATTACCCTAACCATAAATCTAACCGAATTCTATCCCTAGTCTTAAACCTAACGTTATCCCTAACCTAAACCTGTCCATTACTCTAAATCTAATCTTAACTCTCAACCTAACCATATTCATTATTCTAACCCTAACATTAACCCTAATGCTAATTTGAGCTCTAAGCCTAAACCGTAACCTAACCCATACCCTAACCCTGACTCTGACCCTAATAATACTCCTAGCTGTAAATCAGACCCTAAACCTAAACCTAACACTTACAATAGACCTGGCCATAATCCTTACCCTAAAACTATCCCTAAACATAACCCTAGACCTGACTAGCCCTATCCCTAATCCTAGCCCTAACCCTAACAAACTCCTAGCCCTAATACTATCCCTAAGCCTAGCCTTAATCATAACCTTAATATGAACACGAACCCTAACTCTAATTTTATGCCTTGCCCTAGTACTAAATGTAGCTGTAACATGAAATCTTACCCTAACTCTAATGCTAAACCTAACCCAAGCCCTAAAACTAGGCCTAAACCTACCACTAACCATAGCACTAATCCTAGCCCTAATTTAGCCCTAAGCATAAACCTAACACTATCCATAGCATTAAGACTAACTCTATCTCTCGCCCTAACGCTATCCCTAGTTCTAATCCTATACCTTACCATAATACAAACCCTATCCCTATCTGTAGCCCCAATCCAATCCCTAACCTTCACCCTAGCCCTAAACCTGATTCTAACCCTAAAACTTACTATAACACTAGCCCTAATCCTAATGCTAATTGGAAAACTAGCCCTAACACTACCCTAGCCCTAAAACAAAACCGACCCAGACCCTAACCCTAACTCTTAAGCTAAACCAAACCCTAACATTAGACCTAGCCCTTAAAATAGCCCTAATTTGAGTCTGAAACCTAATCCTAGAAATAACCCTGACCCTGACTCAGACCCTACCAGTAACCCTATTCTCTAAACATTGACCTAATGCTAAAACTAGAACTAGCCCTAATCAAAATCCTATTCTTTCTTTAGCTGTAACCCTAATGCTAACACAAATCCTAGCCTTATTCTGAGCCCTAATTTTAGGTTTAACCCTAAACCTAACACTTACCCTAACCCTAATCCTAAACTTAACCCTAACCCTACCTATAAACCTATCCCTTACCCTAAGCCAAATCCTCACCCTAATGCTACCCTAGTCCTAACCATAATTCTCAGCCTATACCAAACCCTAACTCTATTCCTAGTCCTAAACCTAGCCTTCATTCTAGCTCTAACCCTAACTCTAACAATGACTTTTATTCTGACCCTAACACTAACCTTAGATCTAAACCTGACCTTAACCCTAAACTGAACACTAACTCTACCTCTACCAGTAAACCTATACCTAAACCTAACAGTAACACTAGCACTAAACCAAACCGAATCCTAAATAGAGTTATAAATCTAGCCCTAGACCTAAACAAAAACCTAGCACTAGCCCTAAAAATAACCCTTAACCTAACGTAAACACTAAACCTATCACTAGATCCTAATTGTGGCCCTAACCCTAAAACTAAACCTAACCCAACAATAACCCTTAATCTAAGAGAAACCCTTGCCCTAAACCTTATCCTAAAAGAAAACCTAACCCTAACACTAGACTTATCCAAAACTCAGACCCTAAAACTAGCCACAACCATATCCCTCATTCTTACTTATCCAAAGCCTTAACTTTAGCCTTAAACATCACACAAATCCTAGCCCTTATCTGAGCCCTAAACCTAGCCCTAATCATAACCCTAAACATAACCTTAGACCTAACCCTAATGCTAACCCTCACCCTAGCCCTTAGCCTAGTTCAGACTCTAATCCTTAGCCTAAAGATAACCCTAAACCTAAAGATAACCCTAAACCTTAAGATAACCCTAAACCTAAACCTAACCCTAGCCTGGACTCAAACCCTAACACTTGCCCTGGCCCTAACTCTAGCTCAAATGCCTACACTTACCCTAAACCTAGCCCTAACATTAACCCTAGGCCTAACTCTAACCCTAACCCTAAACCTAACCTTAACCCTAGTCATAATTTTAGTGCTAACCGTATCCATTACCCTAAAGAAAAGCCTAAATGAAATGCTAACCCTAGGCCAAACGATAACCCTATCATTAACACTAACCTTATCCATTAGTCTAAACCTAACAGGAATGATAAACCTAATTCTATCCATAACCCTAACCCTAACCCACCACTAATTCAAGCATTAACACTAAATCTTAACCTGAACCAAACCCTACCTGACCCTGACCCTAATAATACACCTAGCTCTAAACTTGACCCTTACCCTACACCTAAACCTTACACTAGACATAGTCATAATCTAACACTAAAAGTAATACTAACCATAAGCCTAGACCTGACATTAGCCCTAGCCGTAATCCTAGCTGTAGCACTAACACAAACCCTCAGCCTAGCTCTAAACCTAGTCTTAATCCTAACCCAAACCCTAACCTTAGTCCTAACCCTAATTCTAACCCTCGCCCTAGCCTTAAATCTAGCTATAACCCTATGGCTTACCCTAAACCTAATCCTAATCATAACACTAACACTAACACTAACACTAGGCCTGATGCTAACAATAACCCCATCACTAATCCTAGTCCTAATTTAGCCCTAAACCTAAACCTACCCCTAACCTTAGCCCAAAGACTACCTCAAACTCTCACCCTAGTCATATTTCTAGTTCTAACCCAATCTGTTACCATAACCCTACATTAAGCTTAAACATAGCCCTAACCCTAGCCATAGCCCTAAACCTAGATCTAACAATAAAAATAAATTTAAGCCTAAACTTCACTCTACCACTAGCCCTAACACTATCACTAATCATAAAACTAACCCTAATGCTAGGCCTAGTTCTAAAACAAAATTGACAGTAGCCCTATACCTAACCCTAGCCTAACCTTAACCCTAGACCCTGACATTAGCCCTATCCCTAGCTCTAATCCTAGTTCTAAGCCTAGACTTAATCCTAACCTTAATTTTAACCCTAGCCCTAACCTTTATTGTACCCTTGTCCTAGCACTGAACATAACTGTAACATCATACCTTACACTAACCCTAATGCTACCCTAACCCAACCCTAAAACTAGGCCTAAATAGAACCCTAGCACTAATCCTAGCCATAATTTAGCCCTAACACTAAACCTAACCCTATCCCTATCCCTAAATTAATCCTGTTCTAAGCCTAGCCTTAATCCTAACCATGATCTTAACCCTAGCTCTAACACTAATTTTATCTTTTGGCCTAGCACAAAATATTGCTATAATATCATACCTTACCCTAACCATAATGCTAACCTTAACCCTAGCCCTAAACCTAGGCCTAAACCTAACACTAACCCTAGCATTAATCCTAACACCAATGCTAATTAGAAAACTAACCCTAAACCTACCCTAGCCCTAAAACAAAATGGAACCACAACACTAACTTTTAACCTTAACCAAACCTTAACCCTACACCTAGCCCTAAACCTAGTCCTAATTTGAGTCCTAACACTAACCCTAGAAATGACCCTGACTGTGACTCGTACCTTAACACTAACCCTAGCTCTAAACATTTCTTAATGTTAAATCAAGAACTAGCCCTAATCAGAAACCAAGATTTTTCATTAGCCATAGCTGTAAAGCTAACACATATCCTAGCACTAATCCGAACCCTAACCCTAGGTTTAACTCTAAGACTAACCATAAGCCGAAACCTATCACTAACCCTATCCCTAATCCTAACCCTTCATCTAATTCTACCCCTTACCCTAAGCAAAACCCTCACCCTAAGGCTACCCTAAGTCCTAACAATAATCCTTAGCTTATCCCAAACCCTAACTCTATTACTACTCCTAACCTTAGGCCTCATTCTAGCTCTAGCCCTAACCCAAAGCCTGACCCTTATTCTGACCCTAACAGTAACTCTAGTTCTAAACCTGACACAAACCCCAAACCACACCCTAACTCTACCCATACCAGTAAATCTATTCTTAAATCTAACAATAACACTAGCACTAGACCAAACCTAATCCTAGATAGAGTCATAAATCTAGCCCTAGTTATATACAAAAACCTTGAAATAGCCCTAACAATAACCCTTAACCTAACACAAAGACTAACCCTATCCCTAAACCCAATGCTAGTCCTAATTCTGGCCCAAAACCTAACACAAACACTGACACCCTAAAACAAACCCTAGCTCTATACCTTATCTTAACCCAAAACCTAACCCTAACACTAGACTTATCCATAACCATAACCCTAAAACTAGCCATAACCATAACCCGAGCTCTTACATTACCCATAGCTCTAACGCTAGCCATAAACATCACACAAACCTAGCCCTTATCCTGGCCCTAAACCTAGCCCTAATTGTAACCCTAACCATAACCCTAGACCTAAACATAACCCTAACACTTACCCTAGTCCTAAACCTATCTCAAACTCTAAACTTTTCCCTAATCATAACACTAACTCTAACCCTAGCCCTAGCCCTGACTCTAACCCTAACCATCACCCTAGCCCTAACCCTAGCTCATACCTTAACACATACCCTAAACCTAACACCGACCTTAACCATAGGCCTAACCCTATCACTAGCCCTAACCCTAACCTTAACTACCTAGCACTAACCTTAGCTCTAACCTTATCCATTAACCTACAGATAAGCCTAGCTAAAATGCTAACCCTAGGCCTAATGCTAACCCTATCGCTAACACTAACCCTATCCATTATTCTAAAATTAACCTGAACCCTAAACCTAACCTTATCCATTACCCTAACTCTAACCCTAACCATAACACAAATTCAACCCTTAATTCTAAACCTTAAACTAATCCAAACCCTACCAGACCCTGACCCTAATAATACACATAGCTCTAAACTTGACCCTTACCCTAAATGTAATTCTTACACTAGACTTAGCCATAACCTAAACCTAAAACTATCCCTAACCATAACCCTAGACCTGACATTAGCCTTAGCCCTAATGTTAGCCCTAGCCCTAACAATTACCCTCATCCTGGAACTAAACCTAGTCTTAATCCTAACCCAAACATTAACCTTAGCCATAAATCAAATTCTAACCCAAACCCCAGCTCTAAACCTAATTATAACCCCATCCTTTCCACTAAATCTAACCCTAATCCTAACACTAACACTAACCATAACCCTAGCCCTAATCCTAGGCCTAAACCTAACACTAAACCTAGCGCTTATCCTAGTCTTAATTTAGCCCTAACCCTAAACCTACCCCTAACCCTAGCACAAAGAATAATTCAAATAGCACCTCAGTCCTATTTCTTGTTCTAACCCTATCCGTTACCATAACCCTAACACTAGCCCTAACCTTAACCCTAATACAGGCCCTAGGCCTAAACCTAGATCTTACCATAACAATAAATCTAAGCCTAAACCTTATCCTACCACTAGCCCTAACACTATCGCTAATCCTAAAACTAGCCCTAACCCGAGTCTAACGGTAACTCTAGACCTAACATTAGCCCTATAACTAATTCTTACCCTAAACCTAACACAAACCCTAACCCTACACCTAGCCATAATCCTAGCCTAATTTGAGTCCTATCCCTAAACCTGATCAGTAACACTGTTCCTGACTCTGACCCTAACACTAACCCTATCTCTAATCATCTCTCTAAAGACCTAGAACTAATGATAACTCTAAAACTAGCCCTAATCTTAAATCTAATTCTTATAATAGCTGTAGTCCTACCTTATCCCTAACCTAACCCAAAACCTAACCCTAATCTGAGCCCTAACCCTAGCTTTAACCATATCCCTAACACTAAACCAGCGCTAACACTTAACTAAATCTAACCCCAAAACTAAACATTTACCTAACCCGAACCATGGCCCTAATCCTAACCATAACCCTAGACCTAACCCTAGCTCTAATTTTATCTATTACCCTAATCATAACCCTAATCAAATTCTAACCCTAGGCCTAACACTAACCATAGCCCTAACCTAACAATAAACCTAGATCTAACTGTAGCTCCAATCCTATTCATTACCATAAAAATAACCATATGTGAATTCTATTCCTAGGCTTAACCTTAACACTATTCCTAACCCTAAGGCTGTCCATTACCCTAAACCTAATCTGAACCCTAAACCTAACCATATCTATTACCCTAACCCTAACACTAACCCTAACTCTAATTTGAGCCCTAACCCTAAAACTTAACCTAACACATACCCTAACCCTGATTCCAAACCTAATAATACCCTAGCTGTAATGCTGACCCTAACACTCCACCTAATTCTTACAATATATCTGGCTATAAACCTAACACTAAAACTATCCCTAACCATAATCCTAGACATGACATTAGTCCTAGCCCTAATCCTAGCCCTAACACTAACGCATATCCTAGCACTAATCCTACCACTAAGCCTAGCCTTAATCCTAAACATAACCTTAACTCTAACCCTATCCCTAATTTTATCCCTTGACCTAGCCCAAAAGTAGCTGTAACATCATACCTTACACTAACCTTAGCACTAAACCTAGGCCTAAACATAACACTAACCCTAGCTCAAATGCCAGCCCTAATTTAGCCTTAACCCTAAACATAACACTATCCCATGCCCTAAGGCTAACTCTAACTCTCACCTTAGCCCTATCACTAGTTCTAAACCTATCCCTTACTATAACCTAAACACTAGCCCTATCCCTATCCTCAACCTTAGCCTTAACCTTTGCCCTAGTCGTAAACGTGGATATAACCCTAACCTTAAGCCTAAAGCTCACCCTAACACTAGTCCAGACCCTAATGCTAATTGGAAAACCAACACTAACCTTACCCTAGCCCTAAAACGAAATTGAGCCATAACCCTAACCCTAACCCTTAACCTAAACCAAACACTAACTCTAAACTTAGCCCTAAACCTTCCCATAATTTGAGTGATAAATCTAACCCTAGAAGTAACCCTGACCCTGACTCGGATCCTAACACTAACCCTAGCTCTATACCTTGCCCTAACGCTAACCCTAGAACTAACCCTAAATAGAAACCAAGTTTTTTCATTAGCTGTAGCCCTAAAGCTAACATAAATCCTAGCTCTAATCCAAGCTCTAACTCGAGGTTTAACCCTAAGATTAACCCTAACCCTAACCCTAACCCCAGCCCTAAATTATGCCTAACCCTAATACTACCTCTAAACCCATCTCTTTCCCTAAGCCAAACCCTCACCATAATGTGACCTAGTCCTAACACTAATCCTTAGCCTACCCTAATCCCCAACTCTATTTCTAGTCCTAACCTGAGCCCTCATTCTAGCTGTAACCCTAATCCAACTCCTGACCTTTATTCTGACTCTAAAACTAACCCTAGAATTAAACCTCACACTAACCCTAAACTGGACCCTACCCCTACCCCTACCAGTAAACCTGTACCAAAACCTAACAGTAACACTACCACTAGAACAAACCTAATCCTAAATAGAGTCATAAATCTAGCCCTTGTCCTAAACAAAAACCTTGCTCTAGTACTAACAATAACCCTTAACCTAACCAAAAGGCTAACTCTAGCCCTAGACCCAACACTTGTCCTAATTCTGGCTCTAACTCTAACCCTAACCCTAACTCTTAGCCCTAATGCTAACAATAAACAAAATACAAACCTAGCCTTATCCTATCCCTAAACCTAGCCCTAATCATAATCCTAACCATAACCGTAGCCCAAATTCTAACCCTAACCATTGCCCTAGCACTAACCCTAGCTCACACCCTAACACTTACCCTAAACCTAACCCTGACACTAATCCTAGGCCTAACCCTAACCTAGCCCTAATCCTAACCTTAACCCTTGTCCTAACCTTAGCTCTAAACTTATCCATTAACCTAAATATAAGCCTAACCCAAATGCTAACCCTAGGCCTAATGCTAACACTATTTCTAACACTAACGCTATTCATAACTCTAAATCTAATATGAACCCTAAACCTAACCCTATCAATTATCCTAACCTGGACCCTAACCCTATCACTAATGCTAATTCAAGCCTTAATCTAAATTTTATCATAAAACCAAACCTTACTCGAGCCCTGACCCTAGTAATACACCTAGCTTTAAATCTGACCCTTAAACTAAACCTAACCCTTACAATAGACCTAGCCATAACCTAACCCTAAAACTGACCATAACCATAAACCCAGACTTGACATTAACCCCAGCCCTAATCTTAGCCCTAACCCTAACACAAACACTAGTCCTCATCTTAGGCCTATACCTAGACTTAATCCTAACCCAAAACCTAACTCTATCCCTATCTCTAATTTTAACCATCACCCTAAACCTTAAGTTAGGTATAACCCCATTCTTTCCCCTAACCTGTCACTAGCCCTAACCCTAACACTAACCATATCTCTAGCCCTAAGCTTAGGCCTAACTCTAACACCAATGCTAGCACTAATCCTAGCCCTAATTTAGCCCTGACCCTTACTCTAGCCCTAACCTTGGCCTAAGACTAACTCTAACTTTCCACCTACCCCTATTTCTAGTTCTAAATGTATCCACTAAAATAAACCTAACACAAGCCCTAACCTTAGCCCTAACCCTAGTTCTAGACCCTACCCTAGATCTAACCATAACTCTAAATTTGACCCTAACCCTAAGCCTAATCCTTAACCTACCACTAGACCTAACACTATCTCTAATCCTAAAACTAGCCGTAACCCTAGCCTTATCCCTTTAACAAAACCAAGCCATTGTCCTAACCCTAAATTGTTAACGTAAATCAAATCCTAACCCTAAACCTAACCATAAGATTCTAGCTCTAATTCACGTCCTTGTCCTAAAATAAACCCTGACTCTGAATTATATTCCTACACTAACCTTAGTTCTAAATATCACACTAACCCTAATGATAAGGCTAACACTAGATCTAGACCAAATACTAACTCTAATCATAACCTTAGTTCTTATATTAGCCATAGCCCTAACCCTAGCCCTAAACCTAACAGAAAAACGCCCTTATCTTAGCCCTAACCCTAAGTAAACCTAAACCTAAAGCTAGCCCTAGCACTAAACCTAACCCTAACCCTACTCCTAACCATACCTCTAACTCTATCACTTACCATAAGCAAAACCCTTTCCATAATGATAAAATTAGTCCTAATCCTAATCCATAGCCTAATCCAAACCCTAAAATTATTACTAGTCCTATCCCTAGACATCATTCTAGCTCTAATCATAACTCAAACCCTTACCCTAACAAAAACCTTCAGTCTAAATCTGACCCTAACCCTAAACCAAACCCTAAAACTAGCCTTATAAGTAAACTTATACCTAAACCTAACCCTAACACTAGCCCTAGACCTAAGCCTAATCCTAAATATAGCCATAACTCTAGTTTTTGACCTAAAATCCCTTAGGCCTAGCCCTAACATAATCCTTAATCTAAAGCACAAACTAATCCTATCCCTAGACCTAACTCTAGTCCTAATTCTGGCTTTCACATTAAACCTAACTCTAACTTGAACACTGATCCTAACACTAACACTAACGCTAAACCTAGCTCTAACCCTGAACTTAACCCAAAACCTAAACCTAACACTAGACATACCCATAACCCTAACCCTAAAACTAGCTCTAATCAGAATCCTAGATTGTACATTGCACATAGCCTTCATCCTGGGCTTAAATCTAACACAAAACCTAGCCCTAATCCAAGGCCTAAACCTACCTTAAGCATAACCATAATCATAAATACAGCCCTAACCCTAACCTTCATCTTACACATAACCCTAGCTCAAAGACTAACCCTTAGCCTAAACATAACCCTAGCCCTATTCCTAAACATAAACCAAACCTTAGCCCTAATCCTAATCTTAACGCTAGTACTAACACTAGCTCTAACCCTAACATTACCCTAACCCTAACCCTAATATTAGCCTTAGCCCTAAAACTAACCCTATCCCTAATCCTAATCATAAACCTAACCCTAAACCTAACCCTTGCCATAAACTTAACCCTAAAGCTTACCATAAATCAAAATTAAACCAATCCTTAAACCTAAATTAAACCATAACCTAAACTTAACCCTAAACCTAATCTTATATCTAATCTATCACATTACTCTAAAACTAACCCTAATCCTAATGAAAACACTAGCACTAAACCCAACCCCAACCATAACCATAGCCATTACCCTAACCCAGACCTAAAACTAAACCTAACAGTCTCCCTAGCCCTATCTATGCCTTAAATCCTAACCTTACTCTAACCGTAACACCAGCCCTAGCACTAACCATAATGCTAACTCTACCCCTAACCCTAACACTAAACCTAGCCCTAATCCCAGCCCAAATTTAGCCCTATTCCTAATCCTAACCATTACACTGGACCAAGCCATAAACTTAACACTGAATCTATCCCTAACTGTAACCCTACACCTGACATTAACCATAGCCCTAATACTATCCCTATCCCTAAAACAAATCCTAGTCCTCATCGTAGCCCTAAACATAGCCTTAATCATAACCCTAACCCTAACCCTAGTTCTAACCCAATACTAACATTTGCACTTGCCCTAAACCTAGCTATAACCACATCCTTACCTTAAAATAAACCTCAACTCTAACCCTAACCCTAATGGTAACCCTTGCCTTATTCTTAGCTCTAGCACTAACTCTAGATCAAAATCTAACTATAAATCTAACTTTAACTCGATGCCTAAGCCTAATCCTAAAACTACCATAACCCTAGCCCTAACATAACCCTAGCCATAATTTAGCTGTGTCCCTAAACCTAACCCTAACCCTAGTCCTAACACTAAATCAAACTCTCACACTAGCCCTATCACTCGTTCTAACCCTTCCCCTTAACATAACCCAAACCCTAGCCTGAACCCTATTGCTAACCCTTGCCCTATTCTTATCCCTAGCACTAACCTTAGGCAAAATGTAACTCTAAAACTAGCCCTAACTCGAAGCCTAAGACTAACCCTAACACTAGCCCAAACCATAACACTACTCCTAAAATGATCCCTAACCCTAGCCCTAGCCCTAAAACATAACTCAGCCATAGATCTAACCCTAACCATTAACCTAAACCAAACCCTAACCTTACACCTAGACCTAACCCTAGCCCTGATTTGAGTTGGAAGCTGAACCCTAAAACTAACCCTGAACCTGACACTGACCCTAACACTTCTAGCTCTAAACATCACACTAACATTAAACTTAACCCTCATACTAAACCTAGCACTATAACCCTAAAACAAGCCATAATTGTAAACCTAGTACTTACATTAGCTGTAACCCTAAACCTAGCCCTAACATAACCTGAAACATAGCCCTAATAAGAGCCCTAACCCTAGCTTTAAACCTAATGTAACCCTAATGCTAGCCTTAATTGTAGTCATAACTCTAGACTTAAACTGATCTCTAACTCTATCCATTACCATAACCATAACCATAACCTTAATGATAATCCTAGCCATAAACCTAACCCTATCCCAAATCCTAACACTTCCATTACCCTAAACCTAACCTGAATCCTAAACCTAACCCTATTATTACCCTAACCCTAATCCTAAAACTATTTCAAGCCCGAACTTGAAACCTTAACCTATGCCAAACCCTAACCCAGACCTTGACCCTAATAATAACCCTAGCTCTAAACTTGACCATAACCCAACACCTAACCCTTAGCCTAGATGTAGCAATAAACCTAATCCTAAAACTATCTTTAACTAAAATTCTGGACCTGAAATTAGCCCTAGCCCTAATCCTAGCCCTAATCCTAAAAACACACCTAGCACTCATCCTAGCCCTAAACCTAGACTTAATCATAATCCTAACTCTAGCCCTACACCTAACCCTATATCTAACCCTCACCCTACATCTAAACCTAGTTATAATGTCATCCCTTACCCTAAATTTAAAACTAACCCTAACCCTAACCTAGGCTTAAGCTAAACACAAAACCTAGCCTTAATCCTAGCCCTAATTTAGCTCTATTTCTAACCCTATCCTAACCTAACCCTAAGACTAACTCTAACTCTTGCCCTAGCCCTATCTCTAGTTCTATCCCTATCCGCTACTGTAAACCTAACACTAGCCCTAACATTTGCCCTAAAGTTGGTCCCAGCCATAACCCTGACTCTAACCTTAAACCTAAGCATAAGCCTAACACTAACACCAGCACTAACCCTAAAGATAATCGTAAAACTAGCCCTAACTCTAATCCTAGCAGTGAACCAAAACTGAACAGTAGCCCTAACCCTAAACCTTAACTTAAACCAAACACTAACACTACACCTATACCTAAACCTAGTCCTAATTCGAGTCCTAAGCCTCACCTTCAAACTAATCCTGATGCTGACTCATATTCTAGCACTCACCCTAGCTCTAAATGCTGCCCTAAACTCAAACCGAACACTAACATTAACAAGAGCCCTAATTCGAGTATTAAAGTTAACCCTGAAACTAATCTTGACCCTGACTCCTATCCTAACAAGAATCATAGCTATAAATATAACCCTAACCTTAAACCTAACCCTAGTACTCAACCTACCCCTAAACCAAACCCAAAAACTAACCCTAATGGTAACCCTAGTTCTTACGTTAGCTGTTGCCCTAATCCTATCCCTAACCCTAACACAAAAATTAGTCCTAAACTGAGCCCTAAACCCAGCTTTAACTGTAACTCTAACCCTAACCATAGCCCTAAACCTAGATCTATATCAATCCCTTACTGTAAGCGAAACCCTAAACCTAAGTGTAACCCTAGATCTATCCCTAGTCCTTAGACTAACAAAAATCCTAACCCTATTAATAGTCCTAACCCTAGCCTTCATTTTAGCTCTAACACTATCCCAAACCCTAACCTTAACCCTGACCCTTATTCTGACCCTAACCCTAACCCAAAATTTACCATAATCCTATCCCTAGACCTAACTCTGAACCTAACACTCAGCCTAGCCCTAATCATAGCACAGAACCTAACCCTTAGGCTAAACATAACCCTAAAATTAATCCTACTTCTAACCCTCACCTTAACCCTAACACAAGACCTAATCCTAACCATAACCCTAGCCCTAACCCTAACTTTAATTATATCAATTACCCTAAAAAAAAAAAAAACCCTTACCATAATGCTAACCTTAGGATTAACCCTAAGCCTATTGCTTTCCCCAAACCTATCAATTACCCTAAAAATACCCTGAACAATAAACCTAACCTAATCATTACACTAACCCTAACCTTAATGCTAATTCGAGTCCTAACGTAACCTCAAAACTAAACCAAACCCTAACACTGACCCGTGATCCTAATAATTCCCCTAGCTCTAAACCTGACACTTAACCTATGTAGCACTTACACTAGACCTAGCCATAAACCTAACCCTAACACTATTCCTAAACTTAACCCTAGACCTGATATTAACACTAGCCTCAATCCTAGCCCTAACCCTAATAAAAATACTACCTCTAACCTAGCCCTAAACATAGCCTTAATTTTATCCCTAACCCGATCCCTAGGCCTAAACCTAACACTAACCCTAGACCTAATCTTAGCCCTAATTTAGCCCTATCCATAATCCTAACCTTAACTTTAGCCCAAAGACTAACTCTAACTCTCACCCTAACCCTAACCCTAGTTCTAACTCTATCCATTACTAGAACCCTAATCATAGCCCTAACCCTTGGTGTAGCCCTAGCCCTATTCATAGCACTGGCCAGAACCCTACATCTAACCCTAACTCTAAATCTAAACCAAATTCAATCCTAAACCTAAACCTAACACTAGCCCTAATGCTAACGCTCATCATAAAACTAGTTCTAACCCTAACTCTAGCCCCAAGACAAAACCAAGTCATAGCCATAACCCTTACCCTTAACCTGAACCAAACACTAACCCTACACCTAGCCCTAAACATATCCCTAATTCTCGTCCTAACCCTAACCCAAAAACTAACCCTGACCCTGACTCTGACCCTAACACTAACCTTGCCTCTAAACATCATCATCACCGTAAACCTCAACCTAACACTAGACCTATCCCTAAACCTAACACTATGACTAGCACTAATCATAACCCTACTTCATACATTAGCCATAGCCTTATCCCTAGACCTAACCTAACCCAAAACCTTACTTAATCCAAGTCCTAAACCTAGATTTAACCCTAATTTAAACCTAAACCTAACCCAAAACTAGCCCTAATCCTATACATAACCCTAGCCCTAAACTTAGGTCTAAACCTATCCAATACCCTAACAATAACCCTAACCCGTAAGCTAACCCTAGGTGTAACCCTAAACTATCCATTACACTAAACCAAATCTAAACCCTAAAACTAACCCTGTCATTAACTTAACCTAATCCCTAACTTAACCCAAACAATAACCCTGACCCTGACCCTAAAAGTAACCCTAGATATAAACCTGAATCTTACACTAAACCTAATTTTTACACTGTACCAAGCCATAAACCTAACACTAAATCTAGAACTAAGTATAACCCTAGACCTGACATTAGCCCTAGCCCTAATACTATCCCTAACCCTAACACAAACCCTAAACTTCATCCTAGCCATAAACCTAACCTTAATCATAACCCTAATCCTAAATCTAGTCCTAACCCTAATACTAACCCTTGCCCTAGCCTAAACCTAGCCAAAACTAACACTAACCTAGCCTTAATTTAACCTTATCCCTAACCCTAACCCTCACCCTATCCCTAAGAATAACTCTCTCACACTGGCCTTATCACGCATTCTAATCCTATCCCTTCTCATAAACCTAACTTTATCCCAAATCCTAATCCTAACCCTTTCCCTATCCTTAGCCCTAGCACTGACCTTAGATAAAAACCTAACTCTAAATCTAACCCTAAAAAAGAAGCCTAAGCCTAATTCTAAGACTAGTCCTAACCTTAACACTAATCCTAAAAATTGCCTAACCCTAACCCTAGCCCTAAAACCAAACAGAGCCAAAGCTCTAACCCAAAACCCTTAATTAAACCAAGCCCTAAACCTACACCTTGCCCTAACCCCAGGCCTATTTCGAGTTTTAAGCCAAACCCTAAAACTTACCCTGACCCTTACTCTGACCATAACACTAACCCGAGGTCTAAAATCACCCCAAACCTAAACCTAAACGTAACACTAAAATCTAGCCTTAAAACACTAAAATTAGCCATAATTATACCCTGGTACTTACATTAGCCGTAACCCTCACCCTAGAACTACCTTAACCAAAAACCTAGCCCTAATCATAACCCTAAACCTAGACCTAAACTGATTTCTAACTCTATCCATTACCATAAAATAACCCTAAACTAATGCTAATTCGAGCCCTAAATTTAAGCCTTAACCTATCCCAATCCCTAAACCAGAATTTGACCCTGATGATACCCCTAGCTCTAAAATTGATGCTAACCCTAAACCTAACCCTTATATTAGACATACCCATAATCCTAACCCTAAAACTATCTTTAACCATAATTCTGGAACTGTAATTAGCCCTATCACTAATCCTATACCTAATCCTAAAAAAAAAACAAACAAACAAACAAACAAACAAAAAACAAAAACCAAAAAACAGCCCTCATCCTAGTCTTAAACCTAGCCTTAATCATAACCCTAAAACTAACCACAGACTAACCCTAATTCTAACCCTCACCCTAACTCTAAACCTAGCTATAAAGCCATCCCTTTCCCCAAATTTTGCCCTAACTCTAAACTCTAACTCTAAACTCTAACCCTAACCCTAACTGTAGCCCTCATCATAGGCTTAAACTAAACACTTAACCTAGCCCTAATTCTAGCACTAATTTAGCCCTATCTCTAACCCTAACCTAACCCTAGCCCTAATACTAACTCTCTCACTAGCCCTATCCCTAGTTCTAACCATATCCCTTACCATAACCCTAAACCTAGTCATAACCATAAACCTATCCTTAGTTCTAGCCCTAACCCTAGATCTAAACCTAATTCCAAATTTAACCCTAAACCTAAGCCTAAGCCTAACACTAACACTAGCCCTAACCCTAACCCTAGGACTAAAACAAAACAGAGCATTAGCCCTAACCTTAAACCTTAACATAAACCAAATCTGACACTACAACTAGACCTAACCTTAGCCCTAATTCGAGTCCTAACCCTAACCTTAAAACAAACTGTGACTCTGACTCATTTCCTAACACGCACCCTAGCTCTAAACACTGCCCTTACCTAAAACTAAACCCTAACAGTAACCCTATCTCTAATTTGAGTCCTAAATCTAACCCTAAAACTAAGCCTGACTCCTATCCTACACGATCCCTAGCTATAAATATCACCCTAACATTAAACCTAACCCTAACACTAAAACTAACCCATACCCTAACACTAAAACTAACCCTAATAGTAACCATAGTTCTTACAATTAGCCTTTGCCCTATAACCCTAGCCCTAACCCTAACACAAATCCTAGGCCTAATCTGAGACCAAAACCTATCTTTAACCCTAAGTCTAACCATAAGCATAGCCCTAACCCTAGATCTAAAACAATCACTTACCTACTCAAAACCCTAAACCTAGGGGTAACCCTAGACCTATCCCTAATCCTTAGGCTAACCAAAACACTAACCTTATTAATAACCCTTACTCTTGCCCTCATTCTAGGTCTAACCCTATCCAAAACCGTAGCACTAAACCTGACCCTTTTACTGACCTTACCACTTATCCTAGGTATAATTCGTAACCTAATCCTAACCCAAAAACTACTGTAATCCTATCCCTAGACATAATCCTGAAACTAACTCTCAGCCTAGCCTTAACCACAGCTCAGAACCTAACCCTTACACTAAACATGACCCTAACCTAACCCTAGTTCTAACTCTCACTCTAAAACTAAATCAAGACCTAATTTTAACCATAACCATAACCCTAACCTTAAGTCTAAATGTATCATTACCCTAAACATAACCGTTACCCTAATGCTAACCCTAGGCCTAACCCTAAATATATCACTATCCCAAAGATTATCCATTATACTAAACCTACCCTGAACCCTAGACCTAAACCAATCATTACCCTAACGCTAACCCTAATGATAATTTGAGCCCTAACCCTAAACTCAAACCTAAACTCAAACCTAAGCAAAACCCTAACACTGACACTAACCCTAATAATTCCCCTAGCTCTAAACCTCATTCTTATCCTATACCTAACCATTACACTAGACCTAGCCATTAAACTAACCTTAAAACTATCCCTAAGCATAACCCTAGACCTGATATTAGCCCTAGCCAAGATACTAGCCCTTATCCTAACACAAACCCTAACCCTTATCCTAGCCTTAAACATACATTTAATTATAACCCTAACCATAACCCTAGCCTAACTCTAACATTAGCCATAGCCCTAATCTTAGATCTAATTTAGTCCTATCCCTAAACTTAACACTAACCCTAGCCCAAAGACTAACACTTACTCTCACCTTAGTCCTAACCCTAGTTCTAAACTTATACTTTACTGGAACCCTGACCCTAGCCCAAACCATAGATCTAACCCTAGCCTTATTTGTAGCCTAAGCAGCAATCCCAGAATTAACCCTAACTCTAAATCTAACCCTAAACCTTAGCCTAAACCTAAACCTAACACTAGCCTTAACCCTAAGGCTAATCATAAAATTAGCACTAACCCTAGCCCAAAAACAAAACCAAGCTATAGAACTAACCCTAAACCTTAATATAAACTAGGCCCTAACCCTACATTTAGCCATAACTCTAGCCCTAATTCGAGTTTTAAGCCAAATGCTAAAACTAACACTGACCCTGACTCTGACTTTAACACTAACCCTAGCTCTAAATATCACCCTAACCCTATACCTAAACCTAACAGTAGACCTAGCCCTAACCCTAACCCTAAAATTATCCCTAATCCTAACCTTTATTTAATCCTATCCTAACCCTAAACCTAGCCATAAGACTAACTTCAACTCTTGCCATAGCCCTAGTTCTATCCTTAGCCTTAATCCTAACCCTAGATCTAAGCCTAAGTCTAATTCAAAACCTAACTCTAAATTTCACTGTAAAAATGAGCCTAAACTAAACCCTACCACTACCCCTAACCATAACACTAATACTAAAACTTGCCCTATCTCTAGCCTTAGCCATAAACCAAAATCAAGCCATAGCCCTAATATAAACCCTTAACCTAAATCAAACCCTAACCCTACAACTAGCCCTAAAACTAAATCTGAAATTAACCCTGACCCTGACACTGACCCTAACACTAATCCTAGCTCTAAAAATCACCCTAACTTTAAATTAACCCTAACACTATATCTAGCCTTAACCTAACTATAAAACTAGCCTTAATCATAACCCTAGTTCATACATTAGTCATATTCCTAACCATAGCCCTAACCCTAACACAAATTCTACCGATAATCCGAGCCCTAACTTTAGCTTTAACCCTAATACTAGCCTTAACTCTAACCCTAACACTAGCCCTAAACCTAATTCTAACCCTATTCATTACACTAAGCCAAATCCTAACACAAATGCTAACCCTAGTTCTAATCTGAATACTTAGCTTAACTTATACTATAACAATATTACTAGTCTTAACCCTAGCCTTCATTCTACCTCTAAACCTAACCCTGACCCTCATCTGACCCTAACAGTAACCCCAGGTCTTAACCTGACCCTAAACCTAAACCAAATCCTAACACTAGCCCTACTGGTAACCCTATACCTATAACTAAGGCTAACAATAGAACTAGATGCATAGCTAATCCTAAATATAGCTATAAATCTAGCCAAAGACCTAAACAAAAACCTAGCACTAGCCCTAACAATAACCCTTAAACTAAACCGAACACTTACCCTACCCATAGACCTAAACCTATTGCTAATCTGGCTCTAACTCTTACCCTAACCCTATTCCAAAAACTGACACTGATTCTAACACTGAACCTAGCTTTAAACCTGACACTAACCCCAAACCTATACCTAACTTTAAACCAAGCCCTAACCCTAAAACTAAAACTAATTGTAACACTAGTTTATACATTAGCCATAGTCCTAACCCTAACTATAATAAAGCCCCAAACCAAGACCTAATCCTAGCCTTAACCCTAGCTTCAACCCTAACCCTAGACCTAACCCTAACCCAGAACATATCCCTAAACCTTACTCTAACACTAGGCAGAATTCTAACCAAAACCCTAGCCCTATCAATAGCTCTAACCCTGTCAATTACGCTAACCATAACCATAACGCTAATGGTAACCCTAGTCCTAACCCTAAACTTGTCCCTAACCCTAACCTGAACACTAAACTTAACCCTATCATTACCCTAAACCTAAACCTAATGCTAATTCGAGCCCTAACCCTAAACCTTAACCTAAACTAAATCCTAACTCTGACCCTTCCCGTGACAATATACCTAGATGTAACCTTGAACCTACCCCTAAATCTAACCTTTATACTAGATCTAGCCATAAACGTAACCCTAAAACTATTCCTAACCATAACCCTAGACCTGATATTAATCCTAGCCTTAATCCTAGCCATAACACTAACACAAACCCTATCCCTTATCTAGCCCTGAACGTAGCCTTAATTATATCCCTAACCCAAACCCAAACCCTACACCTAACCATAACACTAACCCTAGCCCTAATCTTAGCCCTAATTTAGCCCTATCCCTAACCCTAAACCTAACTCTAGCCCAAAGACCAACTCTAACTCTCACCCTAACCCTAAACTTAGTTCTAATTCTCTCCCTTACTAGAACCCTAATCCTAGCCATAACCCTTGTTGTAACCCTAGCCCTATTCATAGCCCTGGCCATAACCCGAAATCAGACACTAACTCTAAATATAATCCTAAAATAAGTCTAAACCTAAACCTAACACTAGCCCTAACACTAATGGTAATCCTCAAACTAGCTCTAACCCTAGCTCTAGCCCTAAAACACAACCAAATCATAGCCATAGCTTTAATAGTTAACCTAAACCAAAACCTAACCCTACACCTAGCCCTAACCATATCCCTAATTCTAGTCCTAACCCTAACCCAAAAACTAATCCTGACCCTGACACTGACCCTAACACTAACCCTGGTTCTAAACATCATCATCACAGTAAACCTCAACCTAACACTAGACCTAGCCCTAACCCTAAACCTATAACTAGTGCTAATCATAACCCTACTTCATACATTAGCCATAGCCTTAACACTAGCCCTATCTTAACCCAAAACCTAGCCTTAATTCAAGTCCTAAACCTAGCTTTAACCCTAAAATTAAACCTAACCCTATCCCAAAACTAACCTTAATCCTATACATAACCCTAGCCTCAACTTTAGGTCCAAACCAATCCATTACCCTAACAATAACCCTAACCCTTAAGCTAACCCTAGGCCTAACTCTATCCATATCCATTACACTTATCCAAACCTAAACTCTAAAACTAACCTTGTCATTACCCTAAACCTAAACCCTAAACTAAAAAAACCCTAATGCTGAACCTGACCCTAAAAGTAAACCTAGATATAAACCTGAATCTTACCCCAAACATAATCCTTACACTGGACCAAGACATAAACCTAACACTAAATCTACCCCTAAATATAACCCTAGACCTGACATTAGCCCTATCCCTAATATTATCCCTAAGCCTAACACAAACCCTAAACTCATCCTAGCCATAAACCTAGCCTTAATCATAACCCTAACTCTAACTCTAGCCCTAACCTTAATACTAACCCTTCTCCTAGCTCTAAACCTAGCCAGAACCACATCCCTTACACTAAACATAACCCTAACTCTAACCCTAATGCTTGTCATCACAATTGCCCTATTCTTAGCCCTACCTTTAACACTAGATTGAAACCTAACTTTAAATCTAAAGTAACTCGATGCCTAAGTCTAAAACTAGCCATAACCCTCATGCTAATTTTAAAACTAGTTCTAACCCTTGCCCTAAAACTAACCCTAGCCGTAATTTAGCCCTATCCCTAACCCTAACCTTAGCCCTAAGAGTAACTCTAACTCTCACACTGGCCCTATCACTCGTTTTAATCCTATCCCTTCCCATAAACCTAACCCTATACTGAGTCATAATCCTAACCCTTGCCCTATACTTAGCCTTAGCACTAACCTTAGATAAAAACCTAACTCTAAATTTAACCCTAAACAGAAGCCTAAGTCTAATTCTAAGACTACCCCTAACCTAACACTAATCCTAAAAATTGTCCTAACCCTAACCCTAGCCCTGAAACCAAAATGATCCAAAGCTCTAACCCTAAACCTTAGCTCTAAACCAAGACCTAACCCTACACCTAGCCCTAACTCCAGCCTTAATTGGAGTTTTAAGCCAAACCCTAAAACTAACCCTGACCCTCACTCTGCCTGTAACACTAACGCAAGCTCTAAACATCATCCTAATCCTAAACCTTAACCTAACACTAAACCTAACCCTAAAACACTAAAATTAGCCATAATTATAACCCTAGTACTTACATTAGCCATAACCCTAACACTAGCAATAACTTAAACCAAGACCAAACCCTTATCATAACCATGACCCTAGGCCTAAGCTGATTTCTAACTCTATCCATTACCATTACCATAAACCTAAACCTAATTCTAATTTGAGCCCTAACTTTAAAACTTAACCTATCCCAAACCGTAACCCAGAACTTGACCGTAATAATACCCCTAGCTCTAAACCTGACACTAACCTAAACCTAACCCTTACACTAGATGTACCCATAATTGTAACCCTAAAACTATCCTTAACCATAATTCTGGACCTGAAATTAGCCCCAGCACTAATCCTAGTTCTAACCCTAAAAAAAAAAATACCCTAGCCCTCATCCTAGCCCTAAATCTAGCCTTAATCATAACCCTAACCCTAACCACAGGCCTAACGCTAATTATAACCCTCACTCTACCTCTAAACCTAGCTATAAAGCCATTCCTTACCCCAAAATTTGCCTTAACTCTAAACCTAATCTTTAAACTCTAACTCTAAACCCTAACCTTAACCCTAACCCTAACCCTAGGCTTAAACTAAACACTAAGCCTAGCCCTAACACTAGCCCTAATTGAGACCTATCTCTAACCCTAACCCTAAGCCTAGCCCTAAGACTAACTGTTGCCCTAGCCCTATCCCTAGTTCTAACCCTATCTCTTACTATAACCCTAAACTAGCCATAACCCTTGCCCTATCCTTAGTTCTAGCCCTAACCCTAGATCTAACCCTAATTCCAAATTTAACCCTAACCCTTACAGTAACCATAACCCTAACTCTAACAGTAGCCCTAATCCTAACCCTAGGACTAAAACAAAACTGAGTATTAGCCCTAACCCTAAACCTTAACTTAAACCAAACACTAACACTACAACTAGACCTAACCCTAGCTCTAATTCGAGTCCTAACCCTAACCTTTAAACCAACCCTGACCCTGACTCATATCCTAACACTCACCCTAGTTCTAAACACCACCCTCACATTAAGCTGAACTCTAACAGTAACCCTAGCCTTAATTCAAGTCCTAGCTCTAAACCTAAAACTAAGCCTGACCCTGACTCCTATCCTAATATAAACCCTGGCTATAAATATCACCCTAACCTTCAACCTAACCCTAACACTAAACCTAAACCTAACAATAAACCTAACCCATACCCTGACACTAAAACTAATCCTAATAGTAACCCTAGTTCTTACATTAGCCATTGCCCTAACCCTAGCTCTAACCTAACACAGAACCTAACCCTAACCCTCACCCTAAACCTAGGCCTAACCCAAAGCCTACCGCTAATCCTAGCCTTTATTTAATTCTATCCTAACCCTAAACCTAGCTACAACACTAACTCTAACTCTAAAACTTACCCTAAATCACACCCTAGACCTATCCCTAATCCAAGACTTAATGCAAACCATAATCTAGCCCTAACCCTGGCTATATACCTATCCTTTACAATAAACATAACCCTAATGCTAACCAAACCTAACCCATCCATTACCTTAAACCTTAACTGAAACCTAATCTAAACCATATCCATTATGCTAACCCTAAACCTAATTCTAATGCTAATTATAGCTGTAACTCGAAACCTTCAGCTAAACCAAATGCAAACCCTGACTCTGACTCTGACCCTAATAATAACCCTAGCCCTAAACCTGACCTTTAACCTAAACCTAACACTTACACTAGATCTAGCCATAACCGAACCCTAAAACTATAATTATCATTAACCCTAGACCTAATGTTAGCCCTAGACCTAGTCCTAGCCATAACCCTAACAGAAATCCTAGCACTAACCTAGCCCTAAACTTAGCCTTAATACTAAACTGAACAATAACCCAGGCCTAATCCTAATTCTAACCCTCATCCTAGCCCTAAATCTTGCTAAAACAGCACCCATTCCCCTAAACATAACATTAACATCAATGCTAACTCTAAACTTAACCTTAAAATCAATGCCCAGCCCCTTGTTCTAGCCCCAACACTAACCCTAGCCTTAAAACTAGCCCTAATTTAGCCCGAGCAATTTTAGGATTAGATTATCCCTAATCTTAGCCCTAATATAGCCCTAAACCTAACCCTAACTCTAGCTCTAATTCTAGCCCTAATTTAGCCCTACCCCTAACACTAAACCTAGCCTTAATCCTAGCCCAAATTTATCACTAACCCTAGCCCTAATCTTAGCCCTAATTTAGCCGTAAGCCTAACCCTAACCCTAAACCTAAGACTACTACTAAGACTAACTCTAATTCTCACCCTAGCCGTATCCCTAGTTCTAAACATATTCGTTACCATAACCCTAACCCTCGCCATAACCCTAGACCTAGCCCTAGCCCTAACCCTATATCTAAACCTAACTCTAAATCTAACCCTAACTCTAAGCCTAAACCTCAACCTAACACTAGCCCTAACCCTGAGGCTAATCCATAATCTAGCCGTAACCATATTCCTAGACCTAATACAAAACCAACCTATATCCCTAACACTTAACCTAAACCAAACCCTAACCATACAACTAGTACTACCTTTAGCCCTAATTCGAGTTCTAACCCTAACCCTAAAACTAACCCTGACTTTGAAACTGAACCTAATAATAACCCTTTCTGTAAACATCACCCTAACCCTAACCCTAACCATAACACTAGACCTAGCCCTAACCTTAACCCTAAACTAGCACTAATTGCAACACTAGTTCATACATTAGCCATAGAGCTAACCCTAGCCCTAACCAAACTCCAAACCAAGCCCTAATCAGAGCCTTAACCCTAGCTTTAACCCAAACCCTAAACCTAAACCTAAACCAGAACCTAACCCTAAACCTTACCCTAACACTAGCCAGAATTCTAACCTTAACCCTAGCCCTATCACTAGCTCTAAACCTATTCATTACCCTAACCATAACCATAACTCTAATGGTAACCCTAGGCCTAACCCTAAACTTATCCTTAACCCTAAACTATTTCATTAACTAAACCTAACCTGAATCCTAAACCTAACCCTATCATTACTGGAAACCTAAATCTAATGCTAATTTGAGCCCTAACCCTAAACATTAACCTAATTCAAACCTTAAATCTGACCCTTCCTATGATAGTATACCTAGCTCTAACCTTGACCCTACTCCTAAATTAACCTTTACACTAGACTTAGCCATAAACCTAACCCTACCCTTAGACCTAACTCTAGTGATAATTCTGGGTTTAACCCTTACCCTAACTATAACTCAAACACTGACCTTTACCCTAACACTAACCCTAGCTCTAAACATCACGTTAATGCTAACCCTAATCCTAACACTTTATCTAGCCATAACACCCAAAAAGTAGCCCTAATCATTATCCTGGTTTATATATTAGTTGTAGGCCTAACACTAGCCCCAACCTAACCCAAAACCTGGCCCTAATCTGAGCATCAACCCTATTTTTAATCCTAACCCTAAAACTAGCCATAACCATACCCTAACCCTAGCTCTAATCCAAGCTCTTACCCTATCCATTATCTTAAGCTAAACCCTAAACCTAATGCTAACCCTCATCCTAACCCTAATCCATAACCTAACCCAAACCCTAACCCTCTTACTAGTCCTAACTCTAACCTTCGTTCTAGCCCTAACCATAACCCAAACCCAAACACTAACTCTGACATTTATTCTGACTCTAACACTAAACGTATGTCTAAACCTGACCCTAACCCAAAACCGAATCCTAACATTAGTCCTACCAGTGATCCTATACTTAAACCTAACACTCTCCCTAGACTTAAATCTAATCCTAAATTTAGCCATATTTCTAGCCCTAGACTTGAACAACAGCCTAGCCCTAGCCTAACAATAACCCTTAACCTAACCCAAACAATAACCCTACCCCGAGACCTAACCCTAGTCCTAATTCTGGCACTAATCCCAACACTAACTCTAACCTGAACACTGGCCCTGACCCTAACATAATCCTAGATCCAAAGCTCACCCTAACACAAACCTAATCCTAACACTACACCTAGCCATAACCCTAACCCTAAAACTAGCCCTAATCATAACCCTAGCTCTGACATTACACATGGCCCTAACCCTAGGACTAAACTAACACAAAACCTAGCCCTAATACTAGACATGAACATAGCCCTAAGTGTAACCCTAAACCTAACCCTAGTCCTAACCCTAACCCTAAGCCTCACTTTAGACCTAACCCTAGCACAAAGCCTAACCTTTACCTTTAACATAATCCTAGCCTTATTCCAAACCCTAAACTAACACTAGCCCTAATTCTAATATTAACCAAAGCCCTAACCATAACTCTAATTAGATCCAGTACCCTAACCCTAGACCTAATCCTAACCATAGCGCTAGCCCAAACCCTATGTCTAATTCTATCCATTACACTAACCACAATCCTAACCCTAAAGCTAAGCCTAGGCTTAATCCTAATCGTATCACAATCCCTAAACCTATCCATTGCCCTAAAGCTAACCTAAACTAACTTGAACCCTAATCCTAAGCCTATTCATTATTCTAACCCTAACTTTAACCCTAATAATAATTCGAGCCCTAACCCTAAACCTTAATCTAAACCATACCTTAAGCCGTACACTGACCCTAATAATACATACAGCTGTAAGCTTGACCCTTACCCTAAATATAACCGTTACACTAGACCTAACAATAAACATAACCCGAAACCTATCCCTAACTGTAAACCTAGACCTGCCATTAACACTAGCCTTAATCCTAGCCCTAACACTAACACCAACACTAGCTCTCATCCTAGCCCCAAACCTAGCCTTAATCATAACCCTAACCTTAATTCTAACAATTTCCCTGGCCCTAAATATAGTTATAACCCCATTGCTTACCCTAAACCTAACTCAAACCCTAACCCTAACTCTAATCCTAGTCCTAACATTAACCCTAGGACTAACCCTAACACTAACCCTAGCCAAATTCTAAACCTAACCCTAACCCTAGCTTTAGCACTAACTATAACTCTCGCCCTGGCCCTAACCCTAATTCTAACCCCATCACTTACTGTAACCTCATTCCTAGCCATATTCTAGAATAACACTAACCCTAAACTTACACCTTGCCCTAACCCTGGATCTAAATCTAACTCTAAATCTGACCCTAATCCTACAGCTAAACCTAAACCTAATCCTAAAACTAGCCCTAACCATATTCTTAGCCCTAAAACAAAACTGAGCCATAACACTAACCCTAAACTTTTACCTAAACCAAACCCTAACCTTATATCTACCCTGAAGACTAGCCCTAATTCCAGTCCTAATCTTAACCCTAAAACTACCCCTGAACCTGTCTCTGACATTTACACTAACCCTAACTCTATATATCACCCTAAACCTAAACCTTACCCTAACACTAGACCTAGTCCTAATCCTAATTTTAAAACTAGTTCTAATAATAACCCTAGATCATACATTAGCCATAACCTTAAACCTAATGCTAATCAAAACCTAGCCCAAATCTGAGACCTAACCTTAGCTTTCACCCTAACCCTAACACTCCCCTAACCCTAACCTGAAACCTACACCTAACCTTATCTCTAACCTTATCCTTTATCCTAGCCAAACCCTAAACTTAATGCTATCCCTAGTCCTAAAAATAATCCTTAGTCTAACCCAAACCCTAACCCTATTACTAGTCCCAACCCTAGCCCTCATTCTTGTTATAACCATAACCGAAATCCTAACCCATACTCTGACCCTTATTCTGACCCTGAACCTAAACCAAACCCTAACACTAACCCTACCCATAACCCTATATCTAAATCTAATCCTAACACTAGATTAAATCCTAAATCTAGCCATATCTTTAACCAAGACCTAAACAAAAACCTAGCCCTAGCCCTAATGATAACCCTTAACCTAAGCCAAACACTAATCTTACATCTAGACCTAACCAATCATAATTCTGACTCTAGCCCTAACCCTAACCCTAATCCAAACAAGACTCTGACACTAACACTAACCTTATCTATAAAACTGACGTTAACCAAACCTAAACCTAACACTAGAAGTAGCCATAACCATAAACATAACCCTTACATTACCATAGCACTAACAGTAGCTCTAAAACCTAACACAAAACCTAGCCCTAATCCTAGGCCTAAATCTAGCCCAAAGCATAAACCTAACACTAACCTAACCTTATTCCTTACCCTAAGCCTAAACCTTATGCTAACACTAACCCTCCCCTTAGACCTAACCCTAGATAAAACCCAAAACTGAAACCTAAACATAACCCTAGCCCTATCCCTAAACCTAATCTTAATCCTAGCCCTAATCATAATGTTAACACTAGACCTAATACTATCTCTAAAATTATCCATTACCCTAAATCGAAACTTAACCCTAATTATAACCCTAGCTCTAATCCTAATTGTAATCCTAATCCTAGACTTAAACCTAAACCTAACCCTCATCGTAGCCTTAACCCTAGATAAAACCCTAACCCTTAAAATAAATCTAACCCTTCCCAAATCCTAACACAAACCCAAAACCTAAAACTACCTCTAACCCTAACCTGATATCTGACCCTATCCATTACCCTAAATCTAATGGTAATTTTAACCCTAACCCTAACACTAACCCTAAACCTAAAACTACCCCTAACCTTAACCCAATATCTAACCCTATGCATTAACCTAACTCTAAAGATATACTTATCCCTAAACCTAACACTAACCCTAACCTTAACCATAAATCTAACCCTATATATAATCCTAAACCAAACCCTCACCATAGCACTAAACCTGGCTCAAAACCTAACCTGTACCCTAAACATAACCCAAAACCTAACACTAGCCATAGCCTAACCATAACACTAAATCTAGCCCTAATCCTATCCAAAACCCTAGCCCTAACTCTAGCTGTAATGGTATTCATTACCCGAAAATAACCCTAACACAAATGCTAACCCTAGGCCTACCCTAACCCTATAACTATCCCTAACCCTACCAATTACCCTAATCTTAACCTGAATCCTAAACCTAAACCTATCCATTAACATAATCCTAATTCTAAATTTAAAGCTAATTTGAGAACTAATCCTAATAATTAACATAACAAAACCCTAAAACCTGACCCTGGCCCTAAAAATACACCTTACTCTTAACCTTGCCCTTACTCTAAACCTAATATTAGACCTAGCCATGAACCTAACCCTATAACTATCTCTAGTTATAACCCTAAACCTGACATTATCCCTATCCCTAAACTTGCCCTAACCCTAACGGAAACCCTAGCCCTCATCCTAACTCAAAATCTAGCCTTAATTCTAACACAAACCTAACCCTATACCTAAACCTAATTCTAATAATTGCCTTAGCCCTAAACCTATCTATAACCGCAGCCTTTCCCCTAAACCTAACCCTAAACATTATCCTAAATATAGCCCTAACCCTAGGCCTAACCCTAACACCAATCCTAGACATATTCTTAGCCCTAATTTAGCCCTAAACTTAACCCTAACCCTACCCTTAAGACTAACTCTAACTATCACCCTAGCTCTATTCCTACTTCTAACTATCCCTTATGAAAACTCAAACACTAGACCTAACCTTAGCTCTAACCCTAGCCATAGCCCTAGACCTAGAATTAACCATAACTCTAAATGTACCTCTAAGCCTAAACTCACCCTATCACTAGCGATATCACTGACATTAATCGTAAAACTACCCTTAACTTTAGCTTTAGCCCTAAAACATATTGAGTCATAGCACTAACCCTAAACCTTAACCTAACCCAAATCTGAACCCTACATCTAGCCCTAAGCATACCCCTAATTTGAGTCCTATACCCAACCCTAAAACTAATCCTGACCCTGAACCTGGCTCTAAACCTAACACTAACCCTAGATCAAAACATCACCCTGAATTTAAACCTAACCATAAAACTAGATGTAGCCATAACCATAACCCTAAAAATAGCCCTAATCATAACTCTAGTTCTTACATTAGCTCTATCCCTAACACAAGCCCTAATGTAACACAAAATCTAGCCCTAATGCAAGCCCCAACCCTAGCTTTAACCCTAACTCTAAACCTAAACCAAGTCCTAACCCTTACCCTAAAAGTAAACCTAAATTTAATTCTTGCACTAACCCTAAATTTAACACTAAACCTAACACTAACACTAAACATAACTCTATCCTTAACCCTAGATCTAACCCTATACATTACCCTAACCCTAACCCTAATCCTAAACCTATTGCTCACCCTCAGGCTAATCCTAACACATTTGCGAATACTAACCTATCCATTACCATAAAAAAACCCTAACCCGAAACCTAACCAAACACTAAACCTAGACGTAACACTAACCCTAAAACTAGCCCTAATTGTAACCCTAGTTCTTACATTAGCCGTAGCCCAAAAGCTAACACAAATCATAGCCTAGCCCTAATCCAATCTCTAACCCTAGCTTAAATCCTA